>NC_053155.1:264033878-264340378 GCF_016835505.1 Polypterus senegalus | reverse complement strand
TCACTGACCCTCAAAATATAGTGCTCAAATTTTTACAGGAAAGGCATGAGCCTTTCATTGGTATTACTGCACACATATTTTCAACACAGCATGTGCTCTGGGAAGAGTGACAACAAACACCATTCAGTTCAGAGGTAGCAGAGAGGGGAACAGGAAATCAAAGGTCCATATTTTGATTCCTTCTATAACAATTTAGCATTCATATGCTATGGGACAAATGGGAAATGCATCTACCTATATAAGTCTTTGAAAGCCAAACCTTTTCCTTAAGGCACACTTACTGACACTACAGCAAATAACATTCAGTGGCATATGAAACAAAGCTGCACTTTAGAGATTTATGAAATACTACAAAACTAAACAAGAAAATGACAAAATTGTGTTTCTCTGTAAGAGTGGATATTATAATAGCGAAATCAAAGTGAAATAGTGGACTCTCAACTTTTTCTGAGGTCTTCACAAGTGAGGAAGTGGATAACCTTCCAACGGTAAACGGGACTGCTAAGGAGGTTCTGAATGATTTAGGAAAAGTAGAGGGAGAAGTGCTGCTCAGATTAAATAGGCTGAAATCAAACAAATCACCATTACCAGATAATATTTACCCTCGAGATTTTAAGGAGCAAGTACATATATAAATCCATCCATCCATATTTTTAGGAAGTCACTGCGCAATGTGGAGATTCCGAAAGACTGGAAAATTACAAATAGTATCCCGTTAAAAATAAAAAGGGTGACAGGGCAGATCCAAGCAGCTAAATGCCAGTAAGCTTAATGGGCATCACAGGAAAATTAAAGAAATGAATTATTAAGGATAAGATTGAGGAGCACATGGCAAGTAGAGGAGTTATTCTGAACAGTCAGCATGGGATCAGAAGAGGGAGGTCATGTTTTACCAACATGCTGGAATTCTATGAGGACGCAACAAAATGATATGATCAAAGTGGAGCTTATGATATTAGTTATCTGGACTTTCAGAAAGCATTTGATAAGGTGCCACATGAGAGGTTGTGCATCAAACTAAAGGAAGTGGGAGTTCAGGGTGATGTTTTAGATGGGTGCAGAATTGGCTCAGACACAGGAAGCAGAGGGTGATGGTGCGAGGAACCTCATCAGAACTGGCCGATGTTAAGAGTGGTGTTCCACAGGGGTCAGTGCTAGGGCCGCTGCTATTTTTAAAATTTATAAATGATTTAGATAGGAATATAAGTAACAAGCTGGTTAAGTTTGCAGATGATACCAAGATAGGTGGATTAGCAGATAATTTGGAATCCGTTATATCATTACAGAAGGACTTGAATAGCATACAGGCTTGGGCAGATTTGTGGCAGATGAAATTTAATGTCAGTAAATGTAAAGTATTACACATAGGAAGTAAAAATGTTAGGTTTGAATACAAAATGGGAGGTCGGAAAATCGAGAGTACACCTTATGAGAAGGATTTAGGAGTTGAAGTGGACTCCACAATATCAAATTCCAGAAGCCATTAAGAAGGCTAACAGAATGTCAGGTTATATAGCGCCTTGATGTGTGGAGTACAAGACCAAGGAGGTTCTGCTCAAGCTTTATAATGTACTAGGGAGGCCTTATCTGGACTACTGTATGCAGTTTTGGTCTTTAGGGCTACAAAAAGGACATAACAGCATTAGAAAAAGTCCAGAGAAGAGCAAGTAGGCAGATTCCAGGGCTACAGGGGATGAATTATGAAGAAAGATTAAAAGAGTGCATATTTAAAAAATAATTTGCCTTTCCAGTTTAAGCAAAAGAAGAATTAAGAGGTGACATGATTGAAGTGTTGAAAACTATGAAGGGAATTAGTACAGTGGATCGAGAATGTAATTTTAAAATGAGTTCATCAAGATCATAGGGAACACAGGAAACCTAAGGGTAAATTTCATAGAAACATTTAGAAGGTTTTCTTTATACAGAGATTGATAGACACTTGGAATAAGCTACGAAGTAGTGGGGTAGACAGTAAGACTTTAGAGACTTTCAAAACTCGACTTGATGTTTTTTTAGAAGAATTAAGTGGGTAGGACTAGCAAGCTTTGTTGGGCTGAATGGCCTGTTCTCGTCTAGATTGTTCTAATGTCCTAACGTTCTAATAATAGTAGACAAATAAAGTTCTACCTATATGTATAATCCAAATCACATGTAGGAGGGTGGAACAAACTACAGTACTGAGACATGTAGTTGGAGCAGAAACCTTGACAATCTTTAAGAAGATTCTGGATAAGATAGTGGGATAGTTTAACCATTATCTAAACAAACATGCATAATGGATTGAATGCCACCCCTTGATTGTCAACCTTTGTGTTCCTAATGTGGACACCAACTTCTGATTGGCTTTGGAATCAATACTAATTTCAATCATCAATTGGGACAATTTTCTTATTGGGCAAGATTAGAAAGAATCAAGAAAGCAAAAATGTAATACAATCTAAGAAAATGGTAAAGAAAGTGACAACAAATAACCTAAACGATAAAAAAATGTTCTAGAAAACTAAATATAGAAAAATATTCCAAATGAAGCATAATAAATTTAAGTTGTGGGGGACTGAAATGAGTTGCAAAAAAAGGCATACAGGAACCAAAGAACAAGAACACTTGATGTTACTTTTTTATTTCTTTATGTAATCCCTGCCATTCAGCATCTGCTCTATCTGCTTTCTAGCTAATTTTCTGAGTCATGTAGAACAACAGAAACAAGGTAGGTCCAAACAGTCAGAAACATCCAAGTAGCTACTAAGTAAAGCCATCTGTCAGAATATGTGGTTGCCAAACCTAATTTAACCTTAGCAGTTTGTCTGCTTGTCTGACATTTTCACAAGAGTGCTTGTGTTTAGTACATTTGGAATCTTTTATTAGCATGATGTCTTCACATTCACTGTGCCTTTTAGAAAAATGATAGTTCAGTTTTGACAAACATTCAATTACAATAATTGTTGTCATAATAACATTCTTTTACTGGTATGATGGGTTCAGTGGCCGTGAGCTATTCAGTTTCTAAATACTAAAGGATCATTTTTAAACATTTTTATTTGTTTAAATGTTGATATGTTCAAAGTTGTGGAAAAACATAAGATAAAGTGTAGGTCAATTATATAAAGATATACTACAGCCTAAACTTTAAAAAAAGAGTAAAAAAAGTTAAATTCAATACATTATATATTCTTTTTGTTTCTAGCCTCAATGAACGAGCTCACCTGCTGACCCGTGTGTTTAAAAAAACATCTTCAAACCTGGCACGCGCCAACTCTGTCCAGCAGACGGTATCACGTAAGTGCACCAAATCATTTTCTTCCTAGGAATTAATAGCTGTGTTGGCATGTGTTTGTCCAGAAATAACAAAGACATTTTTGAATGTTGATAAAACATTGTCTACTGCGTATATAGTGTATATATTCTCATATTAAAATGACCCATGAACATGTATACTGTATATAGTGTATAATATAAATAGGTTGAAGAAACAGTAAAACAATATATTATTACTTTTTTCGATATGTAATTGATAATTGTTTGCAGAGTGATTGAAAAGGAGAAGCAATTTATGTCACTGACACTTAAATATAACTTCTACAAACAATTTATTGTGAATACAGCAGATTATTGGTCTAATCATATGTATGAAACATGGGAATAAGCAAATCCGTACACTAGAAGAATTCCACTTCTGATGCCTCCAGAAGATCTTGGGCATCACTTGGGAGGACAGGGTTTCCACACAGTAAAATTCTAGAATGTTTCTCAACGACTAGCATTGAGGCAATGCTGCTCAGCCATGTCTTCCGCTGGACTGTACACGTTAACCACATGAATAAGTCTTGATGGTCCTGTATGGTGAACTTGCTGAAGGATACCAACCTCAAGGTGGACCAAAGAAATGCTGGAAGAATTATCTGAAGCGCGATCTAAACACCTGCTCCATTCCACATTTGCAGCTTGAGACACTTGCTGGAGACCGCGTGCTTTGGAGACAGACAATAATTGAAGGAGTCCATCACTTTGAACAACAACGGACCCATCAACAAGAGGAGAAGAGAACAGCAAGATATTACCATCGAGACCAACCCACTGCAACTGGGGGGTGTGACGATGTGGGTTCAGCTCCACGTTCCCATTTGATATTTGGAAGCCCTTGAACCCAACACCGTCGATAATGTCACCAAGTGAGCTAAACAGTGAGACAACATTTGAGCAAGGGGATGGTTCAAAAAAGGTGCATAGTGCTTTTATTAAAAACAGTCCATCAAAAACAAAGTGTTCATAAAGTGCAGTGCTTCAAATTCTTCATTAAATAAATAGTTCAATAAATAATAAAGAAATTGGAGGTTAAAATACAAACAGTCCTTTAAAAACCAGAGGTTAAAACGTTTCTTACAGGAAGCAGTCTTCTAAAAGCAACAATAAGCCCGGTGCTTCTTCTGTGTTAGCGTCTCACCTGCTTATCCCACTTGGGCTTAGCAGCAGGCGAGACACTCTCTGCAGCTGCCCACTTCAACTCACACACACACACACACACGAGAGTGGAGACCTCCCGATCTCTGGCTTCGGTCTGGCACTCATCCCAGTCCCAAGACTTGGTTTCCACCAACGGCCAGGTCGCTCACGTTGGGGACTCCACCACCAAGCCTCGCGACTCCCGCTGCCTTTCCGGCTTTCTGTGGCCAGTCGCCTTCCCCTGGTCACTCCCGCTACCTGGTTGCTCAGCGGGAGCGACGTCAACTCAAACGCCTGGGTGTCAGCCTAACAACCAGCTTCCTTGCAGCTGCCCACAAGCGCTCGTTCGCTCGCTCAACACACACTCCGTGTCTCTCTCTCTCGCACCGACCTGCTTCCTCTCTCGCTCCCTGTAACCTCTGTCCTTTTCGTTTCATTTTTTATCGATCTTTTTTCTTGTTCTTTGTCGCCCAACCGACTCGTGCTTCTTTTAAACAGCGAGGGGCCATAGCAGCTGCAGCACAAATTCCAAAATTTCCAGTTTTGTTCAGTGTTAAAGTGTTAAATCATACTCCGCACAAGTAATAAACGTGATTCATGATAATGATTAAACACTCCAAAACAGCAAGATGTTCATGCATGTTTTAAACTCACTAAAAAAAACAGCCAATGAAGCTTTATGCTTGAAGTCCCAAGGGGAGACTAAAAAGTTCTGGCTGCAGTCACCCACCTGAGCAAAGGTTTGCCAGAATTGTTGCCCGGTCCGGTCCCAGTGGCTTGTTCAAACAACGCAGAAACCAACAAGCGGGTGCAAGCATGACAAGAATATCACACACTATAAAATAATGTATTTTATTTAAGAAAAAACTGCATTGACTATTATGTGGAAAATTTGAAAAAAATAAATTGTGATGAAAACTTGGGTGTTTTATAAACAATACATTAAATTATTGAGGTGATTTTACTATTTCTTTCATTTGTGCACATTAGCGTCATCTATTGGAAAATGAGGGGGGCATTACCCCACTTGCCCAAAATGCAGAGACACAATTGCTATGAGCCCAAATATTGGGAAAATATCATAGCATGGTCTCCCTGACATTTCTCATCCACAATGTATTTTTAATATTCTTTTTAATGGCTGAATCTAATCAAATAATGGAAAGCAAGAACTGGGATTAATAGATATAACTATTTACCATTTTAGTGCAAATCAAAGAAATAAAAGGCCAACTTGATATTATATGATAGTCAAGCTAGAATTTAGAGTGCAGAAATTGTTGAACCAGAAATGAATAATATATATATAATATATCAGAAATATTTTGTCTATGTACAAAAAAATACCCTTGAACTTCTCAACAAGCATGGATTTGCTGTGCTATCATGTAAATTGCATATGAAAAATTAAAAAAAAAATGACAATGATAGAAAGATCGTCATCCAGTAGCACAAATGCATGAAAGAATGACCAGTCTGTTTTACATCCTGTTTTTTCTAATATGACGCAATGTTATGTGTGATATTGCACGGCTTGGCTTTCAAGAAGCTTTAGATGCTGTACCCTTTGAAAGACTAATACATACAAGAGATGTGAGCGGACTTCAATGCTAGGTTGACAAATACAGAAAATAAATAGGTTTGGGGGGGAAGGGGTCTTTTTCCAAATTAGGCCATGACAAATGTGCCTTCCAACAGAGATTAATGCTGGGATTCAAGGCCAGTCAACAGGAAACACAAAAGTAATTATTTTTCAGAAATTAATAAGAGCACTTTTTACTGCAAACCACATGTTTTATTTCAGTAAAGTAACATAGTATATAATCAAGTAAGTAAAATGTGCAGAAATTATACAACTAATAATTTCAAACACATAACAAACTAGCATTTTTTCACAATGATAACTCTAGATAAGTGGATCAAGCTCCCTAGCAGTGCAGCTGAAAATAGCACCTTGGGTATCTTTAAATCAGGATTCATTTAGATGTTTTATGCACATCAGCACCGACGGGCCATTCTGCACTACGTAGTGTGTTCTCATCAAAACGTTTTCTTTTGCTCTGTAGTTTTTTTTCAATGGATTCCACTGAAACTGTACCCCCCTGCACTGTCCTGTACCCCATCTCTTTATGAATTATAATGGAAGTTAACTGATGAAAACCAAAACAAAATTTAAAAAAAAACCATAGAAAACTATACAGATGCCCAGGGAGCCTTCTGTCCTCCCAATCCCAAGTTTCCATCTGTTTGGGTCAGGGTGGCCAAAGCCTCTCTCTACACCATTAGTTACAAGACAATAAATATGTTTTTATGTAAAACCGCTTATCTTTCCCCACAAGCTATTTTAATGCTTTCATAGCATTACATTTTATGTTACATAATTGCTTGGTAAAGTAACACTAAAACGTCTTCCCCTTCTAGTTAATTATCATTTTTGAATCTTTTAATTATTATTTGTTTGAGTGCAGTTAATTGAATAAACTGAGGAGAGATACATTTTAAGTAAGACAGCATTTTTTGTAATCACATAAATAGGACACTGTTGTGGCCTATTAAATAAGTCGTTTTTTAAGGGCAGAACAATCCCTTGTTCTAACTTTAGTTCTTATATGCACAAAGGTCACCTAAACTAACACTGCGAAACCACAACATGGTTTTATTTTATTTTTCTTATGACCCTTTTTTTAGGATTTAGAACATAATAAAATTCAACTTCTGCCAGGCAACTGGCAATTGCACTGCTTGGTCTTAAATTAAATGATTATTGGAAGCTGGGTTGGCTTGCGGCAGATGGAAACATGCTTTATTTGGCATAAAATGGCAGCTGTCTGAGTTGGTGGTATGGGCTTTTACTTAATCTAATAAAATGAAATATTAAAAAAATAAACAATCCATAATACCGTGGTATGGCACAGTAATACTGACTGAAAGGATTTCTTACATTGAAGAGTACAGAAAACAACAAAATAAATATAACATAAAAAGAAAAATAACATACTGTATTTTTGATATCCATACAATATACAAATTGCTTATGAGGCTTGGTACAAGCCCTACAACATGTGTAAATATTTCTTACCTGTTTACCCTGGCACTGGACTATAACTTGGCCAGTTTCTCCTGCATCACTGCTGTAAGCAAATATCACTATGCCAGTTTGAATAGTTTACAACTATAATTTAGAAAAGTATAAACATACTTGGGTCAGTAATATGCACCCACATTATTTATGTGTAGAACTCTGAATAATCCTCTTTAGTGAACACAGAACTTTACAAATGAAATGTATTAGTCTAACCCTGCTTGGCTATGATGATGTGAAAGTTTGACAGAGCTAGTAACGATACCTTGCTGTTTTATTCTCTCATTAACACTAACAATGGCCTAATAGTTTTGTCTGTTTCCTTCCAGATGGATATGCCTTTTCCCAAGAGGAGCACGGTGTAGTTTCGCAGTCTCAAGTTGTCCGATCATATGACACAACCAGACAGAGATCTGAAATGGAATAACAAACCAATAAGCTTACCCGAGCATGAACTGCAGCAAGTTCATTTTGAATGGTTAGAATAAAATATGTTCAAGAAAGAAGAAAAGCATACAGAAATAAATGATGGCTTTTATTATTTTAGAAACTTATAAACGCCAAACAAAGACTAGATTGCCTACTTCTGTGGCCTTAGCCAAAATATGGAATCTTTATTAAACTTGTGACTCAAACCTGAGCTGGTTACTGATGTGATTGGATTGATTGACATTTAGTTTCCTGCTTAATCTTGTGATTACTTCAGAAAGATTTGTTCATTCTTTTGGTAGGAATGATTTCTTTAATTATTTTGAGTGAATATGCTAAAGTGAAAATTATTGAAATGAATGAATTCCTGCATATAAGATGTTATTCAATCTTATTGACTGGTGCTGCTTTTATTTGTTGTTATCAATGGTTAACTGTGTATTTACACTCACCACCTAAAAATAATTTTCATTTTTATGGTCAGAAAAATGCTAACAGCACAGAAGAATGAAAACACTGGGTATGCATGCAACAACTTAAAGAGGATGTGTCTCCTGTTTCTTGGGACACCATGTAGAGACACAGTAGATGAAAGTTAGCCATTCAACAGTGATAATGAAGATATCTCACTAATTAGTCAAACCCTAAAATGTAGCATGTTAGAGTCTTTTTACCAGCCTGTAATTTGAACGGTTGCTTTTGAATGTCAACATTTGGATACGCTGATTGCTATGTGGCATGATGTAACCTTAGAAATGACAGTAACTGACGTATGGAGTCAGTTTCTGGTGTTTCTGCCAGCTGACTGGTGTATAATTGAGGTCACAGTATAATGGTGGGGTGCATAAAGATTCATAGGAATAATGTAGAGGGCGAGCTCAAATTGCATATCTTATAATCCTAACACCTTTAAAGTGGTCCCCATGTTTCTGTGTAGCGCTGTCACATTGATTGTTTTTAAAATCCAGCTTTATTCAGTTTTTCAACAACACCAAAGAAATTACACGTCGTATAAACCCTCGAAAAAGACTGGAATTTTATATAAATGAAGTGCCACTAAAATTCAAAATGATGTTTTTCCTCAATGTGTTCTTGTTTACTAGAGGTCTAACCAAAAAGAAGTATAAGAAGGCCTTTAATGATTGCAAAAAAAAAAAAAAAAAGCAAAGCTACTAAAGTATTGCAGAAAGAGAAATGTGAGAGTAATAATCATATAAGTCGACCCAAACTGTAAAGGACTTTCAGATTGACAGTAAACAAAGAATAATGTTCGTCCAATTTACTTTGGCTTTAATACAGCGTGACGCTCTGTAGTTGTACTCACCAGCCTCCTATGGACATCAATTTCTAGCACAGGCACCTAAGCTCACAGTTCGAATCATTAAACTCTTCTGCAGTGTGCCAAGAATTTCTGAAAGAGGATCAGTCAAAGGAAGGTTATGTACTGTATAGTAGGGAACCTCTGAACTGAACATACTGGTTGTAAACATTTAACACGCTCAACAGATTTAAATATCCAGTTTCCATTTAACTGGGCAAAACTGTGTTTCTCTGTGTAAAGCTACTTACATATTAGCCATATTATCACTGTCTCTTATGTTCCTGCAAAAATGTTTTTAAAAGTAGTATTTGAATTAAAATTGTTAACAAGTCAGGGGAACAGTAAAATTGCAAGTACGGACTACGAGGCATGAAGGACTTACCAAATTGTGTGGGGACTTTTGCATGTATTATTTATGTATGGGATTACAGCGTTTGGTTTTGTACTATATTTTGCTTTCTTTTAAACTTTATTGGATTCTTTCCTTGTAATGCTGTAGTATTATTGTTATTGAAAGTTCTAATTACATCACGTGTTAGACCAAAGAAATAGCACTTCAGAATTTTTAAGCACTTTTCATGTATTGAAAATGGGCTCTGTTGTGTTAAATACATTTTTCATACGAGTACTTATTTCATTTTTATCAGCAGTGTTCAAAGTATTTTTGCTTTTTATAAATTGTAGAATTCAATTTCTTTTTAATGGAAGATTTTCACTTCCAAATGTACAGCAGCTCAAACAAGTCAAGTTAGTTCTTTTGATTCCAAATGGATTCACCCTTTTTCCAATTACCACTGCTGAATTTGTATACTTACAGTAATGTACTTACAGGACCTTCACATTTGAACTGCTTCTACAATGTCCTTCATGCTGACAACCAGAGTTCCTTAGAGATGTATTTTTGTCTCTTTAATTTCAAAAGAAATGACTGCATTTAATAGGACAGGCCGATGTCAGTGCAGGAGAGTTTACATGTCTTCTGGTTTTCATTCAAGCTAATCTCTCTGTTACTAAAGTACTTTAATTATTTGATGAACTGGAAAATGTAAGACATCTGGAGGTCTGCAAAACATGTTATTTTATACGGCTTCTTTTCTTATTTACATGTTTTACGTTACATTTCTACAAAACACAAAGTTATTTCATTAACGTGACAGTTTGGCTCCAGATGCAAGCAAGAAAACCCAGCAGGCTTTAAGGGCTAAAATGAACACTTTGTAATATTTACTTTGTTGTAATGAAGTAGTTAACTACTTGATTACAAGGAGCCATGCTTCACATTACCCACCCTCCAACTTTAAACATTAATAAACTAACACAAGCTTTACTTAAATTGAGTGAACAATCACTTGTGACTTCTTATAATACCAGCAAATCAGAGATATAAATCAGTCTTCAGTTTGCTCACGCAGCCATTACCCTAATCTTTTGAATTTTCTTGCAAATATTATGTAGTTAGACTTACAAGAGCCTGCGGCATTCCTTTGGAAGCAACATGCTACGACTGTAATATGACTTACCTATATGTTACACATCTAAAGGTTTAGGTTACTGTTGTATTGAACCGTCAACAATATTTGGTTTAAATGACACAGCACAGTTACGCACAACACAAAACTGGGCGTATTGAAGTGTCATGCATAACATAAAGAAAGGGAGAAAGCAAACAAAAACACAAACAAACAGTTCCCAAATTCCCTTGCATGAGACCACTTCTGATTCTTCTTCTTCTTAAAGAATTCCTTATAAAAGATACAATGAAAAATAAATTGAACAATGCCTTATTATTATTGTTTTTAGTAGTCAGGATTCTTTTTATGCTTTGTACATATTTTCATTTCATTTTAAGATTTCTTCTCTTAAGTGCTTCCAAACACTTTCCTTTTTTGATCACAATTAGCTAACAGTAGAACCTGGACAAATGGCGATGTAACGTAAATGGATGTTGCCAATTCACATCAAGCAGCTGCTTTAATAACCTAGTGTTAAAAAAACCTTAGCAATTAGACCCAGAAAAATTCATTTGTTTCTGCGAGTCTCATTAAACAAAAGTAAAAATATCAAAATACGGTTTTAGCATTACAACTGTAAATGTACAAAGGAAATATGGAGAGAATGAGCTTACCACTGAATAAAATAGTCAAAAAACACCATAAACTATTACACAATGGTTCTAGTTTATACATTCCTATATTACATTACAAGATATAACATCCCTTTATTAAAGTCTGCAGAGCAGGAAGTAGGCTCATGGGAGGATACTGACATCTGTGACATCTTCTACAGTTTGTGTGTCCACGTTTCCCTAGGTGGCAACCTTTTTTAGAGACCCACCTGCAACAGCAGTATAAGCTGAGAATTGGTGCCGGTGAACAAGGAGAGAGAAGCTTATACAGTAAGCTTTTAGAAAAGGAAAAGAACAATAGGTACTGTACGTTGTTAAGCATTATGATAATTATGGGGGCAAACCACCCAAATTGCCAAAAAAGAGCCAATTTTACTTTGCCCTGTGCGGCATCTACTTTTCACTAGATAATAGTGTCACAGACCTATGATTTTTTTATTACGAACAGTAAAATTCAGAAATAAAATTATAACTATACTTTAAATGAGAACAATTCCACAACAAACAAATCTGAACTTTGAATTCTATGCATGTTGACCATGCAGCACTCTCCAGAAGACCGCCGCTTTATTGTGAGTGCAGTTATCAGTGCTGCTGCCTCACAACTCCAGAAACATGATTTCAGTTACAACCCAGTCCCTGTCTCTGAACAGTATGCACGTTCTTCCCATTGTTCATTTGTTAATTTCACTGAATACTCGGGTGGCCTCACTCACTACAAGAATGAGTTTCTTAGGTTAATTCTAAACTCCAAAATGAACCCATCAGTGGTGTGAGTGCCCTGCCACGGCCTGGTGTCTCGTTCAGGAGTGATATCTGCTTTGTGTCCTCTGCTGCTGAGATAAGCTCCTTGTAATTGGATTATGTAGTACAAAGACTGGAAGGGTAGTTGTTTAATGTAGATAGCTCTTGCAATTTTGGTGATAAAAAGTATTTTGTTAATTGTAAAAATCTATGTCAACTATTCTTTAAATGATGTTTAAAAAGAAAAACAACAAACCAAAATGTACTTAATCTAGTTCTGTGAACTTCCATACACAATCACATTAAAGGTCACGTTCTCAAATGAAAGGGCCAGAAAAAAATAGTTATGAAATATACACAAATGAAAGGTTACTTTACTGTGGGCAATAAATCAAGTATGAAACTTAACAGGTGTGTGCTCTGATGGGATACCAGTCAACAGCTGGAGAGGGTCAAAGGGTAGAGGTCAATCACTTTAAAACTGCCAATGTACGCTTAAGATACTGTCTTTTACCAGGCTTATTACAGTCATGAAGAAATCGCTGAACTTCCAGCTAGTCTCTGCATTTTTGTAAATCTACTTTCTATCCTGTTTGATTTGATGTGATGTATATTTAACGTAACCATCACTATATTATTAAAAGTGATCACATTTAATTCTGTGCTATCCAAAATGTTTAATATCTTTGGCCTAGGATCCCTTCAGTACTCTGGTTGTGTAGGCTGAGTGCTCTGTCTGTGATTGTGCAGGTTGACTCCATTACACAACTAATGTAGTATCAAGTGTCTTTAGACAAGGGCGATAGTCTTGGTTTGTGTGCAGTATGTGATGTCGTGCATTCCCTGCAGGTTCAGTTCTTTCCTTGAACTTGTTTGTTGCCAAGTTGGCTACCTGCATGCTGAAACTACTGAATAAATCAATTAATAGAATGCATCCATACATATTCTAACTCATTTATCCAATTGTGGGTCACAAGTCCAGAGTACATCGTAGCAGCATGGATTGTAAAGGAAGAACCAACTGTAGACAGGATGCCAGTCCAATGCAATAACAAAAGTGGCACTGGTGAACTGTTTCACAAAAATGTAACCTAATTTAACTTGCAGTCATTTGCAAAGTTTTTAAAATGTATAGTCTTCTCAGTGTCAGTCATGAGGTTCCTTTTATTTCTGTCTTTCAGAATAGCTTGTTCTACTAAGAATTGCAGAGTAACTTTAGCCAAGCGCAAACTTTAGACACCAGTAAGTAGTGATACAGTAACTGCTGTGTTCATAATGAAGTTCATATTACATTTTTTGCATGATATGAGATTGTAAAATTCAAGGAATTTTAGTTAACCTGTAAAAGAGATTAAGGAGGCCGTAGAATTCTTTATTAATGAAACTTGATAGACTGGCCACCTCCCCAGGAACAACACAGAGACAGATCAGTGCTGTTGTTGGTTGGACGATGAGGTGAAAAGAATCGAGCCCTGCAGGTAAAGGGCTATAGCAGAAGGTACGATCAGTAGCTGCGCAGCCCTTTTCATGATGGTCACCCCTCATATTAAGTCAGTGGCTTCCAATAATTCAAAAATATAAATATCATTCTACAATGACCTGCAAAATGTTTATATTGCTATCCAGTAAAAAAAAAAATCTTGCTTTGGAAAAAAAGTGCTAATATTAAACTTTTAATTCTAGTTTTATAACTTATAATTTAGTTTTATATCTGTTGCTTGTGTTATTTTTTTAAAAGGCTGACTTTTCCAAAGCAAATAGTTTGGGCTGAGAAGGGCAGGGCTTTCATGATATCACACTGGATGATTATCTGTTTGTGTCTGGTGCTGATAACATTAATCTTTTACCCCCAAGACACAATCTAGACCATCCTCAAATCAGAAGCCACATGTGAGCCGCTTGAACAAGCCCATCTGAAGCATGGCTCTTGTCATTCTGACAAGCCATTGCACTTAAGGAAGACTTCATTATCTCATGTGGCGCCTCGGCCACCTCTCCTTTGCATAGAATAGGAGGCAAAACTCAAGGCTACTTCTAAAAAGCCAAAACACAGTGAAGGAAGGTAATCTCAGTAATGTTTTTACTTCAAAAGCTCAACCTGTCTGCTATATCAACCCATTGATTTCATTTTATTTTGTTTGAATCTGAGAAGCTCAATTCTGGTCCTGGGGAGGTGTAGTGGCAGAAGGTGCGTTTTTATTTTTTAATTTGAACTCTGTATTTTATCAGCCTTTTAATGTGGCCTCAGTAAGCTCCAGCCCCCTCTCAACCCTGAAATGGATTAGGCAGGTTTTAGAGTGTTATATTATCTTATCTTTTATTAACCAACTATTAGTTCTTATTCGACCTTAGTCCTGAAATGATTAAATGTTTTCATCACAACCATTTTTTTTTTTAAAATGAGCAACTTATTACAGTATTGAACTAAACTCTTTGCTTATCCAGACAATGTGGTAATCAAAATGGACAATATGCATTATTTTATTGTGTTGTGTTTTGGTACAAACATGGAGATTTCTAATTTAGCCTACTTGTTCAACACAGATTTATAAGTTACCTGTTAAAAAAGCATTTTACAAGGACCAAGTATATCTATGACTAATTGTGATTCTAGATCCTCAGAAGTATTATACCTATGGCATGTCAGAGAAATTAGTTTACTTTAAACTAATCATTATAATAAAATGAGAGTCATTTAAGTTCAAATCACATACAGCCCAAAATTTGGCTCATTTTGCCCATAGTTTATGGAAAGCAAAATATGTAGTTAAATTATATGCTTTTTAAATATGCCAAGAAGGGAATTCAACGACTAAATAAGAAGTTACCCCACAGAAGCAGAACTGGCCACTCCCTGTCAATCATAAATCAAATCTGCTTTAAATCAAGTGGGCACACCCTAAGGGCATCGGATATTTCAAGAGTTTATACCAAGAGTGTGAGGTTGACTTCCTGGAGAGCCACAGTGGCTGCTGGCTTTCATTTCAACTAGTTTCTTAATTACTGCTGCAAATGGATCATCGTACCTTTTGACTACACTGTAGTTAAGCTTTATTCATTGGTGGTGTTACTGCCTAATGGGTCCAGGGTCCTGCATTGAAATCCTATGCCAGTCACGGTCTGTGTGAAGACTTCATAGGTTTTCCTACTCCATCTCAAAGAGGTTTTTTGTTAGGTGAAATGGTGATTTGAAGTTGTCCCTGTGTGATGCTAACAGCAGTCCGCCCTGTCCAGGGTTGGTTTCGGAGTAGCCCTCCTTGGGTAGGAGTGAACTCCACTGTAATTCTGGATGTTTTGTTGTGAGTCAGAACCCTCCATTCCTTCTTTTACTCTTAAATAACTGCATTCAGTCTTTAATTGCTTATTTTTCCACTTAACCAGCTGCCAATTAGCAATGAGATCAAAAGAACCTTACAGCCTATTTGCACCTGAATGTGCTCAGCACAAAATATCTGAGAAGTACCAATTTGTTCCATTCATCAAAATATTTGATGATATCCTCAAGAAAGGAAAATCTACAATATCAGAAAAGTGTGTGGTGCCAAAATGGGAGCACTGACACACCGTATAAACATTAAATGTAATCATTTGGTAAGATCATCTTTTATTAGTGAAACCTGCAACCTTTGAGACCTCCGATTTACACAGATGAATGGGATAGTTCGTAAAGGCTGTGGGAATTTGAATGATCAAAGAAGCAGGAGGAGGAGGAAATAGCTGTGCAAAAAGTCCAGGCATGAAACAGAGGAAATTCAGCAGCAGGTGCTGAGTAAAGACAGAGGCAGCAGTGCAGCAAACTGGCGTCTGTCTCCGAAGACCTACAGTACCAAACGATGTGTAGAGAATTCAACACACCAAAGGCTGATGACCAATTCAGAAAAGCACCATTAGTGGAATACGGTCTTCTGCTACAGTGTTATGTAAGTAAAAATACGATAAAGTGGCTTAGGATCCGTCATTACCCAAGCCAGTAAAAGTTAAGAAACTTCACCAAATCAGGCACAACTGAGACACACGGCAAAATATCTGCTTTAGTGATGCTTATATGACTGTTTAATATACACATATTTAAATAATGATAGTAATGCGGATTGACTGCTGTGGCCACATGCCAGAGGATTTGCTACAGAATTGTAATTATCAACAGACAAGATGGACAAACAGGCAGGTCAAAATAAGGCTCTGTATTGACTGTCATTTTGATTTATTCTTTTTTATTTTTTGTGAGTAAAACAAATGTTTGTAAGCATATGAAATCAAAACTGATTAGTACTGATTTAGAAGAACACCAGGTAAGGTCCTTAATATGGGAGGATTCCTGACGTTTTCCATCACCACCCTATAATGATATACAGTACTGTTTGGTCCCCATGTCTCCTCCCTTGCTTTGAAACTGTTGCAAAAATAAGGTATACAGAATCATTATGTTTGTTCTCAGCATGAGGGTTTCCTTTCCTTCACATAGTCATTCTGTGCTTTGCTGGGAATCTTTTCAACTTGCCCCTTATAAATTAAATAAACACAAGTCCACAAAGGATTATTCCACTCACATCAGTAAGTTCAAAATTTCCATTTTGTAACAGTCAACGTGATGTGGCACCAACACTGTTTTACTGAACAAAATGAAACACACCATTGTTTTTGTTTTACTATTCTTTTGAATGAAATTATCAGGCTCTGGTTTATTATAGGTACAACTAGTAAAAATATTACAGAAGTGGGGAAAAGCAGACACTGAAAACAGGTTGATGGGCAGTGAAATGTGTCTGTACTGCAACAGATTATAATTCAGTCTGAGGTCTTACATTATTTTAAATGCAAATTGCTGCAGAAGAGAGGGACAGTGTCATTGAAGACATTTTACCTGCAGCAATACTTTCTAGAATATCATGGAGCATTTGAGGATTCTTCAGTGAATTAATTATGTATTACATATACATATATATATATATATATATATATATATATATATATATATATACATACATATATATATATATATATATATATATATACATACATACATATATACAGTATATATATATATGTATATATATATATATATGTAATTATTTCATTTTTTTATCTATATATATATATATATATACACACACACACACATACATACATACTGTATATTGTCACAAGAATGAGGCATACTCAGATAAAGATTTGGGGCAGCCACCCGTATAATCTGGTATCCTGGCTGCAAAGTCGTTCTTTTATAGAAATACACAGCACTGATGCGCATACAAACGAGTCCAAAACAAGACTGAGGGAAAAGGGAAAAGGGGCAGGCTTTTAAAGGGGAAGACAGGAAGTGAGGTCATAAAGATCGGGCACGTGTTCTTCAATCATTGGATCACACCCGGACGTGACATCAGAGGGGCCGGAGCTGGTAAGGTCTACTTCCATTGGCTTGGTCCCAGAAGTGATGTCAAGAGAGCCAGGTGGAATCTCCCGGGAATGGTCTACAGGAAAGGGAGAAAAAGAGTCGGTGCACTCTGCCACATCCCGGCATGCCTCAGAACTGCCGTCACTCAAGCCCTTTAGCTGCCTCTCATGCGCTCGTGTGTGACAATATTTATATACACACACATTGGATTCAAACAATCAGCATAGTGAAAAGAGAATTCAGAAGCCTTTCAGCAATTTCTTTCCAAACGTAGAGTGTAATTAGTGCTATGCT
Organism: Polypterus senegalus; assembly: GCF_016835505.1. Classification (NCBI taxonomy): domain Eukaryota; kingdom Metazoa; phylum Chordata; class Cladistia; order Polypteriformes; family Polypteridae; genus Polypterus; species Polypterus senegalus. The sequence continues at coordinate 264,322,548 of NC_053155.1, read as the reverse complement.
ACTTGTAGGGTGGCTCAGTGACTGATGGTGCTGTCTCACAACAATGGGGACCTAGACAGATTCAAACCTCATCTTGGTTATTGCCTGTAGTCTGAAAGTTCTCCATACGCCTTTGTGTTTTTTCTTGCTTTCTCTCATAATCTTATGACTTGTGTGCCAGTATTCTGGAGCCATTTGCTTCATGCTTCCTTGTTACATGTATGACAAGAGTGCCTGGGGTCTAATGGGAAGAAGATGGTGCTGGCAGATAATAGTCACTGCAGTTCACCAAGTATTATTGACCTCCCTAATTTGACTGCAAAATCCAAAATGTTCAGGAAGGCCTGAAGCCAACATTCCAGATAATGGTAGAAATTCCATCCTGATCTCATTTTTTTCCCTGCTATTCCGTAAAAGCAGCCGTTTCTTTCATGTGTTTACTCTATTATTAAAACCTGCAGCCTTCACCACCTAATGTCCTTTACTTAGTGCTCCATTGAACACAACAAATATGCCAGACTGCCTCTTCACACTAAAGGAAAGGTTCATCTGAGCTTTCAAAGTCAAGGACGTGGTGCTTGGCTGCCAGTAGACATTGATCATCTCCACACTTCTCTCCAGAGACACCGCTAATATTTTTCAACTCTGGTTAAAGTCCCTGTTTAGGAATCTTGGATAACTTACAAGAAGCAAATCAACCTGTGGTTATGGTCTCTGGTTTTAAGTCGTCCTCCCTGCTTGTCTTGGCTTCACTGTTAAGGAGTGTGTGTTAAATATAAAGCAGTTTACTTTATAGTCTGGTACTGTACTGTACATCAAAAAAGTAAAGACAAAAAACAATTACTACTGCGTTTAATTTACACAAAGTGAACAAAAGAGTGAGGGCAGAACGTCAAGAAAATGTGAGCTCCATGACACTGCCATTGTACACATGAAGGTGCTGAAGAGATTTCCATTTATCAAGCAGAAATTCCATTATCGACCCAAGCACAACATATCAATCAATCAATCAATCAACATTTATTTATATAGCACATATTCATACAAAAAAATGTAGCTCAAAGTGCTTTACAAAATGAATAGAAAAATAGAAGACACAATAAAAAATAAACATAAGTCAACATTAATTAACATAGAATAAGAGTAAGGTCCGATGGCCAGGGTGGACAGAAAAAACAAAAAAAAACTCCAAAAGCTGGAGAAAAAATAAAATCTGTAGGGGTTCCAGACCAAGAGACCGCCCAGTCCCCTCTGGGCATTCTACCTAACATAAATCATCATATTTTCATGGAAGGACCTGATGATGATGGTCACGTAGACTTCTGGCTTTCAGTCCATCATTGTTGGAGCATCATGATGCTTTGAGTAGGTGGTGGTGGCGCAGGCCGCCACCACAAAAAACCGGAAAAGAAACAGAAGAGAGAGTAGGGGTCAGTACGGATTTTAGAGCCACCATGAATAGTTATTATGAAGAATTGAACATACAGAGTATCAGGATTATGTTAAAGTGAAGTTATAAAAAGGCCATGTTAAAGTAATGTGTTTTCAGCAGTGTTTTAAATTGCTCCACTGTATTTGCCTGGCGAATTCCTATCGGCAGGCTATTCCAGATTTTAGGTGCATAGCAGCAGAAGGCCGCCTCACCACTTCTTTTAAGTTTAGCTTTTGGAATTCTAAGGAGACACTCATTTGAAGATCTAAGGTTACGATTTGGAATATAACGTGTCAGGCATTCCGATATATAAGATGGAGCGAGATTATTTAAGGCTTTATAAACCATAAGCAGTATTTTAAAGTCAATCCTGAATGACACAGGCAACCAGTGTAGTGACATCAAAACTGGAGAAATGTGTTCGGATTTTCTTTTCCCAGTTAGGATTCTAGCAGCTGCATTCTGCACTCGTTGCAAATGATTTATGTCTTTTTGGGTAGTCCTGAGAGGAGTGCGTTACAGTAATCTAGTCTACTGAAAACAAAAGCGTGAATTAATTTCTCAGCATCTTTCAATGATATAAGAGGTCTAACTTTAGCTATGTTTCTTAAATGAAAAATGCTGTCCTAGTGGTCTGATGAATATGCGATTTAAAATTCAGATTACAGTCAACGGTTACCCCTAAATTTTTTACTTCCGTCTTAACTTTTAATCCTAGTGCATTAAGTTTATTTCTGATAACCTCGCTGAATCCATTATTGCCAATTACCAAAATTTCAGTTTTCTCTTTATTTAGTTTGAGAAAATTACTATTCATCCATTCAGAAATACCAGTAAGACATTGTGTTAGTGTATCGAAAGAGTCGGAGTCATCAGGTGCTATAGATAAGTACAGCTGTGTGTCATCAGCATAGCTGTGGTAGCTCACATTGTAACCTGAGATAATCTGACCTAACGGAAGCATATAGATTGAGAATAACAGCGGACCCAGGATAGAGCCTTGTGGAACACCATATCGGATATCATGTGTCTTTGAGATTTGATTACCACAACTCACAAAGAATTTTCTACCTGCCAGGTAGGATTAAACCATTTTAAGACACTGCCAGAGAGGCCCACCCATTGACTAAGGCGCTTTCTAAGAATATTATGATCAATGGTGTCAAATGCAGCACTCAGATCTAAGAGGATGAGAACAGATAAATGGCCTCTGTCTGCATTTACCCGCAAGTCATTTACTACTTTAACGAGTGCAGTTTCTGTACTGTGATTTGTTCTGAAGCCTGACTGAAAAGTATCAAGAATAGCATGTTTATTTAGGTGGTCATTTAACTGCATAATGACTGCCTTCTCTAAAATTTTACTTAAGAAGGGCAGGTTAGAAATGGGTCTAAAATTTTCAAAGGCAGAGGGGTCAAGATTATGTTTCTTAAGAAGGGGTTTAACTACAGCAGTCTTAAGACAGTCTGGAAAGACCCCCATATCTAATGACGAATTTACTATGTCCAGAATATTGTCAATTAGAACGCCTGATATTTCTTTGAAAAACCTGGTTGGTATTTAAAATCAACAATATTTATAGCATGTTTTCACCATAAAAGTCAGAAAGGATTAATGTTTATAAATAAATACATTAATTAAAAAGGTCATGCTGGAGTTTGATCAGCTATGTAATTGTTTTTGGCAATAAAGCAAAACTGGAATAAGCACCTCTGGGACTCCATGACCCAAAACTGGATTCAAAGAGTATAAAAATAAAATAAATGGATTGGTTGTTGGGGCGGCACGGTGGCGCAGTGGGTAGCACTGCTACCTCGCAGTTAGGAGACCCAGGTTCACTTCCCGGGTCCTCCCTGCGTGGAGTTTGCATGTTCTCCCCGTGTCTGCATGGGTTTCCTCCCACAGTCCAAAGACATGCAGGTTAGGTGCATTGGTGATTGTAAATTGTCCCTAGTGTGTGCTTGGTGTGTGTGTGTGCACCCTGCGGTGGGCTGGCACCCTGCCCGGGGTTTATTTCCTGCCTTGCGCCCTGTGTTGGCTGGGATTGGCTCCAGCTGACCCCTGTGACCCTGTAGTTAGGATGTAGCGGGTTGGATAATGGATGGATTGGTTTTTTGGAGTAAATGGCTCAGTTGTCCAAACACATCAACCTTGGCAGTGGTCACTTGCTATGTAGGATTTGCTGGTTTCCTCCACGTCCAAGTGGCTTTTTCTTTGTACCCTGTACTCTCCTCCCATACACCAAGTTTACTGATTATTATATAGTGGCCCAGTGCAACCGAGTGGAAAAGTATGTGCATGTGTGCCTTGATATAAACTGGAGTCTCAGATAGGGTTAGTGCAGTGAACGGGGGGTTCCAGACCACAGTCCCAATAATGTCTCAAAACAACAACTAGAGGTGGGAAATCTGTCACTTAGTCACCAAAAAGCAATTCTAGAATCTTTATAAATATAAAGATTTATTTTTGCAAAAATGCTCCTTAGTGCAAATCATCTCTGAGGAGCACAAAGGAAATGGGTTGCCTTAAAAGGCAAAGACAATCTGAAGGCAAACTGAAGTTCCAATCCTCAAACCCAAAGAAGAGTCAAAAACAGCACAGAGGTCAAAAAATCCAGTAGTGCTTACAAGCACAAAAAGAATCACAACGAAAATAAAGCGGCGCATTCAATGAACCGTAAGGGACTATGAACTTTCTTCAGCCTTTATACAGCGGATAGTAGGCAGGTGGCCTTGCTTTTTTGGGGAACCACCCACAATCAGGAGTGTTCAATATGTATCATCTACAACAATCACTTGTTGTTTTAACAATGTTGGACATGAAATTATTGAGTATGTCACTCACTCAATCAAAAACACGCCTTGAGAGTCCACGCATTCACAGTCTCATGTAACCTAAGAGGATAGACCACCGCGCTTGAGCAAAGCGAGCACACAGGCAGAGAGGTTCCTGGCTGCAGCTGCGGGTCGTAGGGTGGGGAGGAGATGGAGCTCCGGGGAGCAGGGTGCAGAGCTCAGAGGTCCGGGGTTAGGATTTCAGACCCACCCATGTAATGTTAGCTGTGTTTGTATTGTTAGACGTGGGCGACTCAGAGTTAGTTACCACATCCCATCCTGTTTGCCACTGTGGGGAGATTTACTCGAGCTGCCAAAGCACTTCTTCAGATTGCTTCATAAAATGCTAAATAAGCTCCAAAATATTAAGTTATTATATATTCTGCTGTCTTCTGTTTAACATGTAGGTGTTAACCTGGTTCAAAGCCAACAAACTATAATAATGTAGCAACATGTTAACAGTTCATTTAAACAAAAACCAATACAATAATGATGACAGGATCGAAGAGATTACAACAGCAGCTACGACAGGACTCATGGCTATGGCGACAGATGAAGACAGCCCTTCCTGAGGCCCCTCAACTGCTTCAGCTCACCCTATGGCTACAGAACTTGGAGAAGGTGATGACACAAGGGAGGAAGCAAAAAAAGAAAGAAAAGTCTTTAACCAGATATAAAAAAACACACACAGAGAAAGTAAGTCTCTGCACACTGCCACTGAAAAAGAGGTCAAGAAGTACCTGAGGTGGACAGTGATGAGTGGCGGAAAACACAACAAGTACATTTCCACCGATTGGGGAAACTTGCAAACAAAAGTACCTGTGCATCCCTGCCTCACGCAGTCGTTCTCACTGGGGCCAGAGCCTGTGGACACACTGGGGTTTCTGTCACACAACTTCAAGATTCCTCAGTAGAATTTTAGAATTGTTTTATTTTTTTCTGATAACTTTATGCCATATTGGACAGAACATGAAGTTAGTAATTTATTTACAAATGCTATAGGTTTGGTTTTTATGTATCTTTGGGCAATATATGTCAGGACTTGTTTACAAATGCTATAGTGTTTTTCCTGTGCACTATCTGACGGAACTTTGGATTTTTAGTCAGTAGTACAGGAGGGCAGATTTTTGTTTTTGCTTGTATGCTCCACAATTCACCTTAAGGCAGAGCACTTGGTTTTTTATCCAGACTGTAATGTTCATGCATTCTAGTTAAATTATGATTATTATTTTATTCCCTTTGGATTCATATCTTGTTTACATTAAGGGTGTCTGTCTAAAAAGCTCTCATTATAATAGTTTGGTTGGATTTTTGTGTAAATCCTTTATGCCACTTTGAAATGGTTTACTCAAACTTGCACTGTTTGATCTCAGTAATGTTTTGACTGGTGATTTTAATGTGTTTGTTTTATTTTACCTCAGTTTTAAGTAAGTGCATAAGATCCGTTTTCTTTAACCGTTGTTTCCATTACTCTCATTAGTAAGCTACAATTATATCCTATTAACAAGACCAAGCTAGATCAATAAAACTTTTACAAGCACATTTTTAAAGGATGTAAAATATCATCTAATTATCGTTATCCTCAAAGTCCCAGAAAATATAGAGATACTAGGGGCTTACCCCCTGCTCGCTTCACTCGCCAACCCCTCCGGCCGGCACTATGCTCCAGCCACTTCGCGTCTCTGCCGCTCGCGTTGTGAAGAGGGGGGCTGAACGCACTCCAAGGAGATGCGGTCTCTCCTCCAAAACCCCCTCTTAAACGGTGATACAATGGGAAACAAATAGTTTTTTTTAACCTCCTCTTTGCTCATTCAGCTGCTGCCTTGCTGCCAAGGCCGTGCCACGTGATCTGAATCTCGTACGGCGCTTCGAACATTTAAAAACTTGTACAGCAGCTGTCTTTGGCGTCTACTCTTTGTCTTTTATTTCCGGCCCCAGGTGTGGTTAAATCTCTTGGCACAAACTCTTGTCTCGCGGGACGCGAGTTCTTGATATTTTAGTTTATAATTTAAAAACGGAATAAGAATCTAAAAATCTAACAACATCACATTAAAGTTTGATAAATTCTGAAAAGAATGATACCAAACACATATATTTGTAGGTTTTAAAATAAGCCTGATTTAAAGCGTGACAAAAAAGCGACATAAAAACATCACATAAAATCGTTGCACTTTTAGGCTTAGGAATTTATATATAGAGAGGAGATCATTTTTTTGCCAATGTCACACACCCCTACCCACAATATACATGGAAGATAACAGCGCAAGCATTGACACATACAAATTAAATACTACACAAAACTGATAAGACACATAGAATAATGCAACTAATTAACACCAACAGAAATAATGCAGTTGGCTTTTGCTGTGCTATCAATGCTACCAGGACAAGCTGAGAACTAAGAAGTCGGGGTCCTCCTCCAGATTCAGTCGTACACATACCCAGACTGAATCATAGGGGTCCAGTTGAAAGTCACCAATTACGCTGACCTGCACACAGGGCTGGCATTCACACTCAGGGTCAGTAAGGCAGCAGTGTTATCCAACGTGGCACCATGATGGGTATCTAAGGCCATCCAGACATCTCTATTATTCTGGATGTCAGCATAAGGCAATTCAAAGGCCTACTCACCTTTAGGCACTTAAAAGTCCTAACAAGCATAGCCGTGACATCTGTGAATAAAACAGGCCTTCCATCCTGAGGGAAAATACGGACATAATGCTGACCTGATGTTAATCAGAAATGACAAAAGCAAACAGGGAAAAGCAGGGAACAAGCCAGTGTGAAATACTGCTATCAAAAATTCAACTTGGAAAAACTGCAAAATCAGAACACAGACCTGAAACTGAGACTTTGTGGTTTGTGTGTCTTTTACAACTATACTTATCTTCTAATTTCCAACGTAATGGTGTTAGGTGATTGGTGGAGCATTTTGCAGCCATCTTCATTGTCACAATTTCATGCTTTTAACTGTCATAAAGTTTGACTCTCAGCTCTCATAAACAGTAATGACTGACAATATAAATACTGAAAATACTGATAGTTCACATCAGAGCATTTGTTCAACAATAAATATTTATCTTGGTCCATATCTACTTCCTATTGACATTGTGTCCTGTGTGCAGTCAGCGCACAATCCCAGCAGTCCTGTGATGTCCTTAGGTGCCTGCAACCTTGGTATCTTCCGTTTCCTAGGACATTGCTAGTCATGAACCAAGGATGGACTAGGACAACGTGGACATATACAACAAGAAGCAGTCCAAGTGCCTTAATGCATTTATTCTTAATAATGAAATAATTCATAAAAGCAAGTGTCTTTGCAGGAGATTAAAACAAATAAATAAATACGAAGAATGCTAAAATCAAGTCTAAAAACAGAGAGACAGAATCGGGTTCCATTTTTCCTTTTGTTTTCTGAGCCCCAGTGCGTCTCTTTCTCTCATCATCCCTACACATCCTCTGGGTCTCCTCAGTAGTACTGAGACACAGGTGAGTGCCATCATCTCTTAATGGCTTTCGTCTCTACCACCTCAGCGATACCCGCTCGGCTCCATCATCCCACCACCAATTCTCAGCATATGTGAAATAAGCCTTGGAGCCATTAGTCACTCCTGCTCCTATTAAGCTCAACAAGAGCATCTCTTCCTCTGAAGTGCCATTCCCCTCACTCCCTGTGGGGCCACCCAACCTCCTCACCTCCTGTCTACCATTCCAGCGCAATCTCCCGATCCTACTCTTTGTACTCTCCACATCTGTGCTTCTTGTTTTATCTCTCCTTTGCTTTTCTTCTACTGTCTGTCCTACTCCAATTTCCTTTATGCTTTGTGGGTGCAGGTACTTTCCATAAACAATCAACCAATTTCCCTACTGAGCACCTGTGGCCACATAGCTTCCACCGGAACACACCTACACCCACAAATCTTCAGCTGCACTGTTTTTGTAAGAACAATCACTCCCTGCCGTGGACCTCTGACACACCATACTACAAGTCCCTGAAGGAAGGTACTAACCTTAGGTGAAATAACGATCCAACATAGGGCACACATGCCCATACTTAGTCACAAACGGACAACTTAACGCACACCATCATAAATGAAGAATCCATCCATCCATTATCCAACCCACTATATCCTAACTACAGGGTCATGTGGGTCTGCTGGAGCCAATCCTAGCCAACACAGGGCACAAGGCAGGAAACAAACCCCGGGCAGGGTGCGAGCCCACCACAGGGCACACACACACACACACACACACACACACTCACACACCAAGCACACACTAGGGAAAATTTAGAATCGCCAATCCACCTAACCGTATGTCTTTGGACTGTGGGAGGAAACCCACGCAGACACGGGGCGAACAGGCAAACTCCACGCAGGGAGGACACGGGAAGCGAACCCACTGTGAACTTTGAACAGAACTTTTCTTAATAAGAATTTTTTTTTTTTTACTTTGAAATTTCACTAAACTTTTAAAAACGAAGATATTTTGTTTGTGGAATAATTTCTGTGCATCAGGCTTTTGTTGAATCCCATTTTTTGAGTTAGAGCTGCTGAACTTTGGTAATTATAGAAAAACGCAGCTACACATGTCCTTCATACAATGGAAACTATTATCCTTTTTATGCATTACCAATGTAGCCAACGGAAATTACAAATGCTGCTGTGACACATGGGCACACTGCAGACATCACCCACAGGTAGCCCGGGGCAAATCATACATGAGATTTCAAATTCAGTGTCCTTATTAAGGTGTGTGACGGGGGCTTTTCTGAAACTTGGTTTCATGCTTCAAAATAATCAACTCATGCATTTAGTACATAGCCTATTTCTATCCAAGATGACCCAAAACTCACAAATATCTCTTGGATCTTTTTACAAATATATTTTTATGACTGAACACAGGCTAGTTAAGCAACTTGCATTGGCTCACACAGCAGGATAAAAAATGAACTGCAGAGTTTTCAGTGCCATTACTACTGGTGTAGTGACAGGCATAACTTCAAACTCACCAACACTCATTCACTCAGGGAAAATAAAGAGTTGCCAAAAACTCTTAACGTACATACTTTTTGTAGACTCTAGAAGAAACCCATATGATTATGGGAAGAACACATGTACTGTAGGACAGTTTGACATCCGTGGCAGAGCGATGGGCGCTGAGCAGGCTCCTGTCAATCATGGAGAATCCACTGCATCCACTGAACAGCATCATCTCCAGACAGAGCAGCAGCTTCAGCGTCAGACTGCTGTAACTGTGCTGCTCCACTGACAGACTGAGGAGACCCCACACTATGCGACTCTTTAATTCCACCCAGCGGGGTAAACGTTAACATTATACACAGTTATTGTCTGTTTTACCTGCATTTTTATCACTCTTTAATTTAATATTGTTTTTTATCAGTATGCTGCTGCTGGAGTATGTGAATTTGACCTTGGGATTAATAAAGTATCTATCTATCTGTCTGTCTGTCTGTCTGTCTGTACACTCCATACAGACACAGGGCAGAATGTGAACCCACGACTCTGGAGCAGTGAGGTTCCAGCATTCACTATGCCACTCAGAGTAAAACTAATCCATCCAAATGATACAAAAAGTATGTTTGGTTTGAGCAAAACAAGAGGCACCTTTATATTTGAATACTTTTTTTGCTCTTGATGCTGTGTTCTTCTATTGCTGCAAGATGCTGGATGCGCTGTTCAGAAATGTTACCCCATGCAGAAATGATTTTGTTGCACAGATCCTGCAAATTGAACTGGCGCAGTCTTGTAAACAGCCCTTGAATCTTAAGACACTTAACAGTGGGGACTGTGCAAGCCATTGGAACAATAAAAACTCCCTTTTATGTTGCCAGAACCATTCAGTAGAAAATATGTGCCATGTGACATGGTGCATTAGTGCGCTAGAAGTGTCTATCCAAACGTGAACTGTAGCCATGAAGGAATAAACACACTTTGCCATTGATGTTAGTAAATTAGTTTCAGGGCCCTAATTTACGCTAGGAAAACATTATCCACATCATCACAAACATGTATTGTTGACACCAAAGAGGAAAACTCAAACGATTCATGTTGCTTGAACTAAATTCTGATCTTTCAATTGGCATAATGCAAAGGGAAGCTGGATTAATCAGACCAAGCAAAAATCCCCCCATTCAATCAATCCCCCCAATCTGTGAAGCAGTTTTAACGCTTCTGTACCTACCAGTAGCCATCTGTGGCAAAGTCCAACAAGGGGCACATTCTGAGATGACACTCTACATACTAGCTTTGAAATTGGATGCGGACTGCCCGGTTTGGCCGGTCTGTTTGCATTACATATATTCACACAATTATCTTTTGAGCCCACAATATAATTGGTTTCTGCAACATTCTTAGTAAACTCTTGAACTACTGTACATGAAAACTCATGATGCCAATTGTCTAGGCAAAACTACAACTGGCACGCCTAGCACCAAATACTTCATGTTCAAAGTCATTAAGATCACTTTCTGGCCCATTGAAACACTCAACTGAACATTAACCGATGCTTTGTCTGTGTAGTATAAATCATTTGTACTAAATCCCACTATCAGGTGACGCATAATGGAATGTAGATTGTGCGTAGGTGATGGTTTACCCCATAAAATCGCCTGCACAATTGGCACGTTTCAAGGACTTCTCGTGCTTTCAAGTTTAGAAGCCCATGTACCCTGCTTAGGTCTCTCTGATAAGATATACCAGACAGCTTTCAGAGCAGTAATGGCTGCTTTCAGAAAATAAATGAATAAAAAGGACAGGAGAAACTTAACTGATTTTCAGCGCTTCTTTATAGCATCTTGTACTACATTTATTTTTCCAACATTAATGTCACAGTGCCTTTTAGCCAGGAAGCTGGGGTTCTGTAAAAATGAATATTTAGAGTAGCCTTGGAGAAAACAGACTCAGCTTTACACAGCAGACCTACAGTTCTTGGCTCCCGTCTTTGGCTCATGTTAGGTTTCACTTGCTTGAAGGGATCAAGAGTTCAGTGAAAGGCCAGTTTGAGTTTTTAAGTGTCTAGCCTCATTCCCAGGCGATGCTTAACCTGCCGCTCAGAGGAAGTTTAAGGCAACACACCTGAACAGAGACCAATCTGTCTATGGCATGATGGGAACGTTGAGGCTGGCTGTTCAAGTCCTGCAAGTGCAAACCCAGTGGGCTCGGATGAACAACTTTTTATCCTGAGGGCCAGTTTTGACTGGAATTCAGGCAAAGATTCTCCAGTGGCCCTGCCTAATGACTTATACTGCCATCTCAGTGCCACGGTCGCCATGATTGCCTCACTGGATTATCACATTAGACGGGAGATTTCTAAGTGAATATGCAGAGAGACATGTACCCTCCAATACTTTTGGGGTTCACTGACTCCCAACAGATGTAGTTTTACTTATTTAGATATTTTTATTGCTCATTGCGAATACAGACTGATCTCACTGTGGTTTTGGTCTTCCTCCTGGATACACTGTTCAGGCAAATATTTATTTTTTAGATAAATGTCATTAAAAAATGCAATGTTCCCATTTCTGCATTCTACAAGGAAAATGAAAAAAATACTTTTATAGGATATCTGAATTAAAAGTCCACATTTTCTCGATGAAGAAGTCTTGCTTGGACACCTACAGATAAATGGAGGAAGGGGAAGAAATTTTCAAAGGAACTAAAGCTCACCCATGTTGCACTCATGTACTGAAATAAAGCCAACAGCATAGGGCCAGTGGCTTTCCATTAAAAGCAAAGATGCTGGAGGCTTTACATCAAATGTAAGTAATGAATATTTGAGTACTTAAGTATAAGAAAGGTCCTGCCTGTTAGACTTTTTTTGTCCTCAGCACAGTATTACACCATATAAAATAACTACTTCTACCAGCTTCTTTATTGCCACGCATATACTTCCTCATTACAGATCCAAGTTTTTATCTTGCATTGACTGCTACCAGCAGCACAAACTGCAAAAAATGCTCACACATGGCCTGTGGTCAGGAGCAGCTATACAACAGAGCCTTTTCTCACTTGACATTTGACTGTGTACAGAGGCATAGCTTTAATTTTTCAAAGAAAACAATGCTGTTAATTTATGATCATGAAGAGGATTTTGATTGTGAAAACACTCTGTAAATGTCAGAATGTTCTCTTAAAACCTAAATACAGTTGGTGCTCATATGTTTATATACCCTGGCAGAATTGGTGAAATATTGGCCATTGTTTGAAAAATATACAGTACGTAATAATGCAAAAATCTTTCCTTTTAATTATGGAGTGTGCTCAGTGAAAGCAATTCATTATCACATAATTGTGTTTGCCCTTTTTAAATCATAACGATAACTGAAATCCCTAAAACGGACCTAATCAAATGTTTACATACCCTTGAATGCTGGGGCCGATAGGACACACACAAGCTGACACACAGGTTCAAATTAAGGGTGAGTGTCCACACCAGTAACCTCTGTGATTGGAATTAATAAATGTGTATAAAAAGTCAACTTAAATTCATGCAGAGCTGCACTGACTTGGCTGGATACCGAGCCATGGGGAATGCAAAAAGAACTGTTAAAGGACCTGTGAGAAAAGGTTGTTGTATCGTATAAATCAGGAAAAGGGTACAAATAGATATCCAGACATCAGAAATTTCCTGTCAGTAGTGTTCAAACTCTCATAAAAAAGTGGAAAGTTAGGGTTCTGTTATTACTAAGCCACTGTCAGGGAGACAAACCAACACATTTGTCGAGATGCCAAGAAAAACCCACAAGCCACTTCAGCTGAAATGCAGGCGAGGTCCACCTCTGTGCTTCACAGTTGGGATGGTGTGCATTTCGTCACGGGACTAATTGCATCGTCTCCAAATATGTGTGTTTATGGCTATGACCATAAAATTCAATTTTGGTCTCATCATTTCAAATGACTTTGTTCCAGACATTTTGAGGTTTGTATAGATGCTGTTTGCCATATTGTAGGCAGGCTGTTTTGTGGCTTTGGCACAGTAAAGACTTTTTTTCTTGTAACTCGACCATGCAGCCCATTTTTCTTCAAGATCCTCCTTATTGTGCATCTTGAAACAACACCACTTGTTTGCCAATGCCAATCCATCCATTACGTCTATGACACTGTGTGTGTATATGTGTAAAAATACACACACACACATTGAAAACATATATATATATATATATATATATATATATATATATATATATATATACACACACACAGCTGGAAGGCCATTATGGGAGGATGGGGTAGATGGATGTGTACCTGAGCCAGCATGCTTCCTGTTTCCTTTCCTTTCCTCTCCAGCATATTTAGAGGGATTGGTGGAGTCTGCCAGTTATGAACAGCTCATTACCTAGTTTGATTGGTGGCACTGCTTCTCTGTAATGGCTTAATGGTTGCATGGGACTTATAGTTTAGGAAGGCAGCACTGCTGGAGTCCCTGGGCACCACCAAAGAGAACTCCCTTGTTTTATGGTAGTTTGCCCTGACCCAGAAGTGCTTACTGGGTGCAGCATCGTTGCACTTGAAGTACTCCCGGGTCCACCATAAAAGGAGCTCCCTCACCTCAGTCTAGGAGTCGGAGTCAGGACAAAGCTTGCCTGGAAGAAGTGAAGGAAGTAAAAAAAGAGAGAATAGTATTTATTGTATAATGAATAAGCTTACACAAGTTATCTGGGGAAAATAAAAAGGTATTTTGAATGCAGGACTGGGGTCTGTGCAATTGTGTCTAAGGTTTGGAGTTCTGGGACACCCCATAGAGGTCACAACATGCACATACATTTAGATATATATATATATATATATACACACATGTACTGTATGTAACTGCACAGTAGTTAGTTCATCTGCCTTATACCTCCAAAAATCGCACTTCAAGTATTCTTTCCAAACTGTCTTTGGGAAGTTTCGGCATTCTTCCCATATCATTGAGACTTGAATGTTAGTCTGTTTGTGACTTTAAATTGTTTTGGTATGAATAAGTGTAGCTTTGAAAGTATGTAACGATATGTCCGTCAGCTACGTAGTGCACTGGTTCTAAGCACTGTAGTGTTCTGTGACATATGACCCTTCAGCAGAAATAAAATAAACAAATAAATAAAATAAACACAACATTCTCATGTCCCTTTACTCCAAATCAGGGTCATGGGTTGGCAGACAGTAGCCAATTCTAGTAAAGCTGGTCAAAAAGCAGGAACCAACCCTAGGGAAAACACCAGCCCACTCATGTGTGCGCCCAACACACATGGGTGAGTTTAGAATGAACCGTTAACCTAACATTCACAGGCTATACAAAAACTGAAACGGTCATGGAGGACAAACTCCACACACACACAATGACCAGGAAAATGATTTGAGCCCAGGACTCCATAGATCTGTGAATCAGCAGCTTTACCAACTGCATTACTGTTCCGTCTCATAAAATTAAGATTACATAAAACAGAAAACAGAGCTCAGACATTCAGGTCCACTTACTCCATCCCAGACTTTATCTATTTCTCTCAGTATCCACTACCCCGCTGACTCTGGCATCTAACCTTACTTTTAACGAGGTGAATTAAAGTTTTTAAATGGGATTTAATACAATTAAAATGTATGTCCCTGGGTCCCACTGTCAAAGTTAATCAGTGGTTACCTAAAACTTACACTATGCCTTATCGCTGTTACCTCCCCAAAAGTCAGTACTCTGAAAATAATTTTAATTATGACAGTCTGTTAGAGTAACCTTAAAGAAAAATACAAATGCATAAAAATACTGCTAAAGTGAGTCCCTCCTGAGTTGCAGACCTACAGCTCGTAACTGTAAAAGTTTTATTAAAATAAAACAGTGGATTTGCTTCTGTGGCTTTTGGTCTCTTTCACTGCATTTAGGGCACCAAAAGCATCAAATTACCAAAAGACACCGGCCAAACAAAAGGAAACCAATGAGAACGAGTCTGTTTTCAGATGCTGTGATAAACAAAAGTAAATCCTTCTGGTGAGAAAGCATACTCTTCTGTAAAGTGGCAGTTCTCTCATTTGCTTTTAGCTGTAGCATAGTGAGAAATCAAGCAACATAACACCTTTTAATGGCTAACTAAAAAGATTACACTATGCAAGCTTTCAAGGCAACTCAGGCCCCTTCTTCAGGCAAGATGTAATACATAGCACAGATATTCTAGACTGTAAGTCTCAACAAATGTTATCACCCACATGATTAGTCCATTCAGACTGTTACAAATCAACAACTGAGACAAACTCCTACTACCAGTGCACTGGTTCATCAGCCTGAGCCCCTTTCACAAAATGGACAGATTGTGTCCAGTGCATTTATTTACTGTATGTGATGCTATACTTTGCAAGCTAGGCCTCAGTATGAACACCAGGATATAAGCCTGTGAGGAGGGAGCCCTACTGCATTATTCAGCTTCCAGTCAGTTCATTCTCTTTGTTCATGTGCCTCTGTTAGGCTCTGCTTTCAAACACTTTATCTGTGCTACTTAAAAACACACACCTTTACCTTGGTCACCATCTGCTGCGTTGAATATTACCTTCTAAGCCTGCCCTCACCTTTCTCTCAGCTTTACAGGTCTGCACACTGTAGGGATCTCACGTTATGCTTGCCACAGGTTGAGTCCCTACACGACTTTAAGCTAATGATTCTGAAATAAGCAAGTTTCTAAGCTAAATATTTTTTTTTCTACCTTGAGAGAAATAAACTGAGCTAGAAAAAAAATAAACGAACCACTGTGTAATTTGGGCAGCACGGTGGCACAGCTGCCTTGCAGTTAGGAGACCGGGGTTCGCTTCCCGGGTCCTCCCTGCATGGAGTTGGCTCCAGCAGCCCCCCCGTGACCCTGTGTTAGGATATTTTAGGTTGGAAAATGATGGACTGACTGACTGTATATAAGGCTGTCTTCTGAAACCTCCTTTCTATTAGAGGTTTGAAGGAGTCTACCACAGATACAAGAGACAGGAACCAATTCTGAAGGTTATACTGATTAATCCATGGGTACATCCAAAATAGTACCATTAATTTAAATGAATGCATTTTTAAAATGGAAATGCAGTTCTTACAGAAATGTCAATAACCAGGCTAGGACTCAAACCCAAGCCCCAGATCTTCAAATATGACATTTCACTGCTTAGAACCTCAGATATAATAAATTCCTTTCTAATGCTCTTGGACAAGCAGAATATATAAAGTCTGTTGGGTATCATTCATCCACTTCCTCACCCACTTTACTTGGAAAACCAGAGCACATCTTGGTAAGCATAAGTACAAGGCAGGAACCACACCTACTGTATACAGAATAACTGTCTACAGCTGTGCACACATATTCATTCATTCATTCCTTCATCTACATTCCCAATAAAGGGAAACAAGGAGCTGAAATCGATCACAGCAGCAATGGGAAGGAATCTACTGTGGAAGGGTCACCAGTCCACCACAGTGTACATTCAAACTTGAATATTAAATCATTGATTCATTTTCAAGGTTCACTTAGGCTAATGCTGAGCTGTAAACAGCAGATGCCTATGTTGGCAACAAAGGGAAGCAAATCTGGAGAGTGTAACACAAGACACACTCACTCAGACTGGGCCAATTCAGCTACCACTTCTTCTAAACTGCATGTTTTACACATACAGGAATAAACTGGAATATCTGGAGAAAACCCATGCAATCGGGATGAGAGCTTGACACAGATCACTAGAGTGCTAACCACTGTACCACCATGTCACTTACTTTCACCACCTCAAAAAACAACTTTGATTTTATGTATATATTTTTTACAGCTTTATTCTTACATACAATTCTTTGCCACCCTGCAGACCTTTGGACTGCACTGGAAACGCTCAATGCCCTGTTTAATTAATTTCCATAATTTCTATTCTTTGGTCTGAATAACTTTAGCTGCCATTGTACAATGGGTATCTGAGAGAACAAAACTGTTCTGATGTGACTTGTACTCGGGTCCCTGATAAGTAAATGGTTAACGGGAGACCACATTTTCTTGTAAAAAGCTGATTAATGGTTGCACGCTAGTCATTTTGCACTACTTACTGCAGCTCACGCACTTTTCCAAGTACTTTTGTTTTAAAGCTAATTGAGGTGGCTTGGAAAGTTTTATATGCAGACCCTACACAACCATTAATTGGACTGAGAGTTGCACCTACACTCCCACTTTCCGGCCGCACTTTCTGGTTCTCATTATCCTTAAATGGCCTTTTTTATGACCACTACTCGGAAAGAAACAAAACAGTTGACTTTAATGTTTATTTGAATGTGCAAACAGCAAAAAAATGCCTGGTATTAAAAGTAGTAAGAAGGGAACCTTTTTACATTCATTTTCTAAATTCAGTCTTCCCACTAGAGTACTACAGTAAGCCAATCATGGCAACACTGGACACACAACAATGGGTGTATACCAGTTCATCATTGTGCTCATGCAGATACTCCTAGTCAATTTAGAACCGCTCATCGACCAAACGTATGTTTAGGGGAGAAGAAAAATGGAAGCTTTTAGAGGGGCTGGCCCAATCAAAATTCCACACAGGTAGCAACAAGAATGAGATTAAATTAAATATTATATGAATATCCATCAAACATTTTACTCCCTGCACAATTCAGGGACTTCTAGCCTTACAAACCATTCTTGAACATCATATTTCAAGCAGCTTTATTACCCAGCGACAAACCACCAGAGGCAGATACTGCCTGCACAATCACAGATTTCTGTATCATCCACATATAAAGCCATTAACATCGTTGCTCACTTTTTCAACACATTTTTGCCTTACTAATCTACATGGCTTGAGCTTTCCCATCCATCCATCCATCCATTATCCAACCTGCTATATCCTAACTACAGGGTCTGGGGGTCTGCTGGAGCCAATCCCAGCCAACACAGGGCGCAAGGCTGGAAACAAACCCCGAGCAGGGCGCCGGCCCACAGCAGCTTTCCCATCCATCTTTTTTTAAATGCACATTTTCTAGTTCAGGATCACAGGGTGCATATTTTCCAACTTAAAGACATATTTATGGCAACAAACTAATTCTGAACAAGCAGTGCAGAGGGGTCGCTAATACTGCTGCCTTTCTTCAAATCCCAGGCAGGACACTAGCTGTTTGGAGTCTGCAACGTCTCCCGGGTTCTCCACCATTCCTCCCACATGTCACGATGTATCAGATTAGTTACCTTAAGCTGAGTACGACCCAGAAGCCCATGTTCAGAACATTGCTGGACCCATAACATGCAGTGGCTGGAAGACTAGAAGGTGAATCTCAAGGTTGTAACCTACCTGTGCTCCAATTTTTTAAAAAGAAACAAAGTTGCATTATGGACCTATAGACATCACAAAGGCTCTCCGTAAAAGAAAGTGTCTTATTATTATTAAAATTAAAAAATGCTGTTTACTAGATACAAAACAGAAAAATTATTCACATCATTTAAATCCTTCTGCACTTACTGTATTTCAAAGTTGAAATAATTTTTGCATTTCACTAAAATCCATTGAAAAGTTGTGCAAGAGCTGAGTATTAGGTGCAATTTTATTGACACACACCTAAAAAGAAAAAAGAAAAAAAAGGCAATTACGTGTGTTTGGAAAATGTGAAACTTGCAACCCAGGAATGTGCTACTTGGCCAAAGAGATTTGTGCGAAAGGCTGAAGAAAAGCTCAGCAGGGCGCCTTGTCCCACTTGAATGAAAACAATTAACAAATCTGTTTGAGTGACTCTCTCTTTCTGGTGTCAGTCTGGGGGAACAGAGCGAGGACATTTTAATTGGTCGTCATGACAAGCTGAGGAGAATTGAAGCAGGGTGCTGTGAAACTCGATCTCTGCTCTGCCCAATTGTAAATGCAGCAGATTCCGGCTTGCTTGTTGTTCCCCAAGCATGACTCTGAAATGACGGTGACGAGACCTGCTGTATGAATGAGGCTCTGCTGTGGAACTACACTCCCTAGGTCACTTAGCAGCATTCATTCTGTACAGCCATCAAAGAGTAATTGTGATTCTTTTCTTTTATTTTTATGATTTTTAAACAATGATGGTATACTTTATGCTTTTTATTTCAGTTTTGTTTAAATCACTTTGATGGACAAAAAGTACTATATATAGAAAAACTGTGTTTTTGAGTGAATGACTCCTTCATTTCAGACGTCTTCGAAATGAAAGTCATTCAAAGGCTGAATTTTGTATTATTTAATGCCAGAAAAAATATATGTCAAAATACTGTACTGTACTATATGTGATTTTTGTAAAGTGCCAAAGTCAATTTTAACAAACCATATTGACTGAGCTGCTTAACACGGCCGTGTATAATAATAAAATAATGGTGTAGCGGTTAGGTAGGCATTAAAAAAAATGGTTGAATATGATGTAAAAAAGTCTGAATTAATATAAGCCGACATAACTTAGGTTGTTCATAAGAAATGTAATGATTTACTTTGTGAAGTAGAAGTACATCATAAACAAGAATAGTTGCATCACATATTTAAAAAAGTAAGATGTGTGCTTCAAACTAAATTTTTAAAATCTAAATATTTTCAATTGTAAGAGAATTTTATTATTTTTAACCTTCTGTCAGTGGCTCTTAGAGGGCTAGGACCACCATCAAAGAATCAAATCATGACCAGCGATCATGAATATGGCATAAAACAACATTACACATGCCTATATTACCAATTTCATTTTTTCAAAGTTTCGCAAAAAGAAGTAACTTTAACCAGTCAGATGATGTGGCATGCATAACTTCATATCCTTCTGATCATTTTTGTTGAAGACACCAATTAGTATACTATTTGTCATAAAGGTGTAACTTCTGGCACAAAATATGGTCCAAAAATGGTCTAAAAAATAATTGTTTTACAGGTCTAGAGAGCCAAGAATATGGAATAACATCACTGACATTAAAACGAGTGAAACTGTGTGTGTATAATATATATATATGTGTATAAATCTGTGTGTGGTGGCACAGTAGTTAATGCAGGCCCCTCATCGTTGCAACTTGCAAGCATCTGGAATTCATTTCTGACCTGATCCCTGTCTCTGCAGAGGTTGTACTGTATGTTCTTTATTCAGTTTGAGTGTGTTTGATGATGGAACAGAAAACATTGCCTCAGATGTTACTCCAAGATCTCACCTGAAAGTTCAATATGGTTGAACAGGAGATGGGAAAGGCCATAACATACTGATAATTTCACTGGCATGCGTATCAAACCTTTCAGTGACCACATGGGCTCTGTGAATAGCGTCACCATCATTCTGCTCAGAAGGGAGGAAAAAGATACACCACTGGGAGAAGACAATCACCCTGAATCACCAAATTGAAATTAGCACTGACTTTACCTTCCAAGTAATTAGACTGGAATCATATTAATAAATGCACCCATGCTTTTAATGAGATGATTGAACTCTTAACTGTTGCGACCAAGCACTATTCAAGGAGAACACAATGAACAATGATTCAGGTGACCACATCACTTTTCAGCTCAGTGATCCATTGGCCACACTTTGTCTCAACTGTGCTCATAAACAAAAATAGACACAAGTAATCTCTGTGCTGTAATGTAACTACACTAATCTGCACTGCAAAGTTCACAACAGACTCATGTTGAGGAAACTGCTTCCTTACATCACCGCCATCTGAATAACACTTAAAATTATTCTCACCCACTGATGCCTAAAATGACACTCTTTGGTGTTATCTGTAGTTAAAACCTCTTTCTATTATCTTAAAAATATCTGCCTAACACAGTACTCCTTGTTTGCATCAATTCACTTATTCCTGTTTGGTTGGATCCTAATTGTACAAAGTGCTGTTGCAAAAACCCTGCTACGTACAGAATGCCATAGATCTTCTTGTAATAGAATAACTTAAAGGATATGTTTGGTGTTTTTAAGTTTTAAGCCTATTGTTTTTACTTTTGAACCCCAGCCGCTTCACACTCAGATTAAAACACAAAAACAGACTAGGTGTTTTGCTTTAACTTATAGAGAAAAGAAATTATTTTGACTTCAAAAATAGAGTCCCACTTGTACCCCACAGTTAGTTCCAATACTTGATGTTGCCAGGCAATGACAATTATTTAAACTTCATGTGATGCAAATTTTGCTCTAATTACTACACTACTTGTTCAGATTTCAGAAATTCTTCAGGTACATTAGAAAAATTTTGACATTTGTTTTTTTGCCAAATCATGTCATGACCCTTTGTCGATTTTTAGGACTATACAATTTGAATGATACAAATGTAAGTGAACATTTATATTTTAAATAATAAACTCATGACACATATAAAGTAAGCCAAAAAGAGAAGCATGCCACTCTGCTGATATCTACAAGTGATTACATGAGCAATATGAACAATGTATTGCTTTTGCAGTGTATAGAGTACAGTATATAAATGTTAGCATTTCTTAATAATAATTCTTTGCATTTATATAGTGCTTTTCTCACTACTCAATGCACTTAGCAATTGCAGGATAAGGGCCTTGCTCAAGGGCCCAACAGAGCAGGGTCCTTTTTGGCATTTACGGGATTCAAACCGGCAACCTACTGATTACCAGTGCAGATCCCTAGCCTCAGAGCCACCACTTCCTCCCTCACCATAATAAAGCTAGCAAAATGCAGGATTTGCTACTAAGTCAAACTTTGGCAAATGAGAGGTGCAAATATGCAAGTCCATAAAACTCATTTAGTTACCTAATGGCTAAGCAATTCCAATATTTCATCCACACATGCAAAAGACACCACGATCTACGTCTCAACAACATGAGAAATTATGTCAAAATGCACCTTGGTTACTTTAATATTGTTGCTGCCTTAAATATTATATAACTTTTCTAAACTGACACTTTCAAAATATTGGAATACTGTTCACACTGAATCATGAGTGAAAGTGCCAAAATATTATAGTAGTCTACCCCTAGATGTTCAAATAAGACATTCACCAAGGGTGACCCCCTCTAATGTGTCAGAAGACAATTGTGAAAACCACAAGGAAACAAGGCCACTTACAGAATTTGGTTAAGAAAATCCATTGTCTACTTTCACTTACTACACTTTCACTCCCCATACACTTTGGAGCAGGGTTAAAAATTGATGTCAAGAAGCAAGGCAGCATGCTTTGTGACATTACTTTCAACATCAGCTTAAAAGGAATGCAAATATGAAATAGAAAAGGCCATGAAGAATGGTTTTCAGGGTCACAAGGCATTAATTCCACATTGTGAAAGTGACAATGAAATTCCTTTGCTTTAAGTGCTGTCTACTGTAAACACCACCTGACTGACTATAGGACAAGCTTTCAGAAGTCATTATAGACCAGGTGCAAACTCAAGCCGTAAGTGGGATGAAGCCACAAGGCAAGGCATCATTCTGGGAATCCACCTACACTCAAACCTGTTTAATACAATTCAGTGTGTTCTGCTTTGTCTTCACAGCATGACGCTGCAGCACAGGGTGTAAGTGCAAAAGCAGTCCTACATCGGGCGTCAGCCTGTTACACGACACACATACATATACATATCCACTATCACTGGGCTAATATTGTTTATTTGGGGAAAAGGAAACAAACCACAGAGCTATAAGAAAGAAAAAAAAACACAGAAATGAACAAAACATGCAAACCCCACACCGATTATCACCAATTACAAACAGTCCCCTGGAGCTGTGAGGTGGCAGAATTTACCACTGGGCTGTTGTTTTCCTACCATGTTAGAAATATACATTCTAAAACAATAATCCCTTAATGTATTGCCATTGATGAACAACCTTCTCTATATGTCCTCTCATCCCTTACCATCATGTCACTCGAAGTGTCATTTTAAATTTCAACTTTCTTGACATAATAAATAAGGAATACACTGCATGTGCCTTGGAATCTGTCTTTGTCTTTGGTGTCTGCTGTCTACTCACTGTATGTGCATTATTTAGTCATTTTGAGCAAGGAAGTTGGATTCAGCTCACTATTCAAAATAATGGGCACGAAGACCAAAAATGCTCCTTAACACAAACAAACAAGGTAAAAAATGACCCAAAATTATGCATAAGTAGTAACGTAATATGCATGACTGACACTGTCACACCACAGAATTAACATTCTGACAGCATCTGCTGCTATGTTTTTTCCCACTTTTCTCTCCCATATCTGAATGTCTGTGCACATGCTCAAATTCATAAAATGGACCTATTTGTTTTATGACCATGACTTCAAAACCAGCTGCAAACACAGCAGACAACACACCACCACCAACTCGACAACCCAAAACAGTTAAACGAATGAATCCACCAATCACTGAAAAAACGAGTTAGATTGAAACAGAGATGCATACTAATGAAATATCTCAAATTTATTACAAGGCTTACCAAGATTTTGCTCACTGCAGTACCAAAGCTGCTGATGAATTCATAAATGAACAGAAAAAACATAATATTTAAGTCGCTTTAGAACACTAATCGACAGAACATTGCATGTCTGTGAATGGTGATTAACGATTATTCGCTCAGATAAAGGTTTATGAATGGGTTAGCTGAAACATTACATTAGCATGACCGAAAAAGATGAAGAAGAAGAAGATGATGAACTTCCCATTTGAAATCTCCTTAGGATGCCCACTATGCTGATGGTGTAGTAAAGCTAAATATTCTCCATACTATTGGTTTGCTGGAGTCCCAAAGCTTTAGAAATGGCTTTATAAAGATTTGTTCCTGATTATATTGAAGTGATTTCATTGAAACAGGTGTGGCAGTAATCAGGCCTGTCTTCCCACAGGGCCATGTAGGTTTGGATTTTTTCTCCCTAAATAATAAAACATCATTTAAAAACTTTTTGTGTTTACTTGTGTTATATTTGACTAATGGTTAAATGTGTTTGATGATCAGAAACATTTTCTTTAAATTGAATCAATTTTGCTATACAGTATTTCAGCCAGAATTCATCCCCTAGTTGGTGTTCAAATTCCTGTTATGTCTTTTTGGTTCATCTTTGATTCTTTTGTCTGTGTTAATATTGTTACTTATGTTTTTTATTTGTATTATGCTTTTTTTTATCAGTGTTGCATATTATTTACTTTCTATTTGTCTCAGCTTCTTCTGTTATGTACCTTGGCACTGCACACTGACCCTCTAAAAGCTGAGGAAACAAACAGTCCCTTGCAATAGCACTGGCATTGGTGAATTTGTGGTTTTACTGGATTTTGATCTCTTGCTTTGATTTTCTCTCTCTCTTTGAATTTGTTTTTCTTTGCTACTTGATTGTCTATAAAGGACGACTCCTTATGTGCATTTTTATGCTCCTTGGAGCTTTGACTTTTACGGAGTATTTGTGGAAAGCAAATATTTTTAAAGATTCTTTTGCCCCTTTTTGCTTCAAGATGAGGGTTGATGGATCCTTCCACTCGTGGAGCTGTTTACTACAGTTTTTGGGACTTTGAATTCACACACTTAAAAGTTCATGACAAATATATTGGAGTTCATCTGACCACATCTTACTGCCACCAACAGGCTTGTGATTGACAGCAGCAGCTCTTTTATTCAAGCCAGAATTCTTATGTGTGTTTTTTTGGGGTGTGTGGGTCTTATTTTTTGTTATATATTTTTTCCTTGAGCTTCTGCAAAGTTTAAATTTCGCTACTGGACACAAATAAAGTATATATATACAGTATATACATTGTGATAATAATGACTCAAAGATATCATAAAGATATGGGGCAGCCACCCATATATTGTTTTCCTGGCTGCAAAAGTTGAATTTGAGTAGCATGTGCATAGAACAGAGTCTAAAACAAAACTATCAGAGATAAAGATGGAGGCTTTAAAGGCCCGTAAAGGAAGTGACATCAGCAAAGGGGCGGGCACCAGAGGTGGTGTTGCCTGGATCGGAAGCGACATCAACAAAGGGCCCAGCACTGGAAGTGGTGTCTTCCGAGGCACCGGAACCTTGCAGGATTTCCCGGGAAAGGTCTATAGGGAACTGAGAAAGACAGTCAGTGCACTCCACTGCCCCCTGGTTGGATGTTTTATTACGATTACTCAGGCCCTTTAGCTGCCTTCTACTCACACGTGTGTGACAATATATATATAGATATGTATATAGGATGGTCCAGATCTAATTATGTAATTTTCATTACGCTATAACTTATTAAGTTCATTACATAGAAAATCACCTGAAAATTCCCGGACCATCGAGAAGTGTGCAAACTGACGACATGAAGAATCGTCTTCATGCCGAACTGGAATCGTCCCCACATAAATCAAAGTCATCCAGACAATCTGGATCTGCATAATTAGATCTGGACCACCCTGTATATGAAGGCCAATGCCATATCTCAAAATCATTTGAACTTACTGAATATATGTTTGTCCACCACTCTGGGTGTTTATATATAAAAATACACATACACTAGCTGTGTAAGCCCATGCTGTAAAGAGCCCGGAGTCCTAGACACTATTGAAATCGTCAGAAAAAATTGAAATATAGAGATGTTAGTTAATTGAAAGGAACTACTCTGGGCATCTCTCTCCTAGGAGGTTTCGTTTTGCCAACGTGCTCGCATTGTTTGTGCATTAGCGGCTAAGTGACTGTCTTTCTTCAGAGGTTTTGTTTTGCCAACATGCTCGCCTCGCTTGTGTATTAGCAGCGAGAAGAAAAGTAAAAGGGATATCGTTTTGCCGATGTGCTCACCTTGCTTCTGTAATAGCGGAAAAGCGAGTGACTCTCTCTTCGGATGTTTCATTTTGTCGACGTGCTGGCCTCGCCTGTGTATCCTCAGAGGTGGAGCCCTTACCCCGACTCCACCTCTCACTTCCGACCCGGACAGACACACACACTTCCACGCATAGACGTTTATATATAACATATATGATTTATATTTTTTAATTAAAAAAGGAAACTGAATTGATATACTGATTAATTTGTATTTTATTCTGCTATTTGTGAGACAGAAGAAGTTGCCATTCATTATCTTGATAAGGTGAAATATTTATTTTGGAAAGTGCCCCTAATTGTTTATAAAAATTAACCTAGACCTCAGTAAAGAAAGGTAAAAATTGTCATTTAAAAAATATTAATTCAAGATAGAAGGCCAAGCATCTGATCTGAAGCAATAGTCTGAGGTGGTGCAGATGGTAAATGAATAAAGTATGTACAAGTGATGCCTATAATGCAACGCGAACACGACAGACTCAGTATTTAGATTCATTCAAAGACGTTTAAAATAAAATGACTGAGCAATGCAGTTATGTAATCCTCCAATCAGTGGGTGTCTTCCAGTTTTTCCTGGCTGCTTTGAACAATTACTGCATAGACTAGCATGTTGTGATCATCACAGGCTATACAAAAACTTGTTTGTGTTTCTCCGAGACAAACTGCAAATGATGCATACTAAGTGGCATTTAACTGCTTTCCAGGTTTTGTCAAGTGGGTCAAAATGTTTCTGTTCATGTACTTTGTGAATACTTAGGAAAAGTCTCCCTTCCAAAGTGTTTCAATTTTTGTTTAGTGGTTTCATTCTTGAAACCCAGTACAAAATAAAGTTGAGTTCAAAACTAATCTGTAGTATTCAATTTGGGATGTTGTTCATTGGCAATAAACTAAAATGAAATAAATATAAAACAGAGGTAGCTGTTAAAGTGAAAACCTTATGTTCAACTTTAAGGAATCTTTACCCTTTTTAATTGTTTGTAATTAGTAATATGTTAGATAATAGTAATAATATGTTAATATTATGTTAATAAAATAACATTATTTTATACTATGTTAATAATATGATAAACAATATGTTAAATAGCATGCTAAATAAAAATAACAGCCAGCATGAGCTTATGACAGGAAGATCTTTCCAAACCAGTCATTCTTATTTTTTGAACAAGAAACTGCAATAGTTAACAAAAGCAAAACATACAACATAATTTACTTAGACTTTCAAAAACAGTTTTACTCTGTTCCACACCAAAGACTATTTCTGAAACTAGAATCTGTAGGCATCAAAGGTAACCTACAAAACTAGATCTCAAGTTGGTTAACTGGCAGGAGATACAAAGTGAAAGCTCCATATGTAGTGTTGTTATCAGTGGAGTCCCTCAGGGGTCTGCCCTGGGACTGTTACTTTTTCACATTTATATTAATGACATAGATTTCAGTATAATTCATAAACCTGTGAAACTCACAGGTGATACAGAAATTGGAGGAATGACAGACAGTGAGGAAACAGCAAGGAAGGCCTGAACAAGCTTTAGAATTGGGCAAACACTTGGAAAATGTTGTTTAATGTAGAAAAGCATAAAGTGCTATAGGTGAGCAAAAGAAACGTCAATTATAAATACAAGATGGGAGACATTGTCCTAATGGAAACAACCGCTGAAATGAATTTAAGTGTTTATGTTGACTCAACATATTCATCGTCTAAGTTAAGGGTGAGTCCTGGAGTCCTGGGAGCGTCAGTCCTGGAGGGCCGCAGTGGCCAAGTTACTTAATTAGAAAACAATCCTTGCCAATGATGGCTCTTATTTAATATCATGACTTGTTAAGTGTTTTAACTTAGCAATGTCAGTAAATTTTTAAATTATAGACTTTATTTTCCTTCCTAATGATTCATCCAAATGATTTGAAGCATAAAACAGAGGAGTAATTTCCAGTTCTTCAATTTCTCTTCTGTTTCCTTCTGAGTACTTTATTAAACCAAACAGTGCATAATAAATACATGTGAAAATTGAAACAAGCTACAGTAGGTGAAAAACTGCTGGTTCATTTATTTCTAATGAGGAGTTATTAAAACTGTGAATGCAGCTGTTTAAAATTAAAATAAGCAATTAAGGGTTCAAAATCTCAACAAGCAAGACAACTAAAATGAAGCAGAAAAATGTCACTTGTGCAAGAAGTGCTCCATCAGCTATACATAACTTCTTATGAAGCAACTGGATTGGAACAAAAACCTGCAGCCCTCCACAACCAATGTTGCTCACTCCTGATTTAAAGGAACCAAGTCTAAAGTAGCAAATTGATTAAATGAAATGAATTAGCAGATAAAAACTGGTAAATAATTAAGAAAATGGAATAAAAACATGTAGCCACTGTGGCCCTCCAGGATCAGAGTTGGACATCCCTGATGTCTGCGTATAAGTAAATAAAAAAGGCAAATAAAATATTAGCTTATGTTTTAAAAACTATTACAATATAAAATTAAGGGATGTCATGTTAAGGCTATATAATGCAGTAGTGAACTGCATCTGGAGTATTGTGTGCAGTTCTGGTCAACACACTACAAGAAAGGCATAGCAGCGCTTGAAGTTGTGCAGAGGAGAGCAACCAAGTGCACCCCAAGACTTAAAGACATGTCCTACTCCAATTTACTCAGAGAGTTAAACCGGTTTATCACTGAGCATAGGAGATTCCAAGGGGACCAAATCCAGGTCTTCGAAATCCTCTAAGGCACTGATAAAGTAGATACAGATGAATACTTTGACCTTAAGGGTGAACTGCATGTTCAAGGACAACAATGGAAACTAAATGCAGGACTGAAGCCCTGGAAACATTCCTTTACTCAAAAAGTTGTGGGACTCTGGAACAAACTACCGAGACATCTACTTAAAGCAGGAACCTTGAAAACCTTTTAAGTACCACCTAAATGAGATATTGGGACATCTTAGCTATAAGCTGAACTAATGAGTCTAATAAACTGAATTGTGGTCCCAAGTTTGTCAAATTTACTATGTTTTAATGTTTCTTAACTTTCTGTGACTTTACGCTCTTTTTCATTCTTCTACGTGTAACTCATCAGTCACCATAGACTCTTCTTCTTCTTTCGGCTGCTCCCGTTAGGGGATGCCACAGCGGATCATCTTCTTCCATATCTTTCTGTCCTCTGCCTCTTGTTCTGTTACCTGCATGTCCTCTCCTGCATGTCCGTCACCTGCATGTCCTCTCTCACCACATCCATAAACCTTCGCTTAGGCATTCCTCTTTTCCTCTTCCCTGGCAGCTCTATCCTTAGCATCCTTCTCCCAATATATGCAGTATCTCTCCTCTGCACATGTCCAAACCAACGCAATCTCGCCTCTCTGACTTTGTCTCCCAACTGTCCAACTTGAGCTGACCCTCTAATGTACTCATTTCTAATCCTATCCATCCTCATCACACCCAATGCAAATCTTAGCATCTTTAACTCTGCCACCTCCAGCTCTGTCTCCTGCTTTCTGGTCAGTGCCACCGTCTCCAACCCATATAACATAGCTGGTCTCACTACCGTCCTGTAGACCTTCCCTTTTACTTTTGCTGATACCCATCTGTCACAAATTACTCCTGGTACACTCTTCTCCACCCATTCCACACTGCCTGCACTCTCTTTTTCACCTATTTTCCACGATCCCCATTACTCTGTACTGTTAATCCCAAGTATTTAAACTCATCCACCTTCGCCATCTCTACTCCCTGCATCCTCACCATTCCACTGACCTCCCTCTCATTTACACACATGTATTCTGTCTTGTTCCTACTGACCTTCATTCCTCTCCTCTCTATAGCATATCTCCACCTCTCCAGGGTCTCCTCAACCTGCTCCCTACTATCGCTACAGATCACAATGTCATCAGCAAACATCATAGTCCAGGAACTCCAGTTCAATCTCATCTGTCAACCTGTCCATCACCACTGCCAATAAGAAAGGGCTCAGAGCCAATCCCTGATGTAATCCCACCTCCAACTTGAATGCATCCGTCACTCCTACCGCAGACCTCACCACTGTAACACTTCCCTCGTACATATCCTGTACAACTCTTATGTACTTCTCTGCCACCCCCAACTTCCTCATACACAGTTCCCCTCGAGGCACCCTGTCATATGCTTTCTCCAGGTCCACAAAGACGAAATGCAACTCCTTCTGGCCTTCTCTAACTTCTCCATCAGCATCCTCAGAGAAAACATTGCATCTGTGGTACTCTTTCTTGGCATGAAACCATACTGCTGCTCACTAATCATCACCTCACTTCTTAACCTAGCTTCCACTACTCTTTCCCATAACTTCATGCTGTGGCTCATCAATTTTATTCCCTGTAGTTACTGCAGTCCTGCACATCCCCCTTATTCTTAAATATTGGCACCAGTACACTTCTTCTCCACTCCTCAGGCATCCTCTCACTTTCCAAGATTCCATTAAACAATCTGGTTAAAAACTCCACTGCCATCTCTCCTAAACACCTCCATGCTTCCATAGGTATGTCATCTGGACCAATGGCCTTTCCATTTTTCATCCTCTTCATAGCTGTCCTTACTTCCTCCTTGCTAATCTGTTGCACTTCCTGATTCACTATCTCCACATCATCCAACCTCTTCTCTCTCTCATTCTCTTCATTCATCAGCCTCTCAAAGTACTCTTTCCATCTGCTCAACACACTCTCCTCACTTGTGAGTACGTTTCCATCTTTATCCTTTATCACCCTAACCTGCTGCACATCTTTCCCAGCTCGGTCCCTCTGTCTAGCCAATTGGTACAGGTCCTTTTCTCCCTCCTTAGTGTCCAACCTCTCATACAACTCATCATACAGCTTTTGTTTAGCCTTTGCCACCTTTCGCCTTATCTTCCTGTACTCTTGTATACTTTCTGCATCTCTCTGACTATCCCACTTCTTCTTTGCCATCCTCTTTCTCTGTATACTCTCCTGTATTTCCTCATTCCACCACCAGGTTTCCTTTTCCTCCTTCCTCTTTCCAGATGTCACGCCAAGCACCCTTCTTGCTGTCACCCTTACTACATCTGCTGTAGTTTCCCAGCTGTCTGGTAATTCTTCACTGCCACCCAGTGCCTGTCTCACCTCTCTCCCTAAACTCAACCTTGCAGTCTTCCTTTTTCAACTTCCACCATTTGATCCTTGGCTCTGCCCTCACTCTTTTCCTCTTCTTGATCTCCAACGTCATCCTACAGACCACCATCCTATGCTGCTTAACTACACTTTCCCCTGCCACCACTTTGCAGTCTTCAATCTCCTTCAGATCAACTCTTCTGCACAGGATGTAATCTACCTGTTTGCATCTTCCTCCACTCTTGTACGTAACCCTACGTTCCTCCCTCTTCTTAAAATACGTATTTACCACAGCCATGTCCATCCTTTTGGCAAAATCCACTATCCTCTGACCTTCTTCTTTCCTCTCCTTGACTCCATACCTACCCATCACCTCCTCATCTCCTCTGTTCCCTTCACCATGCCCATTGAAATAAGCTCCAATCACCACTTTCTGTCGCTTGGGTACACTGCTCATCACTTCATCTAACTCACTTCAAAAATCTTCTTTCTTGCCCATTGTACACCCAACTTGCTCTACATATACACTAACAAAATTCATCATCACACCTCCAATTTCCAGCTTCATAATCATCACTCTGCCTGACACTCTTTTCACCTCCAAAACACTCTTGACATACTGTTCCTTCAGAATAACTCCTACCCCATTTCTCCTCCCATCCACATCATAATAGAACAATTTGAATCCACCTCCAAATCTCCTGGCCTTGCTCCCCTTCCATTTAGTCTGTTGCATGTACAATATATCAACCTTCCTTCTCTCCATCATATCTGCTAACTCTCTCCCCTTACCAGTCATACTGCCAACATTCAAAGTTCCTACCCTCAGTTCCATTCTCTTAACCTTCCTCCTCTCCTCCTGCCTCTGGACACGTCTCCCCCTCTTCTTCTCCTTCTTCTATAGCCAACAGTGGTTCAATTTCCGCCAGCACACTGTTGACTAACAGTACTGGTGGCGGTCGTTGTTAACCCGGGGCTCAACTGATCCGGTATGGAAATTTGTATTGTTGTCCGCATATTGATTTGGCAAAATTTTACACCGAATGCCCTTCCTGACATAACCCTCCCCATTTGTCCGGGCTTGGGACTGGCATGAAGAAACACACTGGTTTGTGTATCCCCTGTGGCTGGGTTATCAGTCACTATAGACTAATGCCACAATTTTATAAAACTAAAAAAAATCTTCCACTGCCATCTCTTTTTTTCTTTGGGGAAAAAATGTTATTTAGTTTATCTTTACAAAAAAAAATATACTGCTTACAGTTTACATCAAGATCATAAAAGGTGGAATTTACAAGGTTTTATTTTTTTTTTGATTGCTTGTTTTGTAAAACCAAGTCAACTGTTCTAAAGTTCCACCATTCAGAAAAGCAATGCAGCATCACTCAAAAACTTTCAGACAAAGGACTCTAATGGTCTGATCTCTGTGTCATTGTTTTCTTTGACAGACTCTTTCACCCACCCGTCTATCCAGTTTCATAAACCGCTTCTTCCTGGTTGGGATCAAGGTGCACCGGGGCAACCCTGACAAAAATGTTCACATAGAGCACCCCCACCCTGGACAAGGCACCAGTCCGTCTCAAGGTACACTCACACAAAGGGCAGTTCAGCCTCCCTATTCAGTCTAATTACATGTCTTTAGACTGTATGAGGAAACTGGAGTCACTGGGGAAACACCAAACTTTAGGTAGATGCTGCCCAAGAGTACACCTGAGCCTGAGCTCTACTGCTTCACCTTCACTCTACCTCACACCCTGAAAATCAGAACTCTGCTGGTTCCTATTTCACACATCAAAGGAACTGGCATGACATGGATACCTGAAACAGGTCATTGATGTGTTATTTTCTTACACAGAGTCAATTGACATTCAAAAATATGAGAGGAGTCATGTGATTAAGTTATACGGTAACTTATGTGTTTGTCTCTGGTGGATGGCTCCAACTGTGCCCCGCATAATGGCTCAGAATGCCAAGTAAATTACAGCTTCTCACACTGCCTTTGGAGGACAAATTCAAAGAATTCAATCAGTTTGCTTATGTTATAAGCGCTCTTTACAAACTTTGTCACCTCGTCCAGTCAGTCTGGTTATGTTGTATATGCTTGTTTTCTTGTAAATGATCATGTTTCAAATGGTTGTGTATTTTATCTTATTACATCAAATTATACTTGTTTGACCTGCAAAGTACTTTATGACGGTGTGCTGTTACAATACCAACTGTAGTTGCCAAGGTGCCCTGGCATTCTGTACAGAGCGGACTCTTACATTTTTGACCACTACATCCAATAAACATTACCATGACAAATTTCAGTTAAAAATGGGTAGGCAGCAACAACTTCAATTTTCTCCCAATACAATGAACAATTCTACTACCATCTAACAAACACACAACTATCTACTACATTTGAACTTCCTTTTTCTTTATTAATACTGGATGTGGGCTTATTTCAGTCACACCATGTGCTGAATATATTCAGAGCAATTTGGTTAATGCGGCTGGCACACAACTGCAGGAACCTAGATTTAATTCTCAACCTGATCAATTTCTGTGTGTAGCTTGGACATTTTCCCCAAACCTTGTGGGTTTTCTCTGTAATGGGTGCAGCAATGCGCCATCAGTGCGTGCTCCCTCTGATTTCCAACCACATCCCAAAAACATGCATGTTTGGTTGCATAATAGATACTGCGACCTAATGGATAAAGGAATTACATTATCATACAAGACAGGTATATTTAAGACCCAGCCTCACTATGTGATCAAGTCACTTCATTTGCTTATGCTGCTACTGTAAAAATGTACAGTGTATATATTCTAAGTACCACTAAATTGCATTGTATTGTGTCAACATTTGAACAAAATTAAATTTACTAAGACACAGACTCTAAATAGATCCAATATGACAGAAGGGTGAACATAATTGATGGTTGAAGTACAGTATATTCTTCCCAGGACTGGCTCTTTTATTGTGTTTGTTGCTGCCCTGATAAGGAAAACCGGATTAACAAAATAAATCTGTAGGTGAATGTGACATGTTTAAATGTATTAATTATAATATTCAGTGTTTCCATTTTCAAAATCTCTTTACAGCATTATAAAAATAATAAACAATTACTTTAGACAAAAATGGATCCAATGATTTTCTCTCCATCAACAGTAACTTCGTTCTCATTTTGTTTTTTACTGCAGTCAACCTAAAGAACTCGACATCGCCCGTTTTGTATTCCTCCTCTACATTCATAACGAAATTGCAATCATGCAAAATTACACCCAATGTGCAGTAGTTAGTATTATTTCTACTATCTGAATATTAATTATTTTTAAATAATATGTTCAAAGTCGGGAGGAGTTCTATGCGTGAAAAAAAGGTTTTGAGGAACGTTTAAATCTTCTAAAGTATTATCGAAGATTAGGTTACAGATTAGCCAAATTGCAAAAGAAAAGAATGTGGTCATTGCAGTTGCCCTTTAACTGAACTAATAATAAATTAGACGGAAGTGTACATTTGATCCTTTGGATTAAATTTAGCAACTATTATTCCAAGAATTGCTCTCAGTCCATGGCACTGAGTCACTGACATTAAGCAAATATGAATACGTAAGAGACTACTTCTCACTTACATGGACAAGTGTAAAAGCTGTCGTTTCCAAGTCAAAATACACTTCACACATGTAAACTTGAAAGCCGGCATTATGATGTTAAGCGGTGAAACCTGTGAATTTTCCGAGTTACCAGTTACCCCACGTGACCTCTACTCGTGATTTTGGTCAGCTTCTCTGGGGTTCCGTTTTACGTTGCACCACGCTGATGCGTCACTACTGGGGCTCACATGCTTGCGCATGCGTAATACAATGGCCCGCCATCGCGCCAAATCTGTTGTGACTGGGCGTGGCCCATCGGCGCCGGGATGGATGGAGCCGTACGTGTCTCCTTCATGAAGCTGCACTCTGCCTCTTTATTTTTCCATTCCTTAACTATAACTAATGAGAGTTCGACTCCAGGTCATGCGCAAGTCTGAATAAGGTGAACCTTTACTGATTATTTTTACAGTTTGTCCATACGCAAGCATACATATTTTTAATATGAAATATCCACATTATACATTTCGCGTTTCTGCATTGAGAACCAGTGCGTCACAGTCTCAACAGAATTTTACAATGTAAGTAATACGCTTCCTTGAGTTATTTATTTAAATGTTTATGAAAATCCTCAACTTTTTGTAGTATATTAAATTGTCTTGTTAAAATAAAGGCCGCTTTTTTCATGCATGTGGTTGCAACTCTGGCTCAAGTTGTTTCCTTTGAAGGCTATTCAGTGAGGTGTCACCCGCTGCACTCGGGTCCCCAATCCAGGAGGTTCTTTGTATGATGGGTGCGGCAACGCGCTTTCAGCGCATGCCCCAACTCCTCTCTCTCTTTCTCTCTCGGTATATGCAGTGCAAGCCAGCAAACAGGTATGAAAAGCCCAAGAACATTTGCTGTCTTAAAATTATGCAAAATGATTTGGGAAGAAAAAACAGATCAATATTAGGAATGCATCATTATTATACTGATCAGAACGCAGCTGAGCACAATACAGTATTGGTGTTTCATCACCTTTTAAGAGATCTGCCTGACATTGCTATCTTTGAAAATGCCAACAAGGAAGCCTTACGTGTACTCATTCAACTTTATGGAAGAATCCAACTGTATGTAAGTCATGTCAAGTTGGGGAGCATGCACTAGTACAGTGTGTTGACGCACCCACTACACGGTGAGAGAACTCGGGATCCCGGTTTGCAACCCCCCAGGCAGACATGCGGTCCAGGCCCACCTTCCGGAAATGACCCTCTATCTTCCGCAGCCAGGTATTGCGTGGGCAACCCCTTGGCCTGGTCCAGTCACTTGGGTCCCCAACAATGACAATCTTACGAGCCGGATCATCCTCGGGGAACACGCCACAAGCCTGTAGCGCCGTAACTGACGCTCCCTCACAATGCAGGTAATGTGCCTCATTCGGGACTCCATGAGCAACCGCTCATTCAACACAAAGTCAAACCTACAGTACCCAAGGATTTACCGGAGAGACATAGTACCAAAGGAGTCAAGTCTTCATCTCGGGTCACTGAATAGCGTCCATGTCTCACAATCATATGGCAAGACAGGAAGCACCAGGACTCTAAAGACTTGGAGCTTCGTCCTTTTGCATAGATATCGGGAGTGCCACACACCCCTTTCTAGAGACCTCATGACCCTCCCATGCTCTCCCAATCCGTCTACTGACTTCATAGGAAGGGTCATCAGAGACATGAATGTCACTGCCAAGGTAAGTAAACCTCTCAACAAGGTGGACACTCTCTCTCTGCAAACAGACACACTGCTGATGGCTGTGCCCAAGAGGTCATTAAAGGCCTGGATCTTGGTTTTTATCCAGAACATTCGCAAGCCCAGACACTCAGACTCCTCGCTCAGTATAAGAGTAAGAGTATATTTAAAACAAGTAACTGAAACATATTTGTCACAAACCCAATTAAACAAACATCTGAGCTAAGCTGCTTCCAATATCGAGTCCTTGGGCTACTCGTTATGTTTTCAGGTCCTCACAATGCAAGATGTTAATACAAATATATTAATTTAAACGTCTGAAGCAAGATAATAGCGAACTGAATCTGAAAGTGTTCAGTCATTAACATGTAATAAAGTCCTCTTTGACTGACATGTTTCAGACTATGCTTTCCCTCTTCAGGACCAAGTGGACAAACATCTTTTAAACGTGTTTATAGGTGTTTCCATCACTTTATTTTTTATATTGAGGCTTATTGGGATCTGGTAATACTATCTGGAAAGAATATCTTTGTGTGATTTTGTCACTTTTAGTATGGTTTAAATTGTGACTTTATGGCTTAAGTGGGTGTAAATGGCCTCAAATGCCTTTAAGGTATTTAATTGATCTAATGTATGTCCTCACACTCTTCAAGGTGGTGCTAAGGTGTCACCTTGGATCTTAATCCAGATGGTTCGCTGTGTGCTGGGTGCGTCACTGTGCTGCTCCCCAACCCTCTCCTCTCTCTCCTAATGTGGGTAATGTGATCAGGTGAGCTTAATGCAGTAGGGAATGAATAGCACCCAAGCTACAATTTTAACAAGTATTTTGGGAATGAAGATACCTTGATAACATATGTGGTGAACTGGTGTCTCATTTTTGTGAGAACCCCAGATGAGAACCGACTGTAAATGAAATCAGTATAGAAATAGTGTCAAAAAGAGGGTTACATTATTTACCCCATTTAAAACATTTTTTTTACTGGTCCTAAAGAAGGAAAGCATATTCCAAAACACATTGGTTGGAGAAAACTGTATTGGATATTAATGACTGGACACTTTCAGATTCAGTTCTCTGTTATTATCTAGCTTCAAATCTTCTTCTTTCGGCTGCTCCCGTTAGGGGTCACCACAGCGGATCATCTTCTTTCATATCTTTCTGTCCTCTACATCTTGTTCTGTTAAATTATCTAGCTTCAAATGTTTAAATTAATATATTTGTAATTATATCTTACACTTTAATGGATACAAAGCACTATGAGAAGCAAAGTGTATTTCACTTACTTGTTTTAAATATACTCTCTTGTCTTTGGTAATTATTGTTAAAAGTGAAGCAGGTTTCATTAATGAGATAGATAATGGTGTACAACAGAGTGATTTTCCACTTTCAAAGAAGAATAGAGTCCCAGTGCAGAACGAAGAGCTATGTAAAAAAAAAACATTTTTTCAATTGTCCAGCAAATACCTGGCCACACGGTGGTTGGTACGGTGGTTGGGACTGCTGTTGGACGCCCTCAAAGTCTTGTGTTTAAGCCATGCAGTGCGTGTATTCTGCATGTTCTCTCCTTATTGTGATTTCACCTCAAATCATTTTGATTCTAAACTTACCATTTCTATTTAGGCAGTTCCAGGACAGTACGTGGTTGTGAGACTTAATGTTGAAGTCTTTATTGCTTTATTTTGTCAGATAATGACAATATCAGAGGGAACCACAGTTACCTAATACCAGAGACATACCACCATCCTATTACTTGATTGATTTTCTGGAATGTGAACAGGATGTGAACATTCACATCTCGCTAATCATTAGCAAACCAGGAGCAGATATTAACAGTTAGGTAAGTTAATGTTCATTTTAACCACATTTGCACACGTAAAGGAAAACGGTGTTATGGCCCAGCAGAATTTTCATGCCAAAAATACCACTGTATTTACTGCAGAAGTATTGTATTTACACATTCAGATGGTAAGGATGACCCAAATGGCCTAGCTTTGCAGGTTCTTTTCTTTCTTCTGTCATATAGGGTGGCTTTTTCAGATTCTCGTATAACAAAATAAAAATCTGTTTTTCCACTGGTCTCTCTTCTTTCTTGACAGTAAGCTTTCTCTATCTGATTGACTGCCCTACTCAAAATTGAGTTTATAAAACCTTACAGCTTAACAGACCATTGTGTGGCTATATTATAACTTCTGCTGTTGACCTTTGGTGGCCATGAGTCCTGTTTTACCCTTAATTTGTCAAATCTCACTGGCAACATCCAAGTTAATGATGCATGTTTGTGTTACAGGAGTTTTGGGAAACATGAGCTTATCACTGGGAAACTTTGCTTGAACGCTTTTCAAGTGGTACTTTCTAGTGGAACAATTCAGGCATAACTTTTGTTACCTTATTCTGCCAAGTTGTGCAGTAACCCTGACCCATTACTTTTGTCCAATGCATAAAAAAGTCTGGGTTACGCCAGAATTGAGAAGTTGCCATCAAACTGTATTTAGGGGGTTGAAATAGCGGGTGACACCAGGTGACATATTAACTAAGAATCCATCCATCCATTTTCCAACCAGCTGAATCCGAACACAGGGTCACGAGGATCTGCTGGAGCCAATCTCAACCAACACAGAGCACAAGGTGGGAACCAATCCCGGGCAGGGTGCCAACCCACCGCAGGACACACACAAACACACCCATACATCAAGCACACACTAGGGCCAATTTAGAATCGCCAGTCTATCTAACCTGCATGTCTTTGGACTGTGGGAGGAAACCGGAGCGCCCGGAGGAAACCCACGCAGACACGGGGAGAACATGTTAACTCCCGGGTCTCCTAACTGCGAGGCAGCAGCACTACCCACTGTGCCGCCATGCCGCCCTAACTAGGAATTAATATTGTTATTTATAATCAACTCCTAGCCAAGTTAGCACCTTGTTTCCGCTCCTCGTCTTAGTACAGCCTTTGCTAAAAAAAGTGCAAGAGAAAAGAAACAATATAATTAAAGGAGAAGACTGGTATTTTCAAGTTGATGCCATTCCTTCACAATCATGGTACTACTGTATATACTGTATTAATTTACTACTTGAAACTGTTCCAAAGTGAAGCATTTTTTGTAAATTAAAAAAAAAATCCTTGTTCTGTACTTGCAGTTTACAATGAGGTACATAGGTCCATAGTTGATAGAAAAGACATTAAAACTTACCAAGTATGTCAATTTTCCAAGCCAAAAACGTTATTGAGTATTGATCTAGGTCTTACGATTGCACACCTATTGCAAAACTGTGTATCCATGATGTTGTAATAAGGAAAAAAAGCAAAATGCCCGCCATTGTTCTGAAGATTCCGCCATTTTAAAAGGAGACCAGCTATGCACTTTACTACCATGTTTGTCGGACTCTACGGCGGTGCAGCACGTTTCAGGGTCAGCGGTGAGTGGATTTCCCTTGGAAAGTCATCACAGTGCACCGTTATTTATATTGAATGTTGATGTCCAGGTGTGAATTGTTGTCTTAGTTTTGTGACAGCTAGACAGTAATACCTGAAAAAAGTCACATGATTGCTTACATTCTTTCACTATACAGAAACGCTTTTTCTTTACTTGGCATAGAAACTGTGTGCTGCTGCTGGATTATTAAAACACGCATGTACTTCAGTGAGATATAATTTTGAGCAGGCATGTAGCCAGAGCTTGAAGTGTGGCATTTCTCTGTTTAAGTATGAGAGTACCTGCTGTAAACAGGGCAGTCTTAACAGCATCATAGGCCCCTGGCCAAAGTAGTGCGCTGGAGCCCCTGTTTTGACAGCAAAACCGAAACATACATAGACAGCAGGAACATCGTGGGGCCCTATGCTCCTGGGGCCTTCAGCCAGTGCCCGTTGTGCCCATATATTAAGACGGCACCAGGTGCTCTGATAGCAAATGCACAGTACAACAAAACTTACATGTGCTCTTTTCAATACACTACCACTTAGCATGCATCAGGCTCCATGGGTCATGTAAAATAACAACACAAAGTGTAATGGAGGAGATACTCAGCATTGGGTTGTCATAACTCCGCCCATAATGGCTGCTGCAAACAAACAAATGAACAAGAAACATATGCTTACCTTAACAAACTATTACCAAGAATTTTTGAAAAAATAGTTATTTCCTAGTTTTGTTATGTTATCACAAGAATGCTTCATAGACATGGAAGATTTTTTTTTTTATTATTAATTTGAAACTTTTGTTGCTTCAAAGCAGACATATTTGGTAATTTTTAAGGCTTTTTCTGTCTTCTACAGACCGCTGTACACTAAAGCCCCACTGTAAACTGCAAGAACAAACAAGGCATTTTAAAATTTACAAAAGACGCTTTACTTTATAATACAGTTTCAAGTGTCAAATTAATATATACCATGATTGTGAAGAAAACACTTTGACATGAAAAAAGCCTAGGTTATTAATTAAAAATAATAGTAATTGCGTCAAACAAACAGCACCTCATTTTGATAATAAATGCACACAGTTCTAAACCCATATGATATGGTAGCGATTGTGAATGGACAAATTGGCAAGGAGCTCAGAAATACCCCACATATACAAAGAGATACCTCATTGTTCAGCTCGTCCCCAGTTTCCTCTTCTGACTATAGTACAAAAGTATGTGGGATTTCTTCTGGTGGCTGCAGTTTGAGCTCGGTTCACCAGAATGCGTGCAAATGTCAGCTTAGACAAAACCAGATTTTTCTAAGTTTACTATGTCAAGCACACACACACACACACACACGACAGACATCTTCAGGGCTCAGATAAGACAACGATACCACCCAAGCAGAGAAGGGGCACAGACACGTGAGCCAATTTCCACTTCTGCCCTGAAGACCCACCCCTTCTAGGTTGGCAGTATAAAAATGCAGAAGCCATTGGAAGTTAAAGTTCATTTGTGGGACGTCACTTGAAGACGATGGAACATTACCCTTCGATTTATCCTATATTGAATTATTCCAGTTTTGTTAAACAGGGTTAATGGCTGGTATCCTTTGTTGACTAACATCTGATTCTTGAATCCTTTACAACTAATAAGATGTCTACTCTGTCTCCCCTTTTTTCTGTGTTTTCAGTTTTTTTTTTTTGTTTTTAATTTTTAGTTTTTCAAAGTATTTGCAAATGAAAAAACAGGGTCTTATCTTAACACATAGCTATGACCCAACTACAAAACTGACAAAACGTTTGGCTTTGTTAATAATCTTAAACGTATAAGTCAGAATACACAGATAAAAATCTACAGCAGATTGAAGATGAGAGAAAAAAGAAAGAAAACAAACTCGAAAGATGACAGAATAATATACAACCTGTAGTTATGGCAGGGCTCTGAGCAACTGCTGAATGCATGAGTACTTGGAAAACGTAAAATAGTATCTGTTGAGAATGAATGTTCCAGAATGTTGAGAATGTTCTCTTTGTTCCAGAGAGTGGGACTCCTACATTATTTTTTTTTTTGCCAAAAGTTCAGTGTGTCTCACAAGGCCACCATTTGTGTTACTGATGGGTACGAGATTCCAGCTATTGTCAATAATGGAGTTCAGGAGACATTTTTTTTTAATTTTTTGAAATTAAATGCAGAAAAAAAGCCAAAAGACTAATGGACAGCCTTCATTATAGTAAGCTTTTTTTTTTAGATCTTGTGATCTGCGGCGGCACATTGCTGAACACTGAATTCTCACAGCATCTGCCTAAGTGCTGTAAGGCATAACTTTAAAATATCAGGCTTAAAGAAAGAAGGGCAATGAAAACTGTACAGTCTATTGTTTAATTTTATTTCCATATATTAAAAATACATTGCGCCCTGTGTTGGCTGGGATTGGCCCCAGCAGACCCCCCGTGACCCTGTAGTTAGGATATAGCGGGTTGGATAATGGATGGATGGATGTTTCTAAACTGTTTAAGGTGAAAGTCAAAAAGCGGTTCTGAACCTGTCTATCTTCTGGATTATTCGTGATATTCTATCAAAGGTTTCCTACAATTGGCTCCATAGTATTCTTTATACAAACTGTATAGGAAAAGACCACTCGAGTCAGTCATAGTGAAAAGAAAGCATGTATCCTTTACTCAGAAAAGAATGTCAGGTGTCAGAAAGCTGTGATTTTTGTTGCTGTTGGTATAACAAAAACATCTCCAAAATGCAGATGAAAGGCTTTTTGAGTCTAGAAACTTTATAGCTTCAAAGTGGGAATTGAGCCCTCAGTTGCTTCTTAAACTTGTAAGTAGCTGCATTTAATATTTTATTTACTTATTTTAATTAACTAGCCTTTAGTTAACAGTGAAATGTCAATGACAAAGGAACAAGCAGGCCTAATTTACATCAAAGTATTATTTTAATGAAAGTTTAAAAAAGGACTAAAAGATGAAGAGCAGTGAAATAATTTTCTGATCAGGCAGAATGTGAACACTAACAAGCTGAAGAATTATATAAACTGTCTTTCTCTCCATAGCAGTGGCTTAATTTTGAATGAACATGTGATATTAACATGGCCAGGTGTACACATGATTCGTTTACATGTCCACTGTTCTCATGACCAAACAGTAGGGAGCCATTTTTTAAATGCGCAAAAGCAAAAGCATTTGGAAAATAGTGATTGTGGAATGCTTGTACTGACACTCTATTGCACTAGTGGTGTTTTAATGAAGTTGACGTCTTTGTCTTTGAGATGTGGGTGGAAAAGTACAAGTACTCGGGTGATACAGGCATGAAGACACTCTGAAAACTCCAAAGAAGCAGTAACCAGGACAGAACTCAGACCTAGGGCCCTTTAATATGTGTGTCTGTGGCAGCAGAGCGTACCACTGAACCAGTGTGTGTGTGTGTGTATAGACTGCATGTAAGTAAACACACCATATACAAAAGCATACTAGATATTTGGAACAGCTATTCCAGTTTTCAGAACTGCCTCCCAGGACCGTTGAGAAATTGTGCACTGCTGCACACATCAGTT
Source organism: Polypterus senegalus (assembly GCF_016835505.1). Classification (NCBI taxonomy): domain Eukaryota; kingdom Metazoa; phylum Chordata; class Cladistia; order Polypteriformes; family Polypteridae; genus Polypterus; species Polypterus senegalus. The sequence continues at coordinate 264,279,257 of NC_053155.1, read as the reverse complement.
TGAAGACTGCACACAGTGAATGAAGGCTTGGCCTGGAACCCACTTGGCAAGAGCTGCCGTCTCCTAAGAATCACAGGCAGACCAAATGGCAGCTGCAGCAACAGCGGGTTGTAAATAATACTTGGAGGGACAGAGGAAGGGAATTGGCTTTATTTATTCTGTTCTGGCTAATTAGGTAAATACGAGAGGAGGCCGATTCCCTTTTCCCAGTAAACACAGTGCTCTTCAGACACAGTTGGGGGAGCTCAGCTGAAATATGCAAGCTATAAACAGGATATGTGTGGAAAATTGAGCTGCCAAATTTTTTACCTTATAGAAAAACAAAGCCCACTGTATCCTCAAACTGCATTTTTTCCCTTACCTTAGGTGTTAAATAAAATCTGTAAAATGTCAGTGCTACATGTAAGAGAAGCTGTTTCACACACACAAAGCATAATAGTAGCTCCAATAGATTTATCTTTTTTTTTTTTTTATTTTATTTTGAAGTCTAGACAAAAAAACTGATAATCTCACTGGGCCTCAGATTTAACCTTTCACCCCGTCGCTCCCAAAGAGACAGCTGTGATGAATTGCAGGCATTAATTTTCAACTGTTTACTTACACTTGCTTACATATTTTGTTCCAGAGTTTCCTTGTCAACCACAATTATGGTCCTTTCAATAAACCGCTGCTGTCAATACATTGACCAAACTCTGCATTGTCTCTTCTATCTAGTAAAAGACATGCTAACAGACTTGAACATAGCAGTAGTACCTCACAAACCTTTACGTCAATACCGCTACTTTATCTTTTTATCCTACAAACAGAACCTAAAAGGCAGGTTTTAGCCCTTTACCTAAACTAGTAACCAAAGCAGACTGCAAGCAATTAACAGACAGCAGTTGCAAATAAATAGAAATAGACTTCAAACCGTGAGGATTTCGATACATTCTATGTCTGTTTACAATTTTTAAAAGCTCCCAGGGGAAAGTCACTACATCAGAATAAATTCCCTAAAACTGGTAACATTTTTTCCTTCCAGCACTTTACATGATCTGCAGTAACATTCTACAGCACACTATACAGGCCCCACAGTTTCTAAATTTACAGACGTACCTAAAATCTTAGCGTAAGTGCGATGGCACTTCACTGGGAATTAAAAACATAAGCATCATTTTCTTTTCAAATATAAACACTGCAACCATTTTTTTCCTTTTTATTTGACAGCAGGTATACAGCATAATGTATATATGCATTAGAGAAATAACCAAACCATTTGACACAAAAACCTGTACATTTTTTGGATTTGAGGCTATAAACAGCACAGTCAGTCTGTGATGCACTTTTGAAGAAACACATAATTTAAAATTTGAAAAATGTAAAAACATTCATTCACACTTTAATATTTATTTTAAAAAAAAGACAATAAAAATACCAACATTGACAAACTCCTTGCCTTTGGATTAAAAGAGCTGCCATTTTTAATACCAGGGAACACATTTTAGCATTTACAGAAACAAAGCAAATCTTTTCCATTGTTTTTTTTTTTCTTCTTCTTTTGTAAAGTTATCCCTGGTAGCAAACTAGCGTCCCAAATATTTAACGTTTAAATAATTATTCTGTACAAGTAAACATTATCAAGTGTTTCACCTGAATTTGAGCATCCGATAGAACAGAGAGTGGCTTGTTACCATCAAAAGACAGTTTTGTACTGCAAACAGACGCTCAGTCGTAAATGTGATTGCATCAAAGTATTAAAGTTTTATGCTAATAAGCCAGGAAACTGGAACTGAAGAAATCACATTTCTGGATCGCCCAATTGTGTTTAGAGTAGCTTGGGGACATTCATAATTGGAGACACTTGTTATGCATCCTGCCAGGCACTGTTACTTGGCAAAGACTCTAAACAAACAGTGGGAGTATATTTGGAGAGTCTTCCCTGCTTACTATAAATATTTCGCTGTCCTTTTTCTGAGCCGCTTATTTCACTACAGGGTGCAGGAGAGTCGCAGGCAGTCCCACACTTCTGCCTACACTGTGACAGTTCCAAATTGTAAGCTAATCAAGATTGTGTGTGTTTGGGATATGGGACAAAACCAAAACCTGAAGAAAATTCACATGGACAAGGGGACAATGCGTAAACTCCACATGGACCGTGACTATTTTACTTAACGTATAAACTCATCTTGACAATATTCATCCAAATGACAGCTATTCCTTGTTTGAGATACTTGCCAGGCACCCATCCATGTAGTTGGTATTTCCTGGCAAAAGAAAGCCAATCAATGTCATGTTTTACAAGTTTACTGACAATATTATTATCTCACTACATTATTCACAAGCACAGTAGTCAGGGAATGACGCTTGTAAAGGTTTTAGTTTCATTGCCAACAAAAGCTAGTACAGTGATGTTAAAACAACATCGGGTTACCTTAAATGAGGCTTTTAACTTTTAATATGTGAAAAAAAACTGCAGTGTATGCATTCCCATCCTCTTTCATGATAGCCTGTTTAAATTAAACTGTAGATTTTAAGACTTTTTGCTTACATACTAGCCAAATGGCATTTCCTTAACAAATAATCCTTATGGATAACAATCAAAAATTACTAACAGGGAAAGACAAAAGTAAAAGGAAAAAATACTGCCCGATTGTGGGTTGTAATGGTGATGCAGTATTTGGCACTGCTGCCTCACAGAACCAGGATTCAAATCCCAGCCCTTTTTTCACCATTTTCATGGAGTTTTCACATTCTCTTAGTGTTTGTTTCATTTTTCATAGGGTTCTCTGTTTCCCTCCCAAATACTAAAATCATTCAGGTTAGGTTGGCACAGTGCATAAGAGTGCTCCTAGTAGCATACCGATACCCGAACTAAGGTTGGTTCCTTCCTTGTGCCTGATGCTGTCAGGACGGGTTAGGCACATCTCAAGCCTTAAATTAGATTAACTGGGATCAGTAAAAGGTGGGAGTGAAGGGTATGGAAAGCTACTAAAATATGGGATATTGCAGGGAAGGCAACTTGGTTAAAATGATTATTAAGTGCTGCGGTTTTTGTGTGAAAAGAACAAAAATGAGGCAGCAGCCAAAAAGTGCAAGCACTCTGTGAGTTTATAAAATTGTGCAGCATGTTAAGGCGGCGTATACACTTGCTAAATGTAGAAACAGCAAAAATGAAATGAGGCCATTTTGTGTGATGTGAACTACTACACACAGAAGGGTTCCTTTAAATGACGCATTACATTTTACCTATTTAATATTTTATCATCATTCACATATCTCCTTTCCATTTACTGCTTACGGAAAGTACATTTTGGGATAAGATTTATACTTTTTTTTTTTTTTTTTATTTTTGTCAAGACTTGCTGCAGTCAAGAATTGGTGTGATGATCAAATGAATGAATTTAGGATAATGTATTCATTCTTTTGTTTCAATTTTCACAGACAGGCCTGACTCTCCTATAATGCTTCCCATTTACTGAACCCGCTTATTTCATAATTCAGTGTTTCAATGAGATGGAAACAATCCTGGCAGCACTGGGCCGAGGCAGAGAGGACATTAGGCAGGACATCAGTCCACTGCACACTCATACTGATGCTAAGATGCTGATCAAACTATCTGCCTATACCGAGCAGCTCCAACATGTGAGGTGTACTTAATTTGCTACTGCTAGAGTCACAAAAAACACATGGAAAAGTAACAGCTTTGTTGTACATCACCAGATTATCAATTCACAACCAAAGATATCACATTGAAAAACACAGATTTTCCGTTTCCCCAGCTCCTCTGTGAATGCTGCCAAGTATGATGTTGTTGCTGTAATTTTTCAGTTTTGAATACTCACACCACCTGTGGCCTCTTTAATCATGTTACTTTTGAAAAGATAGTTTTGTAAGCAAGAGATTTGTTCACATAAATACTTGTGTGCACACGGTCCAGAATCTGTACACTTTGAGAGTATGTGGTATATGATATGCCAGTACGAATCTGATTACTTTAAGCAGGCTTACATAATCACCCTTATGTAGCACACAGGTGGTATAACGTCGACCGTGTACCAATGTCTGTTGCAACCAACGGAACAGAAATGCCATGTTTAATGCCATACTGAAGTCCCTCTGCATGAGATCTCAGTAAGCCATCTTAAATGGATTTGGTCAGCACACATGACAGACTCACAGTCCAATGGCATTTCAATGCATCTGATTCTGACTCAAAATGAACAAATGCCAACCTCTTTTGATTGTCTGACGCAAGTCGCTGTAAAATGGAAACCCATATTATCAGCTATAGCATTCCTGTCTCGAGTGGTCCTGGCTGTGCTCCATGTCATTTTTTCTACCCTGTACACTGACATCCTGAGGTAATACATTTTGAACCCCCCTAATATCTACAATACATACATTCACTGCTAGGCATTTTAAAAAACAATTTTCAAAATACTAAACAATGTGCCAGCATTTACCACGCAATGCATTTCAGGGTCAGGTGTGTATACCTTGCCAACCTGAAATATAAAAATGAACCAAAGCCTCTCATAAAGTAGGCCTGAACAGGGTCCTTTTAAAGCTGATATTCAGCAATCACAAAGCATGTAGCTGTCTGAAATGTAATGGCTCCTCATAATATTTTGAGAGTTTTGGTAAGTTGGTCTTCCATTTATTCATTTTCAAAATATTCAATATTTTAGTACAGCGTTGTGGGGGATTGTAGCCTACCTAAGTAACACCAGTCAGAAGGCTGGAACCAACCTTGGAGGGGATGCCAATCAATCACATGGCACGCAAGGCCAAATTACAGTCACATGTCAACTTAAACCACGTGTTTGACGCCGAAGGAAACCAAAAATAGACAGAGGAAACCCAAAGAAGAGTTGGGTAGAACATGTAGAATCCAAACACAGTGTTACCAGCTCAGGAATTGAACCCAGGACTCTGGCTCAGTGAAGCAGCAGCACTAACCACTGTGCCACTAGAAAGCTTTAGGGCGCTGCTCTTAGTAAACTCGCAGACAGCATTACAGGAAATTTTTTCTCTTTGCATCTGTTAACGGTCCATCAGTCTATTTCAAAAACTGCTTTCAAAGTGAATTCACGGTTTTCATGACCTAATGTTACATGAGACACTCAGGCACTTATTGCATCTTTTGTGTAGGAAGTGCCGTCTTTCACTTTCATGCATAAACTGTTCTTGACTGCTTGATGGGACACAGCCAAATATGAATATTCAATGCCAAACACTTCTACAAGGTGAACTCCATGAAGGAATTTTCCAGAGTCATTCTATTCTGGTCTGGTGTATTTAGAATCCTGCTCTATGTTCCTTTTTAAACACCCTCCAAACATTAGGACTGTGAGTGAATGCGTAGAAAGCAGTGCACACACACCTGCTGGAGATACAAAGGGGACTCTTAGCACATTGTTTTTGAAAGTATATCCAACAAAGACTTCATCCCTTATTTTGAACTGCGTGGGTCTCCGGTGAGTTGCAATTGAACCATTCCACGTTTCCTATTGGGTTGACATGATAACAAATCCAAAGCCGCCTCCAAGTACCAATACGCTGAGCCACAGTAAGCAAGCCATCTCTTTCAAGCATGGAAAGTCTGTTGACATGAAATGTGCAATCGCTGTGAAGTGGCACACCCGTGCAAGGCTGTCGTTCATAAATCCACTCCCTGCTCCTTATCCTGGGACATTATTTAAAAAAAAAAATGAAGACTTTTTTTTTTTCTTTAATAGAAAAAAATCTTTTCTCCAGGTTTTTTTTTATGTCTAGACAGTTACAGCTGGGTATTTCATTTGTTCACTGGCTGCACTGTTAGGAGGAAAGGGAGACTGTATTGGCCGGTACCCTCCTTGTAGCCCATCTAGGAATGGGGGGGCAGGTGTCATAGCGACTGGTGCCTCATGCTGAACGGTGTATCCCAGATACTGGGGGTGTAAGAATTGCCCTTGGTGAGGCATAATTTGGGTAGCCTGCTGGCAGTTTAGAACAGAGAAATTGGTGGGCATGTTGACGTACACATTGTTCAACGGCCCTTCAGGTGGAAGGCAGCAGTTGGCCTGTGCTCGAACAATGGGTCCCCGGGCTCCTGAGTTGGCACTAGAACTGGAGCTGGCAGCTGTGCTGGACTGGCGTGAGGAAGAACCACGGGAGGTGCTGGCGCTGGGGATCATCGGAATGGTCTCCATCAGGCGATTGCCACCAGGTGCACGACTCTGCTGGGGTTCCTGCTTAGGTCGGAGACAACGGCAACAGCAGGCTGCCACCAATGAACCCAGGATGACGAATGCCACAAACACCGAGCCAACAATCAGAAAAGGCACGTAGATTGGCACTACAAAAGGAAAAGAGAGCAAAAATGTTAGAAATAATACTTTTTAAGACAATAGGAATGCAGAAGCAATCTATTTTTTTACTCCGACTCCTTCCTCTATACATCAACATTGCTTTCCTATGAGTGGCCTAAAAGGCCAGTGTGCTATCAAGCACCTTTTTGTTTCCATAAAGACAAGATTCCATATAACATTAACCGTCATTTTAAAACTCATGCTGCTGAAATTTAAAATAAATGTACTGTTCAGCAGAGTCCCAGACGACAGCAGATAGTGAAAAAAACAGTTCCAAGACTCTGGAAAGACAATGAGTCAGTGTCTGAATCCTTTTGGCTTCTATATGGAGTCTGACCACTAGAGTACATTTGTTAATCTCCTGTTTCATCATGTAAACCTTTCGAAATAAGTGCTGATGCTGCAGGATTAGAGAAAAACTGCCAAAATGTACAGTATGCTTCCATCCCCCAAGAATAATGGATGTTTGTCAGATCTTTTTCTAGGAAGGGTTACAAGGCATGCTCAACCAAAAGCTGCAACTCAGAAATGTTAAAAGCGGTCCCAGACAGCACTTTTATAACAACTGTTCACAGTTACACTTCACTAGGGCCTGTGTCAAACAAAAAATACACACTTTACAGACTCACACAAAATATAATTAGTTTGAACCTTACTGACATCTGCTTGTTGCACAGAAACCTAAGGCACGAAGTCCATAACAGTGAAGGAAGGGACTACATTTACTCATCTAAATTCTGATACTGATTTTACTAACCAAAAATGGCAACACACCAGACCAACTTCATGAGCCATGGACGTAGCACAGCAGTTCATCACAGGAAGAAAAACCAAAATGACTTACACCAGTGTCTGGTGCAACAGCTCACCAAGTATGAGACAGCTATTCCCAAATGCCATTTCTCGGATTTAAAGGAGAAAGTTCACACTTTGATTTACAGTATGGGCTCAGTTATAACCTGTTGTTTTTATCCATTGTTCAGATTGTTAACAATTAAAAAAAGAAGAGTTACATGTTTACTGTATTATTAATATTGTATCTTATATCATCATTCCACTTTTAAATGAAAGCAGTTTAAAAATACAATATGTCGCAACACAAATATACCTTCTCCTTTTTTGGCTGTTTTCTGTCATATTCACAAGAAGCAGGACAAAGCAGCATTTTTTACCACTGCTTGTTAAACAGAATATCAAAAATAGATTTATAGTAAACAGAAGCAGTGTATTAACATTTTGTTAGAAAAATACAGATTTCATTTGTAAGGAATACTGGTACTATGGCAAGGAACAGAGTGTGATCATGAGGGAAGGCCCGTGTACTTTTTGGTATCTGAATTTTCATTTTAGAAGCAAAAACAAATATGATGAGAATTTTCAGATTTTGATTTTGATTAAAGAATAAAATGAGGGAAAATAAGGTATTTTTTTAATTCTATGGTAACAAATAGCAGTCATAAACTTAAAATTGCACACACTTTTCTGGATTTGTTTGTGATTCAAATAATGAAAGTGTAATAGCTCAAAAATAACAAAACAGATGCATTTATAGCTTTTGTCACCTCTATCTCCAAATGTGTGTCAGAGAGTCGACAGCCCAAGATTTGCTCAGCACAAAACTTTCTAACATTTCTCACAGAAAACCCTTTCACTTCTCCGTGTTCATATGACAGACGCTCAGATATAATTTTCGATAACAGGCCTTGTTTTGCCATCTCTAAAATCACGTCTGAGTACTGTTCCAACGTCATGATGATGGTCCAGTCTACACACCAGTGACCAGTGTTTGCTGCAAGTGGCGCATTACCTGACCAGGTTGTTGGCCTACAAATACAGTATGTCCAGTTCAGACAAAATAAATAAAGGGCGTTTTCTCGTTTCTTGCATTTTTCTTTTCTGATTTGAAAAAGAACAAAAGGAAAAAAGTAATTGTTTGGCGTTTTTCATTTTTCATTTTTAAGTTGAAAATCAAATAAGTGTCTCTTTTTCTTTTTTAAAAGATATTTTCTGAAATGAAATTTCAAATAACAAAAAGTATGCGGACCGAGGGATATATACTGAAAATAAATCAGACCCCCGTGACCCTGTGTTTGAATTCAACGGGTTGGAAAATGGATGGATGGATGAATTGGTTTATATTGGAAATGGTGAAGAAAGCTGAAAATGTACAAGAACTGCTTTGGCTGTCTAAACTGGCAACATTAGTATTGTCATCACCTATATTAACTATTATCTCTTATACTGTATATACTGTATTTCTCTTCTGGTTCGTCCTGCTTCCTCTTCAAAATCAGTCCCTCCCACACGTAGCCGACACGGCTTTTTTCGATTCCTATTCGTCCTCTTCCAAACCCTTCCCCACGCTGCCTGCGGCCTCCTATACACCACCTTACCGCTTTTCTCGATTCCTATTCCTCCTTCGGACTACCAAACACCTATTCACAACTACGTCTTTCAAGAAGTATTTCTTTCTTCTTGATTTCTGAATTCCTTTCTCACCGTTTTCCGTTCCTATTCTTATACGGCGTCGGCTATTTAACTATATTGTGTTAAAAAAAGTAATCTTGAAAATGAGTAAGAAAACGTTAGAAAATCAGAATTACTTTGAAACAATGCAATGACAACTGTATTTAAAACAGTGCTTACAATTCATGCAAAAAGTAAGCTTTGGAAAACAGACAAAATGCATTATTTAAACTAAAACCAAAAAGGTTTGAAAAGAAAATGAACTGTAAACAAGATAAAAAAAGAATATTTAAAAATATTAAACCAAACTTAAGTCTTAAGTAATGGGAAAAATGTTAAAGGAACAGGATATATTAGCAGTGCATTCAAACTTTGTAACAACATCACTGTGGTAAAATGAGAATCCTGGATGAGAATTTGTATTCATTGCAGACGTCTTTAGTCAGCCGGGGAACAAATCAGGGTCACCAATCCCCCTAACAAATTGCCTTTCACTTCTGGGTGGACGCGAGAGTCCGAAAAAGTCGCACCAAATGCAATGTACACTGTGTACATTCATTCTGTGAAGCATAAAAATCAAGTTCACTGTGTAGCACTAGTGCCTTGATTGTGGAAACAAGAATTCAATATGGCATGCAAAAAATATAAATAAAAACTGGATAACGACTGATGTTCACAGAAACATTTAATGAGCCACAATTCACAAAACTGTGTCGCCTCCTTATGATAATAAATTAAGTGAGATTTACAAAATATTAAAAATACTAATATCCAGAAAGCAGTGGGAGATAATCATTTCAGTTTCAAATATTTGCAAGTTTAAAAAAAAAAGCTTTTTATGACTTTTTCTCAAATTGATCTGTTATCTTTGTTTATTCCACTCAAAAAATGGTATTGCTAAATAACCTTTCATTTCCATATATCATCTGATCCCATATTTTTATTCATACTCATTTATTACCTAATGGAGAAAGAAAAAAAGTAAAGTTTTTGTTAATATTTGATGTGATTTCAACATCTATGAATAAAATCAGAAAAACAAAACTAAAAGACATGAAAAACAAAGTACAGTAGGTGTTAAAATGTATACACCACTTGAATAAATCATGTCAAAAGGATTCACATTAAAATTGTAAGAAAACATGATAGGGAGAACTCTTCCAGATTGAAGAAAAAAGATAGCATTTTGTTAAAAAAAAAAAGAAAAAAAAAACTTGAAAACAGAGAGGAGTCGAATTCTGAAGTGGGCCGCCTTCTGTAGTCCTGCAGCTCCCAGCGTGGGTTTAAGCAAAAGGCTCATTAAAAGGTCTCAGGTCTACGACGCAACTGCAGGGTGTCAACTAAATCACCTCCAAGGTGCGGCATCAGCAAGTTGTCAAGGCGCTCAATAACAGCAGCTTTCAATGTCTAAACTCAATTTCAAGATTTACCTTTGAAAATGTAAACCAGCAATAAAAACCTGCTATTTGGGCCTAGTTATCCAACATTAAACGATTCTATTTTATACTGTATTTGGGAGATTTCTTCAACTCGAAAATAATCTGAAATTTGTGGTCAGAATAAATGTACACACCACACTCCCTTTAATGAAACGGAAAATTGAAATGTTAAACCACCTTGGTCTGCTTTAGTCCATAAAGAATGCAACTTGAACAATTCCGTCATACTTCGTGACACAAAAGGAATAGATTTTATTACGCTCGAAAGATTTGCAGCTTTCCCATTGAATGTTATAACAATAGAAGTTACTTAGTTTCAGATGGATAGATTGTTTAAGCCTTCATAATGTTTCAAAAAAGAAGTGAAAAATACCTCTGGTTACAGTTACTAGTCAACTTGGGACCTATCTAAGATTACTTCTTTGGCAAAATCAAAGTTTTTGATTACTAAATGCCGCTCCTTTTAATTCGCTCTGTATGTACATTATATATTATAAAAATATAAATGCTGTGTGAATACATATATATTGTGAATGTTTATATAATAATACATAGTGTGTGTATATATTTTACTTATCAAAAGAGCACATATACTGTACATATAAAGGTGTATATACGGTAGATAAATATTTTCTTTACCACAATGTTGTATCTTTCTTTATGACACAGACCTCCCCAAGATGGCAGATAACCAGATATGATTGGTAAGGGTGGTTGCAAAAGTATTGAACGCCATCTAGTCACATCCAGAACTCGCCAACAGCTGTCCTCAAATGTGTGGATGATACTATGGGAGTCAACTAAATACAGCAGACTGGCAATTCAAAATGTAACACTCCTAATCCTCTGCTGCATGTAAGACCCCAGCAACTGTAGAACCTGACAAAAACATATGGATTCAAGAAGAAACTGTGTAAATATTTATTTTTTGTTAAATGTTATTACACCGTTTTAAAGCAGGCTACACACTATTAAATACAATTATCATCCGCTCTAGAGGCACACACTGGTAAGAACTGCTGCATCCTGGGCTTGACTAACAAGCTACGTCACTGTCTATGCAGAGTCTGACGTTTCTTCTGACATCAACGTGTCCTAAATTAAACTGACTGTTGACTCTAAACTCCGTGAGTGAGAGGGCTATGTGACCGACTGGCACCCCACCTAGGACTGATGCTACCCTAGACAAGCTTTTAGCTATGAAAAGGATTTGAGAATTTTGTGCAACCAAATAATCAGCTAGAACCTCAAACTGAGTTTACACAATCTTGAAAGCCACCACATCCTAACTGAAACAAAACGATTAAAGTACACAAATCAAATTCTTTCCACAAAACCCTCTCTCTCTAATTCTACAGTCTGACAAACAAGGGGAGCCCATTCAGTATATCAGCTCTGTTTGGTTGCTAGAAAAAAACTGTTCAAAAATCTCATCCTTATATGTTTTAAAACCTGTCATGGTTTCCTCTTCAACTACATGACTCGGTTTGCTCGTTCCTCTTTCCCTCAGCTCTTCGTTTTAAGCCGAAGTCACATTATATGACATTAAGTCATGTCAGACTTGTTAACTGCAGTTGCTGATCTCCTCACCAGAACATGTCAATTTATAAGACTGAAAATCACTGCCCATGTCAAATTTACCGACTGAACGCTGACCTTCCAGCACAGTGTGACAGCCAATAGTGTGCTGTCTGACAGAGCCAGTGCTGTACGAAGGGTTAACAGCTATGGTGAGTTCAGTGGCAATCTTGGCACTTTCTTTTCTTTTTTCCATTTTGTAGTCTTACGTAAAACATGGGACATCAGACAGACAAGCTTCTCTTTTATTTGCAAGGTCCAAAACACGTGTGTTCCTTTATTCTTTGTCTGCAATCAAATGCATTGTACTTCCAGATGAGCATTCATTGGTTTGCAGCTCTCAAGAACACAGAGCCAACCCCGATGACCAAAGACAATCTAACAGGTCAATGGGTTTGATCTGCTTGGAGTGACTCACTGTGCATGACAAATTACGTGACTAAATTCACAGGGATGTGTGCCGCCAACTCGTTAAGATTATGTAAATGACTGAAAATCACTGCAAAAAAAACATAATGTGACATGGCCTTAAGGCAGTGTCTCCTGACTTCCATCTTAAATACACTTTCTCTGGTGTCCTCGAGTACATAACGATGAGTTTAATTAAAACGATTGTGTGGAATCAATAACTTTGAGACCTGAAATGAGTTATGGTAGTGAATTTCATGCTTCGTAAGCTTCTTTGTAAAGATCAATGCCCATCACTTTTAACACTTCTCTCTTTCCTTAGGGCAGTGTGACGCAGCCATCGACACCTACAAGGAGTTCATTTCTGGACACGATAGCACAACAAGCTGCAGCGAATTTGTTTCTTGGTCTACAAATTTGCTCAAAGCTCACCCACTGTCATCTCCCTACCAAACACTCTGATGAGTTTTCTTGATCAGTCTCCTGTTGCTTCCTAGGGCATGATTGGAAAGGTTTCTTCTAACACTGTGTGGGTAACCATCGTTTGCCAGAGTATTCAATTACTAAGCCAATCATTCTTCCAGACCCACTTTATTATTTCTATTATGCTGCTTCTAGTCACGTTAAAAAAAGCACTTTATTGGTTTCTAATCCATATGTTTAAAAAAACTTAAATCATAATTCAGTTTTTAGGTTAAAGGATAATGTTAGATGTTAAAGTAAAACACACAAAAAAGAAAAAAAATAAATAAATGGTGACCACATCTGCAGCTGCACAAGCGGTCAGCACTAATTGAGTCTCGAAGGTGTAAACCTATCATAAGCAGGCCTTATATATTTCTATCATTTTATATATACATGTAGTTATAAACTTATGCAAATATGTGTGCATCTATAAAAAAAAGTAAATGCCAATTAACACAGAAACAAATCAACCCATTTTATGGATACAACGTTTCTTTTACAGGGTGACAAGGAGCCGGCTCTACCCCGTAACATTGGCCGAAGGATAGAAACCTGCCTATAGCGCAACCCCAGGACATCACAGGGCACATTCCCTGGCATATCCAAAATCACCTACTGCATACCAGGCCAGTTTAGAGTTGACAGCTGGTCTAAACTGCATGTCTTTGGGATGTGGAGAAAACCCAGGGAAAAACTAACACAAACAAGAGAGAACATGCAAACTCCACACACAGAGCCTGTGACTGGGATGACAGCTGAAGCCAGGTCCCTGGGGCTGTGTGGCAGTGTGCTGTTGTGTATCTTACTACACACACATTAGTTATACAATGACCGGACTCACAGACATGTATACTGTGATTGTTATTTTACAAACATAGACTAATGTGTACATATGACTGGTATGTACATGTGTGTTAGCTGTGTTTGTGTTGATTATATATACACACACACATTTACAAATGTATCAATATATGTAATTACTAAATACAGTATGCTGTACACACAGGCAGATGTAACACAGGGTAAATCAACACACTATTCACGTTGGATAGCTATTAGAACAATTGTGAGGAAAACAGACCATTAAGTCCAACAATGTTGTTCACACCGATTCTTCAAAATCAGATTAAGATCTGAAGGTCTCTAATGCGCGCTACTCTCCACCACACCACTTGGTAATTTGAATATACTTCTCATATATATATATATATATATATATATATATATATATATATATATATATATATATATATATATATATATATATATATATACTGATCCTCTTGATTCAATCGAAGCCTATCCCAGCAATATATCAGGGGGTGGTAGGGTCGGTATGCTGAATGTAACTCTGGACGGGTGGCCATTTCATTTCAATATTCTTATACTGATGTAGTGCATTGCCGGATGTTCACAGATGAGTTGGCCATTCAATATGCTGCGTATCTTTTTCTCATTTAGAGTTTGCATGATTTGAACGTAAAGAGGTGTCGATGTCGGAACCTGGAAATACCCTGTAACCTCAGAGTCAGGCAAGCGAATACACTGTCGGGGCGTTAGATAATGATATTTGCAGGTTATCAAAAAGTGATTGTGACTTTTTTTTTTATCTCTCGCACTCTCTTTGCGACGTCACTCCCATAATCCATAAAATCTCGTTGGGTTTCTGAATGAAAAGTTGGACAAGACCCTCTTATAAAGACGCTGCCCCCGTTTCCAAGAACGGCCGACACCCCTTACATTTTTCTCTACCCCATACCCCGTCCTACCTGCAGTGTTCTCTTTGCTGTCCAGGCTCCCTTTGCCCTGTTCCGGGGCTTGTCTGTCGTTCTCGCACGTGCCCTGGTCCAGCCTTGCCTCAGTGCTGGAGCAGCAGTATCGGAGGGCACACTTGCCGCAGCAGATGGTCGCGTCCTCGGCGTCGTAGCGCTCCGGACACTGGAAACCGTCGCGCCAGCTGCCCTGCGCGTCTAGCCAGCCGTGACAGTACTCGCCACTGCTCTTCACCCTGCCCACTGACAAGAGCAGCGGGCATATGAGCAGAGCGATGCAGGGGACGCTCTCGCACCACATGGCCAGCGCTTTCACTGCGCCCCGGCTGCTGGGTCAGGACGATTGCCTCAAAGTGTGTCAACTGAGCATCTGGCAGATCAGAGCTGGTGATCGAAACGCGCTCTATGAACGCGCGCAGCGCTTTTTGCCGCTCGATACACACATTCGCCTGTCCTCGGCGTTTCCTGATCAGTGGTCCTGCAAGTGTTCCCCGCGGATCTCATTCTTCTTCATCTCCGGTGGGGGCAGTCCGAGGAGTTCAGTAAATCGCCACAACCCGTTAAATGTGCTCTCCCAAACTGATCCGGTCACAGGTACTCCACGGTGTCGCCTAACTTTATTCCAAAACTTTTTTCAAGAGGGGAAAGTGACGGAATGCTCACACAAACTTCAGTGAAGTATCCACCGCCACTTCTGAGCGCCAGCAGGTCTACCCCTTGTGAATCATGAGTTGACTGAAAGACTAGAAAACCGGGGGGCGGAGGGTGTTGGAGGGGTATGATAGGCAGTTCAGCTGAAGTGACAGCACCGCCCGTCTACAACTTCACGAACGGAGCGCCTTTCAACATAAAGGAGCGCTTTTGTGGGCGCGCGCATGCGCATTCTCAATCCTAACCAATACGACTATCTCAGACTTGTCCAGCCTAGGTTTTAAAGCCGCTCCGATTTGAGGCTAGGACAGCGCTCATCGGATCTTAGAGAGAGCCCCGCGGGACCTCTAGCCATAAAGAACCAAGGCTGAGGCTATTGTGAACTCAGTGCTGTTTTCAAAGCAACATTAGCAAACCAAGTGTGATCGACCTACACACGCGAGTGAGGCGGCATGGCTGGAAATAAAAAGCAGCACCGCAGAAAACGGAAAGAGAAAGACCATCGTCGCCTGCAGTGCACTCTCCCTTTTATCGATCGTCAAGGTTAAAAGGGTCAGACTATCGTAAAAGTCGACCTGAAACCTGTCAATCGATGCATTAAAGTTTGTTGTCATTCGATCGATCCTTTCTGGCAGCGCGCTGATTACATTGTGAGCTGCCCAAAGAGTACTATTCTCTTGATAAAAGGTAATTCTGCAGCATACGTAGGTTTATGTTTTTTCTATCGCCTTCAAGAATGTTTTGTTACGCAAGTTTCATGTAATAGTAGTATTGTCGGATAGTGTACGATTATACAGATCCCATTCGGGGTCCTCTGTCTTCCCTCGCCCGAAGTTTCAACTTCCTTCGACCTGGTAACAGAAGAAGAAAGGTTCGGAAATTCAGAGAATGCTCCTTTGGACGTCGTATCTGCGACAGTGGGGGGAACAAGCCGCACGGCGCTCTCTGGTGGCGACATAACGTATTTAATTGGCAATTCAAACACATTTCCTTTATATAGTGCCCTTTTCATGCTCAAAGCGCTTCACAGAAATTCAAAACGAAAAACTGGGTATATTCAAAATTGAAAAGAAATATCCGCATAAAAACGTTACATAAAGATAAATACAGGAAGCACGCAAATTTGAATAAGAGACAATAAGCTAGAATAAAACACAAAATACCGCAATCAAGTCCCGCACAAATAACAGAATTTGTGATACAACTGCAAATCTCCACGAGAGCCTGGACAGAGACGGCAAACTAAAAGAAAGGGTCACAATACTAAATGCCTTCCAAAGCAAATGTTTTTTTTTTAAAGAATGAAACGAGTCGGCTGATCTCATTCATTTAAGGTGGTCGTTCCAAAGTCTGGGTGCTATTACAGCTAAAGGCTCTGTTTCCCATAGATCGCAGGTTAGTTTGAGGCACCATGAGATTGGCAGAATCGGTGGACGTTAGTGGGCGAACAGGTTGGAGAAGGATACTGATGTACGTACAGTAGTCCACTACAAGGCCATCAATGCTTTATTTTAAATTCAGTTCGGTAAGACACATGGAGTCGGTGAAGGAGGAGCAGGATGGCGGTTATGTGCTCGCTGTTGCTGGTCTGTCTGAGGACTCTTGCCGTAGAGTGTTGAACCAACTGGAGCTGTGATTACAGATTAGAATGGACACCTGGCAGCAGGACGTTTGAGTCGTCTGTGGGATGTCAGAAAAGCGTGGAGAAGGTGCTTAGCATTGGACAGGGAGAGGAATAAGCGAACAAAGTATGTGTTAAGGAGTTGGAAGCAGGAAAGTTTCTTAATGCGATTTATGCGAGTAGAATAAGAAATTAAGGAAACAAAAAATGACACAAAGATTCCTTGCAGAAGAAGAAGCTCGGATAACATCATCATTAAGGGTGATTGAAAAGGAACTCATTTTCATAAGTTAAGTTTCAGTGCCAATTAGTAAGTTATATTACATCCATATTTTAATTTCACTTAGGCAAGTTGAGAGCAGATAAATTGAAAGGAACATTCGCTTTTTACAATGAAATAGATGTGGCTATAATCCACATAAAAATGATTAGCCAGTTCAAAGTTACAACTAAGGTCTATTTGCCATGACATTTTCTTTTTTTACCCCAAGATCACCTTCATCTTTTGGCTACCTCCATTTAGGCGATGCTACAGTGGATCATCCATCTCCATCTACCCCTAACGTTTACATCATTTTCTGCCACACCAATGTGCTCTCTCACCACTTCCTTCTCCTTTGGCCCTCCATTTTTCCTCTTGCCTGGCAGTTCCATCTTCAACATTCTTTTGTCGATGTACCCCTCATATCTCCTCTGCATGTCCGGCCTCTCTCACTTGGTCACCAAACTGTTGTACCCGTGTTGTCCCTCTAATATACTCATTCCTAATTCGTGTCATCTTCAGCTCTGCCTCCTGTCTTTTCATCAGTGCTGTTGTCTCCAAACCATACAATGTAGTTGATTTCACTACCATTTTATAGACCTTCTTTTTCACTGTTCTGTTTTTTTTTCTAATTACAAATCACTTCTTCCACTCTTCTCCACCAGTCCACCTGCCTGCACTCTCTTCTTCACTACTCTGCTGCAGTCTCCGTTGGTTTGGACTGCTGAACCCAAGTATTTCAATTTGTTTCACCACCTCTGCTCCTTGTATTTGAACCCTTCCGCCACCTTCCCTCTCTTTCACACACATACTCGGTCAAACCCCTACTAACTTTCATTCCCCTTATTTCCAGTGTGTATCTCCACCTCTCCAGGTTCGTCTCCACCTGCTGTCTACTCTCACTGCAGGTTACAAAGTCATCATTGAACATCATGGACCTCGGAGACTCCCGTCTGACCTTCTGTTTGTCAACGTGTCCATCACCACTGCAAACGGGAAAGGGCTCAGAGCTGATCCTTGATGTAATCCCATTCTCACCTTCAACCAGACTGTCATTCCAACCACACACCTCACTGCAGTCTTGCTGTTCTCAGACATACCAAGCACCACCTTCACATACTTTTCTGCTACTTTTGACTTCATCATACGGTACCATAACTCTTCTCTTGGCACCCTGTCATCACCCCGTCACCTTGCCCCTTCTGTAAGTCCACAAACATGCCATACGATTCCTTCTGACCTTCTCTGTACTTCTCCATCAATGCTCTTAAAGCAAACATTGCATCTGTAGTACTTTTTCCTTTTTGCCCAAAACCTAAAGTTATGAAAACTCAGCACTGACATTTTTCCCTATTTTCTTATGTATAATACACTACCGTGGCTGTTCGTTTAGTTAAACCCCTACTCAAGAAAAATAATCTTGACCCCTCCGCTTTTGAAAATTTTAGACACATTTCTAACCTGCCCTTCTTAAGTAAAATTCTGGAGAAGGCAGTCATTATGCAGCTTAATGAACATCTCAATAAATGCTATTCTTGATAAATTTCAGTCGGGCTTCAGAACAAATCACAGCACAGAAACTGCACTCGTTAAAGTAGTAAATGACTTGCGGATGAATGCAGACAGAGGCCATTTATCTGTTTTCATCCTCTTAGATCTGAGTGCTGCATTTGACACCATTGATCACAACATTCTTAGAAATCGCCTTAGTCAATGGGTGGGCCTCTCTGGCAGGGTCTTAAATTGGTTTGAATCCTACCTGGCAGGGAGAAAATTCTTTGTAAGTTGTGGTAATTATACTTTAAAGACACATGATATCCTATATGGTGTTCCACAAGGCTCTATCCTGGGTCCGCTGCTCTTTTCGATCTACATGCTTCTGTTAGGTCAGATTATCTCGGGGCATAACGTGAGTTACCACAGCTATGCTGATGACACGCAGCTGTACTTATCAATTGCACCTGATGACCCCAACGCTGTTGTTTCACTAACACAATGTCTTACTTGTATTTCTAAATGGATGAATAATAATTTTCTCAAACTAAATAAAGAGAAAAACAGAAATTTTAGTGATTGGCAATAATGAATATAATGAGGTTATTAGAAATAAACTTGATGCATTAGGATTAAAAGTCAAGATGGAGGTTGACTGTGACCTGAATTTTAAATCACATATTAATCAGATCACTAGGACAGCATTTTTTCACTTAAGAAATATAGCAAAAGTTAGACCTCTTATAACATTGCAAGATGCTGAGAAATTAGTTCACGCTTTTGTTTTCAGTCGACTAGATTACTGTAACGCACTCCTCTCAGGACTATCCAAAAAAGACATAAATCATTTGCAACGAGTGCAGAATGCAGCTGCTAGAATCCTAACTAGGAAAAGAAAATCCGAGCACATTTCTCCAGTTTTGATGTCACTACACTGGTTACCTGTGTCATTCAGAATTGACTTTAAAATACTGCTTATGGTTTACAAAGCCTTAAATAATCTCACTTCATCTTATATATCGGAGTGTCTTACACCTTACACTCCAAATCGTAACCTCAGATCCTCAAATGAGTGTCTCCTTAGAATTCCAAGAGCTAAACTTAAAAGAAGTGGTGAGGCAGCCTTCTGCTGTTATGCACCTAAAATCTGGAATAGCCTGCCAATAGGAATTCACCAGGCTGATACAGTGGAGCAATTTAAAACACTGCTGAAAACACATTACTTTAACATGGGGTTCTCATAGCTTCATCTTAATTTAATCCTGACGCTCTGCATATTCAATTTATTATCATAACTATTCATGGAGGCTCTAAAATCTGTACTGACCCCTACTCTCCCTTCTGTTTCTTTTCCCGGTTTTCTGTGGTGGTGACCTGTGCCACCACCACCTAATCAAAGCATCATGATGTTCCTGCATTGATGGATTAAAAGCCAGAAGTCTACATGATCATCATCATCAAGTCCTTCCATGAGAACCCTAACTACAAACAGGACTGTTTCATTTATGTTAGGTAAAATGCCCAGAGGGGACTGGGCGGTCTCGTGGTCTGGAACCCCTGCAGATTTTATTTTTTCTCTCCAGCCGTCTGGAGTTTTTTGTTTTTTGTTTCCTCCCTGGCCATCAGACCTTACTCTTATTCAATGTTAATTAGTGTTCCCTTATTTTAATCCTTACTTTGTCTTTTATTTCTCTTTCTTCATCATGTAAAGCACTTTGAGCTACAATATTTGTATGAAAACGTGCTATAGAAATAAATGTTGTTGTTGTCTGTCCAGGATTTTAAATCATCTGTAGCTCACAAACCATTTGACCTATTGACTTGAAATTTGGTACACATATACTACGTGACATCTACTGTCCGCTTTCAGGGTGATGACTGACCTCCTAGGTTATTCCTCTTTTTATTTTATTGTGGAATCAACTCTCAACAGCGGCCAGCAGGGCGGCTGTGGAACGCATGTATACAGGCACCGTTCTCATCCCTGCCACCTTCGTCATCACTTCCCCTACCTCTTCATATCTTAAATCATTCTTGAGGCAGATTGAACACTTAAGTACCAGCTTAAGTGAAAAATTAAGAAAAATGTACTAAGTAATTACAACACAAACACTGAATTAATCAGTTTTAATGCAAAAAGATGCCGATGAATGAAGAGAAGAAGCGGGCTGCTAGGGTGGAGAAAAGAAGATCTGCTCAGGAAGTAGCAAGCGCATCAACCACTGAGCAAATGAATGCTAAACGTTGTGAGGTTTTCCCTTGAAAAAATAAGTTGTGACAAATATAAAGGTTTGGGGACCGTCCCCATATATTGCCCTCAGACAATATATAAGAAAAAAGAGATCAAAAGTCTTTGATTGCAAAGGTACATTTGACAATTTACTGAGATGAAAATGGTGGATTTATACAGTAAGGATTATAGGAAACAGGAAATGGTTGGCATGAAGTGACGTCAGACAGGAACTGGAACCAACGTCATTAGGATGAGCCGGAAGTGATGTCATTGGTGATGGACGGAAGTGGTGTTGCGTTGGCCATTTTGTATACCCGGAAGTGGAGGTAATTAAATTCCTTCTGGCTTTCTGTGAAGAGAAGAGATTCAAGTAAGTACCACGTGACCACTCCATATCTCTCGATAGTTCACTCATCTTTAGGCTCTTTGACTGCCTCCTAATCGCACGTGTGTGACAACATACAGAGAAAGCTGATGAAAACTATCACTGCTGAAGTCAAGTGTATTCATTGTACGTTATTGTGCAGTACGTCGTTACTGTTTTTTTTTTTAATAAAAGCTCTATAAAACAGTTCCCCGACAAAAGCGTGATAGACATATGAGCGACGACAAACTCGATAACTGGTTTTCGACAAATGCGCGCCGACAAAAATCGCCACGACAAAATCGCGAGAGAGGCCAAGAGAGTGGGACGTGTACGTGCGCATTATGTACACATTATGTGCTAGGTTATAACTGTTATAACTGCTGATGGCATGCCGCGAACAAATAACTCAGTCGAGGAATGGCATAACGCGTCGTATACAAAGCAAAATTACCAGGCGTCAGGCAGCCAGCAAGTCGAAATACGCTCAACTATCAAGACGTCTTGCTGCAATTCTTCCTACATATGCAGGGCGTGATCTTAAGGACTATCTGCGTGCCGTGTCTCATAATATTGACTTCTAAAATAAACATTATCATATATGCTTTAAACTAGTAATTCATATTTAATGAAACTTTTACGATTTTGACACCGCGTTTTAATGGGCGCTATTTTGTCGGCGCTCATATGTCTATCGCGCAAATGTCGGGTCACTCTATAAAACTAGATATCTAGAATAATACTGTACCATCCTTCATGCTGGGTACTAACAACCCTGTTTCTAGCTGACTGGCTGGGCCAATTGGCCCTGCAGTGTTTTCTGTACCCCTCGGTGTGTGTGCCCACATGCATCCTGGACCTTCCTTTAGCAACGGGCCCTAATGGTTTATCAGCCAAAATAAAATGAGGGCTACTTGTTGCTTTTCTGTTTCTTTTTTTTTTTAAGTTGTTTGAACTTCAGGGCGGCACGGTGGCACAGTGGTAGCGCTGCTGCCTCGCAGTTAGGAGACCCAGGTTCGCTTCCCGGGTCCTCCCTGCGTGGAGTTTGCATGTTCTCCCGTTCTCGTGGGTTTCCTCCCACAATCCAAAGACATGCAGGTTAGGTGGATTGGCTATTCTAAATTGGCCCTAGTGTGTGCTTGGTGTGTGGGTGTGTTTGTGTGTGTCCTGTGGTGGGTTGGCACCCTACCCAGGATTGGTTCCTGCCTTGTGCCCTGTGTTGGCTGGGATTGGCTACAGCAGACCCCCGTGACCCTGTATTTAGATTCAGCGGGTTGGAAAATGGATGGATGGATGGATGTTTGAGCTTCACCCAGTCAAGGCTATTCAGTGCAAGCCAGAAAAGAAGTGCAAAAAAAAAATTAGGTAACATTTGCCCCATTAAAGATAGCCACAATAATCTGAAAAAAAGCAGATCAATAGTAGGAATAAGTTGATCTTTCATTTTCACCCACTGCTGAGGAGGATGGTGGTCGAGTTCCTTCCAGTTTGAAGAAAAAAAAAGTCAGCATTGTGATACTCTGAAGCGAAGAAGAACATGTCTGTAGAAAAGCGTTCTTTCGATTGTTTGCTGGGTTTGCACTGACCAGAAAACATCAGTCCGCCTGGCTATTAGCACTGCGGCGATCAGTTCAAGTCATGCAGTGTGTGTAGTCCGTGTGTTCTGTGTGTCATTTTTCACCCCAAAGCCATTTGATTTGAAACTTGAAGTGTTGCCATTTCAAGACACTTTACTGCTGATAGGATTTTCTGAGCAGCACGTGGTCACAAGGCAGTCACATTATTATTATTATTA
This sequence comes from Polypterus senegalus, assembly GCF_016835505.1. Lineage (NCBI taxonomy): Eukaryota > Metazoa > Chordata > Cladistia > Polypteriformes > Polypteridae > Polypterus > Polypterus senegalus. Next base: position 264,256,380 of record NC_053155.1, on the reverse strand, counting down.
TTATTTTTAATAGCTTTTAAATCTGCATAGCTGCATTTTGTCACACAATGACAATGTCAGGGGGTATCACAATGATCTGATGCCAGTCAGGACAGACTAAGCATCAGCATCCCATCGTTTGATTTTATATGACGTGAAAGGTGCATGAACGTGCATGTTTTGCTAATCACTCGCAAAAGGAGGACATCAATTTTTAGGTAAGTTCCTGTAAATGTTCAAGAAGTCTGCACAAATATAGGAAACGTCTGAGACAGCCCCACGCTATCTACCGTACCATAAGCTCTAGCGTTTGTTTTGCTGGTAGTATAAGATCTGTAACAGAGGAAAAACTATGTTCAGAAAATACGTAAGTGGACTCACTCTCACTTGTTAGCCCCAGTTGACCGATCGCACATTTGTTTGGATTTTCATTATACCACCCAAACACGGATGATGTGAGCTTAATGGGTGACTGAATCAAGGTGTGTGCACAAAAGGCATTTAAACCTGGGCTTGAACCCACCCCGTGATTGCTGCTGCCAGCATAGACTGGTTTGCCTTGACCCTACAACTGGATCAAGCTGGTTCAGAAAATGGTTTATTCCAATACAAGGACAGAGATGGGGTGGAACCTCAGCCTGGACAGGGAGCCGTTGGATAAACTAATACAGATATGGAAATGAAGCTTTGTTTTCTGTGTCTGATTTAAAGACTTTAGAAAGAGTTCCAGGCCCATTGTGTGTTGGTGCTTTTATGCGTCAGGCATTTCCGATATTTCACCATCAATATCTTGTATGGTGCCAGTAAAAACACAAAGTGTGAACTGACAGATACCAAGAGAGTTAGGAAGAAAGTCTAGATGAGAGACAGCGGTCAGCTTGAAGTGACACACGCACTTCATGGCTGTAAAAAGGTCCAGCAGCAGATCTCCATTCCTGAAATGCAGATTCCTTTCACACGTTATCAGCTGGACTTCTTGAAAGTTAATCACCATTTCAAAAGGCATCGCCATCATCACCCGAGTGGGCGATGCCCTTCAACATAAGGCCCATAACCCCCTTGAACTGTGCACTTGAGGAAAAAGTGTAAGGCAAGGACATTCTACTGACGCGTAGTTCAGCCCTCAGTCCGACTGGCATTCTTTGGTGGTGAAAAGCAGTACAGAAATATCAGCTGTCAACACACCGCACTTGACAGGAAGGGACACCATATTTTTTAGCTGGTTTTGGACTTCCTTAAACATAACAAAGGCAGTGACCTGTCACTGGTGAGTGTTTCTCACAAATGTTCTTTGCAATCAATTTGGAGCTGTAATATGAAGGGCAAGGGGTTGGGGGTGGAGGTGTTAAATTGTGCCACTAAACCTTTTGAAATGAACTGTGGGAAATGTCCACCTTAACAAAAGGACAAGTGTCTATATGTGTGACTGTGTATCTGTGCGTGTCTGTCTGAGTTGCTGTGTCTCTGTTATGTGCCATTTGTTATGGGAGTCGTAAAAGCAGTTTGTGATGTGCCATCTGTTGGAATGAAAAATGCATTTTATTAATACACGCATTTCAAAATGTATTCCAATAGCTGGTGCACTGCAAGATGTTTACGCTGAATACATCCCACAAGGAACAACTGCTGGATCGACAGAAATCAGCTTGTTCACATTAATAAAAGAACAAATGTTTGCATGCGAGTGTGTGTCTGTATATCTGTGTGTCTGTCCGGTTGTTCGAGATAAAAAGAAAAATGTTAAAATAGGTAAAACAAATTAAAAATGATAACACCAATACCAAATAAAAGGTTTATTGGCCTATTCTGTTGTCCGATGTTATATATTGTGCCAATAGCAGCGTGGTAGCAACTTTTGTGGGAGCTAAAGAGTAAAATGGTTAAATAATCTGAAAAGTGCCTTGCTTAGAAAGCCATCTTCTTTGGAGAAGGGCTGCTGCTCTAACTTGGAGAATGGTTGTGCACAGGGTAATTCTTTAATAATAATTCTTTGCATTTATATAGCGCTTTTCTCGCTACTCAAAGTGCTCAGCAATTGCGGGTTAAGGGCCTTGCTGAAGGGCCCAACAGAGCAGAGTCGCTTTTGGCATTTACGGGATTCGAACCGGCAACCTTCCAATTGCCAGTGCAGATCCCTAGCCTCAGACAGCTCTGGAAAAACAAGCAGGCTGTAAATTTCATACACAGACTTGAAGCTGACAGACAAAGGCCAGCAGCTGTGCCTGCCCAGGTGAGGTGCTGCTAAGATTCAAGGGCCCGGTATGGGGAATGGACTCGAATCAGTCAGAATAAACGAGATCAAGTGTATGGCACTTGATTTTTGAGGTGTAACAATTCAGTGAAGTATTAAGGTACCATATTTTTGTAGCCAATAAGATGTATTCTTTTATATCATATAACGGATATATGCAAATGTGTTATAGCAGCTGAGGGATCTCCGTTTTCATTAAAAGAAATAAATGTACATAAAGGACAAGCTTTCTCCTGCCTGGTTCCTTTTACTTGCCTGAGAGATCGATTTGGGTCATTTTCTTTAACACTTTCTTGTGAACAAAATTCATAGCTGTAATGCTAATGACTGATAATTTTACATGGTTGGCAATGGATGAATGAAAGTAACAATAAATCAAATTGCACGACAAAGGCCTAACACGACTAGGCTAGAGTTACTAAACCAGCCAATTACTGCATATTCCTGGCAAATCACTTCAACCATAAGAGTGGTCAGCTGGACAAGCAATGCAGTGAGGAAGTGGCAAAAATGAGTGGCTCTGTCTAAAGATGAAAAGGCCATCGAAATGAAAAGAATTTGGGTGTATATTATCATACCAGACCAAATGGACACACCATGCATCAAATAAAAAAACATGCCTTCTACATCGATTATTATGATTTCAGTCGATCTTCGAAGGGTAGCACATCTAGTCCACCTTAATGATAAGATTACTTGTCTATGTGTTGTCTGTGAGTCCATCTGGTTGCTATGTCTCTGTTATTCCAAAAGATGGCAGATCATAAACATTTGTAACAATATGTGTTGCGTTGGTAATTGTGACAGATGGCGCATCATAGACATCAACACTGCTTTTACAAATCCCATACCAAATGGCATATAACAGAGACATGGTGCACTGGAAACATTAACACAGAGGTCTATGTTGAGTACTTAGATTTGAGCCTACTAGTACAGCTAGTATATATAACTATTATATAAAAAAATAGGGGTCAAGACGTGATCATCTCAGAGAGACACTTTGAAGTCCCGCGAGACTTCTTGCGCGTCACGCCCTACTTACAAATAATTTCTTGGAGACACTTTAACGTCCCGCATGACAACAAAGTGAGACAAAGAGACAGCTGCTGTACAGTCTTTTAAATGATCGACGTGTAACGCAACAAGCAGAACACGCAGCTTGGTAGCAGCAGCTGCAAGCCAGCAGCTGATCCGTCCGCATCTCCTTAGCGTGCATTTAGCCAATCCCCCACCATCACAACGTCAGCAGCAGAGACGCAAAGTGGCGAGCATCAAGCACGATTCCCAGAGGGTGGTGGGCGAACGAAGCGAGTAGGGTGTGTGTGTGTGTGTATATATATATATATACTAGCAAAATACCCGCGCTTCGCAGCGGAGAAGTAGTGTGTTAAAGAAGCAATGAAAAAGAAAAGGAAACATTTTGAAAATAACATAACATGATTGTCAATGTTATTGTTTTGTCACTGTTGTGAGTGATGAGTGTTGTTGTCATATATATATATATATATATAAATATATATATATATTTACACACACACACAAACATATATATATACATATCTATACATATACACATATATACATACATAAATATCTACATATATACACATACATATACACACACACATAAATCCATACACACATACATACATACACACAAATACATATATATATACATACATACACACACACACATATATAAACATATATATACATATACATACATATCTACATATATACACACACAGCTATTTCGTATCAGTGCAATACGCTGCTTGTTTAAACGGATAACTCCTGCTCTTACGTGCAAGTCTGCGTGGATATTATGAACTATCGTATTTGTTCAAGTTCTATTTAAATTTTAAATAGAAGGAATTTTTATTTAGTCGACAGAAATATCTTTGGTAGGAATGGTAAAAACAGACAGGAATATTATTCCTGAATAAATCAACTCAAACCTTAAACAACTTATAATATTTTGCTCTCCATAAAAATATATCCTGTCTAAATTATACAAGTTAGAAATAAAGTAAACATTAAAAGAACAAACATTCAAATTTCTTTACTCTTATGTAATTTTATATATAAAAATAAACTTAGATTTTAAATATCCCAAAAGATTTTGCTCTCCATAAAAATATATCCTGTCAAAATTATACAAATTCAAATATGAACATGCTGCATAACAAAACCTGGAAATATAAATAAAATGTGTTCCTTTCAGCAATAACAAATCAAATCATTCAGTTGTCTTTGCTCATATGTCATTTTAGAGCTGGACGCCTGGCATCTTTTTGGCACAGGTTCGTTTCTGTTTGGTGTGAGGTTCTGTGTTGTGGAGATTCTCAGGATGGATTGCAGGTGCTCATCAGTGAGGCGACTCCTGTGTGCTGTTTTGTTAGTCTTTATCACTGAGAAGAGCTTCTCACACAGATATGTGCTACCAAACATGCACAAGGTTCGAGCCGCATGTAGACGGACTTTTTTTGTTCTTCAAAGTCACCAAAGCGCCGTGCAAACTCAGTGCGCTCAGTTTATCAGCAAAGTGCGTGTTTGGGAACACCGTAGTGACGACTTGGTTTAACATTACTTGGCAACAGGGAAAGTTGCACTGGTGCATTTGTGTCTCCCATAAAAGCAACTTCACTTGAAATCACTTTGTGATTGTGCACGGGTAAAACGTCCGCTGAAGTGTCAGATTCTTATTTAATTCTTCTGCTTTCTGTATCTTCTGCATTGCATTCAGGTCTTTCAGCCTCACTGATGAGCACCTGCAATCCATCCTGAGAATCTCCACAACACAGAACTCCCTGATGTTTTGTCTCATAGTGCCGTCTTAGATTAAATTCTGTAATTACAGCCACATTAGCTCCACAAATGAGACACACGGGTTCAGTAAACATATACTCAGCCTCCCATCGGTTTTAAAGGCTCTATTTTCAGAATCAACTTTTCTCTTCAGCATCGTGTGAGCTAGCCGCAATAACTTGCAGCATCATAAGGTAGACTTGATTAACGCGGTAAGTGTTCGGCAAGGCAGCTGAAGCGCTGCATTATGGGATCTGTAGTTTATTGTGTTACCAGCGCTTCATATACCGGGCTTTAATAACAATAATACAGTATATAAAATGATCTCGCGGGCGGATATAATTACGCCGGGCGGATGTGGCCCGCGCCCTTGAGTTTGACACATATGGACTAAATAGAACTTGAAAAGATATATTTTTCAAATGTGATCGCGCAATTCAGATAGAGTTGACGCACTACAGCCTGCATGCCTCAATAAGTCATCCTCCCTGCCTTACTTTTTACCGTTCATCTAATGAATACACTGAGTATGGCTTTACCAAAACAATCATTGATGGCGAATAAAGTATCCATTATTCGAGTATGTAGATCGGGATATATATATACATATATATATACCAGCGTATCGCAGCGAGAAGTAGTGTGTTAAAAAGCTAGAAAAGAAAAGGGAACATTTTAAAAATAACGTAACATGACTGTCAATATACAGTATTTGTTTTGTGAGTGTTACTGAGTGTTGCTGTCATCAAGGATTTGATTATCATTATTTCTTTCAATCAGGTTCGTATTTGTAGGATGTGTTGTGTTCAAGTTACATTCCGTGTTTGTCAATCGTTGTAAAGATGACAGGTTTCATTCATCGATTCGTTTCTTACTGCATCAATAAACAGCTCGTCTTCTTCTTTATCTGAGACCTGACACACTGCATGCACGGGTTTTTTACACTGTCTTCCTTTAGCGGGACATTGACTTTTTCCAACGTGTGCTTTGTTTCCGCAGTAGTTGGATTTATGAATATGCTTGTATGTATCAGGCGCTTCATATTTTTGCTGCCTTTTCAATTGTGTAATTCGGTTTTGTTCAGCTCTTTGGAACTGTTGCTTTTATCTGTGCACTGCGTCAGTTCACGTGAGCCACTCGGTGTACATGCATCGAAGGTTCCCAGCTGTGCTGGTGCCATCTCGTGCTATGTCCATGGCTGTATTTAATGTTACCTTAGTCCTGGCACTTAAAACTTTCTCTCGCAGTTTCGCTGAGTTTGTGTCAAACACCACCCTGACCATCTCATCTTCCTCTCCATAAGCACAGTCCTTCACCCGTGAATATTTACCCGTGGCAGTTTGCTATTGGATTGCCGCTGACGGACGGCCTTATATGGGCAGGCACTAAATTACAAACGCCAGCGCAGCCTGTCTATGAACTTAATTTAAAGTGTAGGTTTACATCGTGCTTTGTTTCAGTAGCAGAACTCATGAATATGGTTGTATATGTCACTCGCTTCGCTTCTTATTGTTTCGCTGCCTTCTCAATTATATAATGCATGTTTTCTTCAGCGCTTTTTTGAGGTCTTCCTGGTTTTCTATGTACTGCGTGATTACGTGGGAGGCGTGATGATGTCACACGAAACTCCGCCCCCACGGCGTTGAAGCTCATCTCCATTACAGTAAATGGAGAAAAACTGCTTCCAGTTATGACCATTACGCGTAGAATTTCGATATAAAACCTGCCCAACTTTTGTAAGGAAGCTGTAAGGAATGAACCTGCCAAATTTCAGCCTTCCACCCACACGGGAAGTTGGAGAATTAGTGATGAGTCAGTGAGTGAGTGAGTGAGTCAGTGAGTGAGTGAGTGAGTGAGGGCTTTGCCTTTTATTAGTATAGATATATATATATATTTATAATGCAAAGTGTTCAACTGATTACACTGGGGCTAGAACCTTGATATTAGGAGGCCTGGTAGTCCACATGTTTTCTAGTACTTTTTAAAGTGAATAAAGCCCACACATTTGTGCATACTCTCCAAATCTAGAGCTAGCTGATCAGGTATGGCAATGCCATAATGCCAAGTGAGAAAGACATATGGAGGATAAAAGTGCTCAACACTATCAGCTTCATTTCAATAAGTAATATTATCTAGTACTAATATTTTTTCTTAATTAGGATCATCTATCTTACATCCTTTATACAAAAAAAAAAAAAATACTCCAATCTAGTCACACATTTTTTAACTTGCTTTTGAAGTTCAGGTATGTTGAGCTCCACAGGTAAAGAAGCAACTGCCACACTGGGCCAGTTTAAGGTTACCAGTTAAATGAACCTACACCTCTTCAGGATATGGGATAACAAGTAGAGCACACAAAGACTGTGCAAACTCTGTACGGACAGCAATCAGGCTAGTATTCAAAGCCAGGACTTTGAAGTTGTGAGACAGCCGTGCTCGTGACTGCACTACCTTGCTGGCCTAATACTTCAATGGACATGAAAGAGTCAGGCTTCCACTTACACATAAGGGCCAATTCACACATTACATGTACATGGAGCACACTCATTCATGTGGACAAGATGATGCTATTTCAAAGGTAATAAAGACAAGATTAGTCATCCACCTCCATTATTTTGTGTCCAGACTGACTTGTCTTGGTTAATGGTGTAAACAGCATGCACAGACATTTGTGAGGAGAAGAAGAAAGCACACAAGTAAACTGTAAGGCAACTGCTTAAGTACAAAAGGACTATCCTGTCCTTGGTGTGTACATGTAGGTAAACAGTGGTGTGAAAAACTATTTGCCCCCTTCCTGATTTCTTATTCTTTTGCATGTTTGTCACACAAAATGTTTCTGATCATCAAACACATTTAACCATTAGTCAAATATAACACAAGTAAACACAAAATGCAGTTTTTAAATGATGGTTTTATTATTTAGGGAGAAAAAAATCCAAACCTACATGGCCCTGTGTGAAAAAGTAATTGCCCCCTGAACCTAATAACTGGTTGGGCCACCTTTAGCAGCAATAACTGCAATCAAGCGTTTGCGATAACTTGCAATGAGTCTTTTACAGCGCTCTGGAGGAATTTTGGCCCACTCATCTTTGCAGAATTGTTGTAATTCAGCTTTATTTGAGGGTTTTCTAGCATGAACCGCCTTTTTAAGGTCATGCCATAGCATCTCAATTGGATTCAGGTCAGGACTTTGACTAGGCCACTCCAAAGTCTTCATTTTGTTTTTCTTCAGCCATTAAGAGGTGGATTTGCTGGTGTGTTTTGGGTCATTGTCCTGTTGCAGCACCCAAGATCGCTTCAGCTTGAGCTGACAAACAGATGGCCGGACATTCTCCTTCAGGATTTTTTGGTAGACAGTAGAATTCATGGTTCCATCTATCACAGCAAACCTTCCAGGTCCTGAAGCAGCAAAACAACCCCAGACCATCACACTGCCACCACCATATTTTACTGTTGGTATGATGTTCTTTTTCTGAAATGCTGTGTTCCTTTTACGCCAGATGTAACGGGACATTTGCCTTCCAAAAAGTTCAACTTTCGTCTCATCAGTCCACAAGGTATTTTCCCAAAAGTCTTGGAAATCATTGAGATGTTTCTTAGCAAAATTGAGACGAGCCCTAATGTTCTTTTTGCTTAACAGTGGTTTGTGTCTTGGAAATCTGCCATGCAGGCCGCTTTTGCCCAGTCTCTTTCTTATGGTGGAGTTGTGAACACTGACCTTAATTGAGGCAAGTGAGGCCTGCAGTTCTTTAGACATTGTCCTGGGGTCTTTTGTGACCTCTCGGATGAGTCGTCTCTGCACTCTTGGGGTAATTTTGGTCGGCTGGCCACTCCTGGGAAGGTTCACCACTGTTCCATGTTTTTGCCATTTGTGGATAATGGCTCTCACTGTGGTTCGCTGGAGTCCCAAAGCTTTAGAAATGGCTTTCTAACCTTTACCAGACTGATAGATCTCAATTACTTCTGTTCTCATTTGTTCCTGAATTTCTTTGGATCTTGGCATGATGTCTAGCTTTTGAGGTGCTTTTGGTCTACTTCTCTGTGTCAGGCAGCTCCTATTTAAGTGATTTCTTGATTGAAACAGGTGTGGCAGTAATCAGGCCTGGGGGTGGCTACGGAAATTGAACTCAGGTGTGATACACCACAGTTAGGTTATTTTTTAACAAGGGGCAATTACTTTTTCACACAGGGCCATGTAGGTTTGGATTTTTTTTCTCCCTAAATATTAAAAACCATCATTTAAAACTGCATTTTGTGTTTACTTGTGTTATATTTGACTAATGGTTAAATGTGTTTGATGATGAGAAACATTTTATGTGACAAACATGCAAAAGAATAAGAAATCAGGAAGGGGGCAAATAGTTTTTCACACCACTGTATATAATTAGGTCTTGCTGATGTATGAGGAAGAAATATCTGTCTATTCACGTAAGACTGGCAGTCATGAGCAGGGACAAAATAAAGACATTTAGTTGTCAATCCGAATGACTGCACTCTTAGAATGTGTATATTTCTAAGGCTATGAGAAACATTATATTGATAGAAGTAATTGACTGAATGGCTCCTTTGTCGTGGGGTTCTCCCCTTACAGTTTAAGGACCTATATTGGTCATTTGGGAATTGGTCCAAAGCAACAGAGAAAAACCGTAACATAAGACAGATGTCAGAGCTCCTTCACATGGAGCCCAGTCACCTTCTTTTGAAGTTTGTCAAACACCTCTACTTATAATACTAGTGCATTAAAATTTAAGAGGTACACAACTTTCAATGATGTGATTTGCAAACTTTATTGAAATAGCTGCATGGTGTCAGACACTTACCAAGTGAACAGGAAAAGATAGATAAAAGATAGATAGATAGATAGATAGATAGATAGATAGATAGATAGATAGATAGATAGATAGATAGATAGATAGATAGATAGATAGATAGATAGATAGATAGATAGATAGATACTTTATTAATCCCAGAAGGGAGACAAAAGTCAAATGACAGCCATAGTGACGGTCTGCCTGGTGTCGCTCACTTTGGCATTGACAGTTTACACATAAAATGTACTGGAAGACACTATAAGAAAAGCACAATTGAATATATAAAGAGAAACAGGTCACAAGCTGAAAGCTAAAAGAAATTCAGAAACTGAGCAGACATTTAGCATCTGTATACATACCCTGTAGTGTTTTATTGCAGCAGTGATGCCTCATGTTGTTGTCCCATTTACATCGTCGATGGATCACAAAGTGGACTCCTTATGGGTTTACACTTAATTCTGAACCACCCAGGAACCATTTCTGGAGTCTTTATATGAACCCTAGGGACCCAGTAACAGTGTTTGATGCTGCTGCCTCACAGCTATTCTCATGTGGACACTGCTGCATGTTCTCCATGTGCCAGTAATACTGTATGTTTTCTTCACATAAATCAAAGATGTTGCGTGTTAGGTAAATCAGCGACTTTAAATGTGGTGAGGGGGCCTCTGTGTGTTTCAAAGGGGAAAAGGTAGATGAAAATTGAGAAACACAAGGGTTCACTTTATATTGTATTTTAAAAAATGTATTCGTTGTCCATTTTTATTCTTGATCTGTTATAGAGAATACGGGACATGGGCTTCCCTAACAGACAAGCACATGTCATAATTAGCAAGAAATACTTCACTCAAAAATCTAGAACCCACCGCGCCATCTTAATGAGACGAAAATAAAGAGTCACATTTCAGTGCTTGGGTGACCCCTGCAGGAGAGAAGCAGCACTAAACTGCCTAGGCGGGCCTCAGAGAAGTGGCTGTCGAGATCCAGACAACTAGGCATGTCTCACAGGTACTGTCTTTTGGAAAACACAATCTTGTGACTTGCCATTTAGCCAGGCTTGCACAGTTCATTAAAACAAATGAGTTTTTATGTGGCATTTATGACAGAACTGAAGCCAAGGCACGAGGCCATGCCACATAGACTAACATATTGCTTCATACTAAACTGCTATCTTACAACTGACTGGACCAACCAGACATATATTTTCTTCTATTGCCTCGAGTTTTTGTTTCCTTCTCCCCCACTGTTATAGTACATGGCTAATAGTTCATCAATTATTTAATAGATAATAAAATAGAGTTTTGGTTTATGCTAATCAATTTCCACTATTTTCTGTTTGTTTAAACAAATCTGTACCTCTATGTGTACTATTTCTGTATTTGGTAACTTGTAAAGCATATATCCCTGCATTTTACGCAAGAACTTGTTGTAGCTCTCAGCACCTCAAAACAGTGAAAAGCGCTGGACAAAAGTAAACTGAACTGAACTGAATTGTGTGGGTGCAGGCCCAGGGCTTTCAGGACGCTGACTAGACAAGTTACAAAAAAATAAAAGTACAAAACTGTGAGGGCTGAGAATGATTCACTGAACACAGATGAGATGCGCATTCCCAAAATGCAGTTTTCTGTTTGAACATTTATTATCCGTACCATCAAGGCCATCAAAAACAAAAATAGTAAAAAAAAAAACAAAAAAACACCTACTCACCCTCTGCATGTGCCGATTCTGTTGTTGTTTCCATAAAGCTAATTTGTTATGTAAAGGCTTTGCTCTTCTTCATCCTAATGATGCTGTAATACAAAGTAATGAATGAAATGATCCACTGAGGATTACAAGGTGATTGATTACCATATCACTTCAAGAAGACAGCATGGTTGTTTCATTCCAGTTAGGATACCAACTGGATGTAGCATATAAAATTAACATTTGCTATTTATAAAAAATTAATCACTACAGTTCACAAAGGTGTGATTTAATCAGTATAGTGAATGGTTTCTCCATTTCCTTTCTGTGGAAATGTCACCATAATCAGCTGGAAACAACCAAACATCAGAGTATTTCAAGATTCATTGGTACTCCTAGAATATCAAACTTCAATGTGGACACTAATAATAATATACTATAAAGACTTTAGATATAGTTGCTCCTCTAAAGAGGTAATTAAAGTGAGAAGGCATTCAGCCGTCTTGATCTTAATTACAAGGCTATAAATTCAAATTGTAAAAATGGGAGAATAAGAAAGTTACAAGTTTACTGACTTGATTGGCCTGAGCTCTGATTACTACTGTAATTAAATGTTAAAGGAATACTCCACCACCAATTTTATATGTGTATATATATATATATATATATATGTATATATATATATATATATATATATAATAAACAAGACTTTACACCCAATAACTTCCACCCACCCCACCCCCTCCACATAATTTATTGCTATATATTGCTTTTGATTCTTGTAAGTCTAAGCATTATCCTCTGATGAAGACCCATAGTAGGGGTTGAAAGCTCAGGAATAAAAACTACTTTATGGTACATGATTCATTTTCTCCCTTTGTGGATCTCCAGCTGCGTATATATATATATATATATAACTGTTAAAAAATTAAAGGAACACTTTGAAAACACATCAGATCTCAATGGGAAAAAGAAATCCTCCTGGATATCTATACTGATATAGACTGGGTAATGTGTTAGGAACGAAAGGATGCCACATCGTTTGATGGAAATGAAAATGATCAACCTACAGAGCCCTGAATTCAAAGACGCCCCAAAAATCAGAGTAAAAAATGATGTGGCAGGCTAGTCCATTTTGCCAAAATTGAATTGCAGCAACTCAAAATTGTACGCAGCACTTTGTATGGCCCCTGTGTTCTTGTATACATGCCTGACAACATCGGTGCATGCTTCTAATGAGATGACAGATGGTGTTGTGGGGGATCTCCTCCCAGATCTGGACCAGGGCATCACTGAGCTCCTGGACAGTCTGAGGTGCAACCTGGTGGCATTGGATGGACCAAAACATAATGTCCCAGAGGTGTTCTATTGGATTTAGGTCAGGAAAGTGTGGTGGCCAGTCAATGGTATCAATTCCTTCATCCTCCAGGAACTGCCTGCATACTCTCACCACATGAGGCCAAGAATTGTCGTGCACCAGGAGCCACTGTACCAGCATAGAGTCTGACAATGGGTCCAAGGATTTCATCCTGATACCTAATGGCAGCCAAGGTGCCTTTGTCAAGCCTGTAGCGGTCTGTGTGACCCTCCATGGATATGCCTCCCCAGACAATCATTAACCCACCACCAAACTACTCATGCTGAATGATGTTACAGGGAGCATAATGTTCTCCATGGCTTCTCCAGACCCTTTCACTTCTGTCACGTGCTTAGGGTGAACCTGCTCTCATCTGTAAAAAGCACAGGGCACCAGTGGTGCATCTGCCAATTCTGGTATTCTATGGTGAATGCCAATCGAGCTGCATGCTGCTGGGCAGTGAGCTCAGGGCCCATTAGAGGACATGGGGCCCTTGGGTCACCCTCATGAAGTCTTTCTGGTTGTTTGGTCAGAGACATTCACACCAGTGGCCTACTGGAGGTCATTTTGTAGGGCTCTGGCAGTGCTCATCCTGTTCCTCCTTGCCCAAAGGAGCAGATACTGGTCCTGCTGATGGGTTATGGACCTTCTATGGCCCTCTCCAGCTCTCCTAGAGTAACTGCTTGTCTCCTAGAATCTCCTCCATGCCCTTGAGACTGTGCAGGAGACACAGCAAACCTTCTGGCAATGACACGTATTGATGTGCCATCCTGGAGAAGTTGGACTACCTCTGCAACCTCTGTAGGGTCCAGGTATCGCCTCATGCTACCAGTAGTGACATTGACTGTAGCCAAATGCAAAACTAGTGAAGAAACAGTCAGAAAAGATGAGGAGGGAAAAATGTCAGTGGCCTCCACCTGTTAAACCATTCCTGTTTTGGGGTCATCTCATTGTTGCCCCTCTAGTGCATCTGTTGTTAATTTCATTAACACCACAGCAGCTGAAACTGATTAACAACCCCCTCTGCTACTTAACTGACCAGATTAATATCCCATAAGTTTCATTGACTTTATGCTATACTCTGATTAAAAAGTGTTCCTTTAATTCTTTTGAGCAGTATATATATATATATATATATATATATATATATATATATATATATATATAGAGAGAGAGAGAGAGAGAGAGAGAGAGAGAGAGAGAGAGAGAGAGAGAGAGAGATATTTCTAATGTATCTAAACTGATGTAATTTGTAGCGATAGGCAAAAAGACATTTTTTATCTTATGTTGTCCTGCAGAATACCGACAAAAAAAACGTAATGATATAGTACAAGGCAAGGTACAATGGGAAACAACGGAAAAAGAAAATCTCATATAATAATTGGTACATACCACAAACAGGAAACTAAAGCCTCATGGGAGCCACTTTTTGAAACAAGACCTGCCTCTCCCCCTCATTCATTGGTTAAGAGTCCTGTCTTCAATTCCTTGACGCTTTCATTTCACGTTTATTATGCAAGCTAATTATTTCAGAAACAACTATTTAGCGAAAGACCATGCATTTTGCATGTTTTATGCATACCACTGGTAATATGAGGTATTTCATGTTTTTTCTGTTGCAGAGCAGTGGTCACTATTGGAATTTATTATGTAGACCTTTTTTCTCTTTCCCATTCTGCTTGAAGCATGAGATTTTTTTCCCCCGACCACCACTACAAAGTGCATGGAGTAATTAACATATCATTTTCAGATGGAGTACTCTTAAAAACTCTCCAGATCCATTTTTCTGGCTGTGGTTCTATAATCAGTCGATGGATATTGTTTTTCATTTACGTTGGTTTCTTTGTTTCTGATTTATCTGAACAAAACCATATCCTCATACAGTATGTGACAGTTCTGTATTCACTGAGTCTGTTCTTGAATTTTTCCTTGTAGTTTGTACCACTGTATTGTATTTCTGAGGTGGCAGTGCTATATTGGCTACAAGCTCTTTGAAGAGGATTGCTTGTGTTCTGTTTTGTGTGTTGTCTTTACCCCATTTTTTTGACACCTATTGCACATACAACCTACCTGAAAGGGGGTCTCTCTCTGAATTGCCTTTCCCAAGATTTCTTCCATTTTTTTTCCCCTACAAGGTTTTATTTTAGGTTTTTTTTTTTTTTTTTTAAACTTGTTTCTTAGGAAATCAAGGCTGGGAGGCTCTAAAAAACAGGGCCTATTTAAGCCCATTGAAACATTCATTGTATTAGTTTCGGCTATACAAGAAATAAATTGTTGCTGTTATTTAGAAAGGCTAATCCAGGAAATAAAACATCCAAAATGTTTGGAACAATTTACTTAAAATCAGTTATAACAATGTTCTGAACTTCTTTAATTGTACATTAGGTAACATAAGATTACAGACAGACTATTCCGCCTCACAGATTCAGTATTCCTCTATCCAATCATAACATTCCTTGCACGTACCACCTTGATAAACTACGCAACTACCTGTCCATTTGACACAAAGCCAATTACATTAGTTTGTCGAACCCTCAATTCCACTACTTATAGAGCCTGTAGTGATCTTTAATCCGTTGTACATTTTTATTAAATCAGCACAGTACCCCATTTCTTAAATTTTAATTACAATCCAAAATGTCATCTTCAAACACACAAATTTTATTTTTTCATCCGTAGTCCTTAACGACAAATTTAACTCTGGCTTTTGCTCCAGTCAGCACATAAACTTTAACTCATGTTGTATATATTTCAATTTCTTCCTAGGCTATAAATGCCACCTCATTATGCTTTAATATCCATGTCCTACTTTTGATAATACTGACTAACATATGTTACACACGCTTGAAAATTTAGCTAGACTGTCGGAGACGATTCTTTAAAAAATGTAGCTATAACTTGTGCTTCCAAATTTCCTACGCCTCTCCAAGACAGGAATATTGTAAAATTCAGTAATTTTCTTAATTAGTAAAACTCTAGGGATTATTACTTTATTCAGCTCAAAACAGAATTGCCAGTTATAATGCTTCACTGTTTGGGTGATTAAATTGTTAACGTACTACTCTACAGTCAGCACGGAAAAAGTATCAATGAGAAATGTGAATATGCCAACCATAACTCCACTTCTTAAAATAACACTTCGTTTAGATTTGATTTCATATTCCTCCTTTTGACATATAAAGCTTTCAAGAATTTATCATCTCTACTTACTTTACAGAATTAAATCATTTTTATAATTTAGTATGTGCAAGATGCAGTGCTTAAATGTTACTGCTGCAGCATTAAGTGATTTTAGCAATTTGGCCCCAGACTCCGAAATTTACCCTCAAAGGTCATAGCACTCAAATCAAAGCTAAAGATTTGTTTTTTGTGTTTCTGTTAAGCAAATATACCCTTGTAGCTGTTTTAAATTGTTTTATGAGAACTACAGTCACTGTGTTTAAAGGTTACTATCTCTCATTTGCACAGTCTGAAGTTGATGTTTCATCACTATCTTAGCCAGGCCTTTGGAGGGAGACACACCCAAGATATCCATCCCACTTTTTGAGGCTTAGGGGTGAGAGATCAGGAAGCAATTGTTACTTTAGAGATCTTGAGGTTCACACTACAGTTCATCTGTGGGCCAAACACTTAGGGTTTCATTTATAAAACTTTGCATGGGTTTGACTGTGAAAATGTGGCCTCCAAAGAACAAAACGCATACACCAAAAAATGTTGTATGCACATTTCAATAAAATTTAACCTTAAAAAAAATCACAATCACCTTGTAAATATGTACACATAATTGTGCCTCAAACCGCAACCAGTTGCCACTCTGAAATAACTGCACATGGACAACGCTAGTCAGTTTTATGCATATGCAATGATGATACCAGAGACTTTCATAGGCTGGAAGAGCAGCCTCCCACCTGTAACACCCAGACACCACCACCTGCCTCATGCAAGGAATCCACACAGCACTAAAGCGTGGGCTTGGGGAAAGTGGAAGGCACTAGCATCTATCACCCAGCACATGTAATGAAATGACTGCTGTTACAATTAATAGTTTAGGCCATATGAAACAATGCATGTTCAGCCAGGTACCTTAGCACCAAAGTAATCATCACAAACAGCACCCTTAGCAAGACATCTGCCAAAACTAAATTGCCTTAAAATAAGTCAATCATGGGTTGACCTAGGCCACCAAGCAATAATGTTCATCTTGGTATCGCAGACAAATTAAGTGTTAATGAGATGTCACTGTTCATAATTAACAAAAGCAGCCCTAACTCTTTCTAGGTGTCCATATTAGTAAGAATATTGTGAACTGCCCAGATTATATTCGGAAAACGGAATGGCCCCTTGGAGTCTAAATCAGCTCATAAGAATCTAGCATCTAGGCAAAAAAATTCTTTCCTTTGTACTGTATATGACCATTTGACTAGTTTTCAGGTAACACCAAACAAGCCATATTGTATCAAACCATTAGGCTATGTTCAAGTTATAGGGCATGATATTTATAGTTTCCTGTATGCAGAGAGCCAATCATGTCTGTGGTTTTAGCATGCATTACCTTCTAATCCTAAACCTAAAAAAGACCTTGTTCAGTGCAAATATGCAGCACTGGCCCTTTCAAAAGGGAACTAAAATAGTCTGTACATCATAATCATCACTTCTGAGTTTTCATATTTGGTCAAATCAACACACATTTAAATAACAGCTTGGTGATAAGAACTTTTGAATGCACAATTTGTCATTTAGCCGATTTGGATGCATTTCCCGACTTGATAAAGCGTGTTTAATTTTTCACTTTCTCAGAAGTGTTCTGTGCAATTGGGTCAGGGTTCCCATAAGTAGACGCACATTATTCCATTAAATTTTAACAATTAGGACTTATGTGAAAAGTTGCTTATGCACATTTCAAGCCTCATTTTGTACGTACGCATGTTTATCAATCCGATCCCTGATCAGGGGGCTTTAAAAGGTTACCTGCTATAAGCCTAAAGTCTCTAACCATCTGTTGTCCTTTAATGAGACTGCTAGGCGGGCACAGTCCACCATATGATCTCCTTATTTAAGCTAAAACAAATTATAATAAAAGAGGACTAAACTAATGCATCACACTATAATCTAACTTATTTCATGTATATCCATCTTAAACTTTTACATGTGACAGAAAAATATGGTCTTACATCTCTGTAGCAGTAACAAATAGATACATCTGTTTTCAAAATGGAACAGTAAATACATGGTTTCTGCTCAATTTTATCAAACCTTTGCTTCTTAACAACCTTTAAGCCTGTTATGGGCCAATTTTGAAAATAACTTCAGTATTACTCTTTTTCTTACCCTTACTTTAACATACACATAAAACATAAAAAGTGGAAATCACTTGTATGATTACCTATTTAATTATGTTTCCTCACGTCTTGTCCTACTTTTATTTGATGAAAGCTAAATGTCTCAAGCTTACTATTTCATTGCTTTGAAAATGAAACATTTAATTAGATATTTCAGATCATGGTTACGACACATCAGAGTCCAAACAGTCTCTTAAGCTGCAGTCCACAATAAAGGAATCATTATCAGTAGGTTTCCATACCTTTTATAGATCAGCCATTAGAGCTATTGGAAATTTTTGCCACTTTGCACATTCTGGTTGACTGATCAGACTAAATTGTCTGATTAAAATGTTAAAAACTCATGTGTTAACCTTTGTTTTTAAGGCTTTGAAAATATTCAATCCATTTCTGGCATTACTTGGTTCTTTGCTAGTGGGCCAATGTAGCCTGTTTCAATGATGGCAAACAAAAGACCACTTGTCAGCCTTTTGTGATATTCTGCTGTAAACATCATCAATTGCCTGCAATAGGTATTACACAGTGCGGCTGAGCTAAAACAGAATAGTGCTTTTGGCACTTTATGAAATTTACATCTCCTCCAGCTAGTATGTGTTAAGAATGCATTTCTTTGTGTATATTGTATAGTGTGTTTTCTGTTTGTTTTAACAATGTTTTGTGTTTCAGACAGCAGAAGTATAATTAAGAAAACATTGAATCCAACAATATACTCACATAGCTGTAGCTACATCTTTTTCATTTTTACAAAAGTTGTTTTGCTGTTATTTACCAAAGAACTACAGTTCCTTGTACTTGTAAAACATTATCGAAGATAAAAAAAAAAAAAAAAAACCAACAACAAAGGTAAGTCACAGGCACTCTACATTGTATTGCGTATTTTTTTTTTTTTTTATTAAATCTGTTATGTCTAACTGAGAAAATACAGTTTTTCAACATACATATTGATACAAGTATAGCAAACTGTGTTCAATTTGTGTAACAAAAAGAAAAGATGCCCCACCTGATGAAAACAAGAACTGCATCAATTGGCAATTTAACAAACACATTCACAAATTAGGAGGAAGAAAAATGAAACAACTACTATTGTATAATAAAAACATAACAGCAGCTAATTCTCACAAGAATACCAAAACAAGTGTGTCTGATTAGCCCAGCAAGTGAGGGGAAGGGAAGAGAAAGGGGGAAAAAAAAAGAAACACAAAACACAAAAATTCAAAATTTCGTTTAGGAAATAAACAATATTTACTTTTGTAAAAAGGTCCACAGTTAAGAAAGCTACTATGATTGAACCCCCATTGTTTTCGCAACACATACAGTCAAAATGACCTTGTAATATTATGCACAATCTAACATTAAACAAGTAGTATTTATACCATTAAAAATTATAACCAAGATCATGTCTTCTAAATATACTGATTCAGTGGGTCAAGAAATTCATTTAGGAAGTTGCTTGATGGAAAACCATAGAAAAATGGAATAAAATCAAAGCCTACTTTCCATATCCGAGAAGCAAAATACTGTTATACATGTCCATGCATTAAAAAGCATTACATTTGTTTACTAAAACTTTAAGCAGAACATGATCACATACTCATATGTGCATATATTTGCAGTCTTTGTAACTCAAAGAACATATTACTTTTTCCAGCATCACTTACTTTCATTGCTCTTCTAAAAAGAATTGTTTCTATAGTACGTGGCATGCTGAGTTTTTATGCAAAATAAAATTTACAAAAAAAACATGAACTAGGACAAAATGAACAAACATACTCCGGCATCTGCATGTTTTTTGTGATGATTTCAGTACTTGCACTATATCTGCAAGCAAATCAGAAATATGCATACTAACTTGTGTTATGCAACCTGCCCATGAAAATACCATATATGTGGTAAAGCTTATGCTGTAAATAAGAGAGTTTAATGGTTAATTTTTATACGCTGGGATAAAAAAAAAAATCAAATATTTAAGCATCACTGCATAAGAGTTTCCTCTTACTTACATTACACATCCTTAATGCACAGTTTGCAAGAAGTATATTTTTAGTTGAATCTATACCAAGTAATGCAAGAAAAAAAAAAAAGTTTGACATTCAACTATTCAAAGTATGTGATTTTTTTCACTTTGGTAAAACTGTTTCATTGATTGGTTTATTACATGTGACATTTACAATTGCTTCATTACAAGCCAAATGTCTTTACTCCTAAAGATGAGACCTGTACTTGTAGCAAACTTTGGGCATCAACACATTTTCTGTAAAGACACATATTTACCAGTTATTTGGTTAAAACAAAGTTGTTTGATAATAATAAAAAAACTCTGAAAACATTAATTTGTAGAAAGATGTTTTTGACCCTCTCCCAAATAGAAAACCTTGGCTTCAAACCAAACACGAATTAGGAAAACATCAAAAATGAATCCACACAGTGTGGTCTTGTTTATCTCCAATTCTATACATATATACACAGACACATAAAAAAATAGATATCTTAGAAGCTAACAATACAGAAATGAGCACTAGAAACACTATATTAAGTCTACTCCCTTTTATTTTAAAGTCTATCTTTTGCCCCTCTTGTTTCCAGCTGGAGGTTTTTTCAACTGAAGCATTTGTCCACCTGTACTGAAGCTAGTAGAAGAAGGATTGGACACACCAAAGGTTAGACCCGCCGATGCTGTTATGCCAGGGCTGCTGAAGTTAAATCCGGAAGTACTTGAGCTGCCAAATCCTTGAAAGCAAAGAGAACAAAACAGGTCAATTTGTACTGTAAAAAGTACCATTTCATTGTGATGATAGAAAAGGCTGAATAAACAAAAATACCTTTCATTTTTGTATGTATTGCATTAACCACTTCAGGGCACTATAATGATGTTAGGGACCTAGCAATGGTCAGTATATTAAAGCTGTCATATTTAGTACTTTATTGCTTATCCCTTGCATGCAATGACTGCTTGAAGTCTGTGATTCACAGACATCACCAGGTACGGAGTATCTTCTCTGGTGATGCTCTGCCAAGTCTCTGATGAAGCCATCATTAGCTCCTGCTTGTTTCTAAATCTTGTCCCCTTAAGTTTTCTCTTCAACATATGGTAGGCATGCTCAATTAGATTTAAACTGAGTGACTGGCTTGGCCATTCAAGACTTTTCCATTTTTTAGCCTTGGGAAAAACTCCTGCATTACCATAGTAGTATGTTTGGAATCATCATATTGGTGTAGAATAAAGCTTTGTCCAATGAGTTTGGAGGCATTTACTGAAATCTCAGAATTCACTGTGCAACTGCCTTCAGCAGTTACATTATCAATGAATATAAGTGTGCCACTACCTGTGGCAGCCATAAAGCACACATCGTAAGACCCCCATCACCATGTTTAACAGATGAGGTGGTATGCCTTGAGCAGTTTTTTTTTTTTCTCCACACTTTGCTCTTGGCATCACTCTGATACATGCTGGTCTTTGTCTCATTTGCTCACAAGATCTTTATGCAAGATTCTGCAGACTCCTTTAGGAACTCTTTCATAAACTGCAATCTGCTCACCCCGCTTTTGTAGATAACTAGTGGCTTTCATCTTGCAGTGCTGCCTCTGTATTTCTTTTCATAAAGTCTCTTGTGGATAGTAGCCTTTCACATACACATCTGCCTCTTGAAGACTATTTCTGATCTGCTGGACGCCATTTGGGGCTTTATCTTTATTATTGGGAGGATTCTTCTGTCTGGCAAAGGGGGGTCTTCCTTAAGCTACCAGTTCCTTTGCAATTACTAAGCTTACCATGTGCCTTCATTCTTCTCCCAGAGAGTTGGATTTAGGTAATCCTAAGGTTTTACTGATATCTGTATTTTTTTCTTGTTTTCCAACCTCAATGGTTTCTTTGACTTTAATTGATACAGCTCTTATCTTCATGTTGAACAATGACAACTACAGACTCCAAAGAGTAGAAGCAAGCCTACGTCTCTTATGCCTGCACCAATGAAGCAGTGAAACACACCTGAAAAATCACAAACACCTGTTATGCCAATTGTCCCAAACAGTGTTGTAATTTGTACATGTTGTGACTGAAATGTATGCAAACACTCTGAAAGTCTGTAATATGCACTTTACTCACGTCTGAATCTTTTGATTTCTAATTTTAAACTGTGGAACTGAAGGGCAAATCAAGGGGAAATGTGCCTTTGTCCCAAAATGTACGGAGGACATTACTTATAAACACTGTACTAACCATGGATGGAGTGGGGAACAAGCAGGTAGGGGACACTGAGTGTTAAGTTAAATTGTCCACATACAAGTGACTGTGCCTGCAATAGACAGTCTTATTTGGTTACACTTTATTAATGCTAGAATGCAGCATAAAACAAAGTACAACCGCAGTCAATTAGTCAAAAGACTGTTAGGATGTGATAATTGTTAAATTTACAAAACTACAGCACAGAATTTTGCCCTCTACAGTGGGGGAAATAATTATTTGATCCCCTGCTGAATTGTAAGTATAAGTAAAGAAATGAACAGTGTCTAATTTTATGCTAGTTTCATTTTAATGGAGAGATAAAGAATATCAACCAAAAATCCAGAAAACATTACATAAAAGTTATAAATTGATTTACATGTCATTGAGTGGAATAAGTACCAAGTTTCCAGTGAACCTCTGAATCATTACAGGCCTGAACATGTGCCTTCCTGAGCAGGGGGACCTTGCAGGCGCTGCAAGATTTCAGTTCATTATGGCGTAGTGTGTTACCTATAGTGTTCGTGGCGACTGTGGCCCCAACTGCCTTTAGATCATCAACAAGCTCCTCCTGTGTAGTTTTGGGCTGATCCCTCACCTTTCTCAAGATTATCCTCACCCCATGAGCAAAATCTTGCATGGAGCTCCAGGCTGAGGGCAGCTGTTGGTCATTTTATATTTCTTCCATTTCCGAATAATCGCATCAATAGTTGTCACCCTCTCGCCAAGTTTCTTGCTGATGGTCTTGTAGCCCATTCCAGCCTTGTGCTGGTCTACAATTTTGTCCCTGGTGGCCTCTGACAGGTCTTTGGTCTTGCGTATGGTGGTGGAGAGGTTGGAATGGAAGACATTGACTCTGTGGAGAGGTGTACTTTATACACACAATGAGTTCAGATCAGGAGTATCTGTAATTGCTTGCTTGATTCCAATCTGTGTGCCACATGGGTACACAGCCAATCTGTGGGAACCAGAATTCTGTGTTGTAGGGGACCAAATACTTATTTCACTCAATGACATGCAAATCAATTTAACACTTATGTAATGTGTTTTTTCTGGATTTTTCGCTGATATTCTGTCTCTCCATTAAAATGAAACTAGCATAAAAATTAGAGACTGTTCATTTCTTTGTAAGTGAGCAAACTTACAGATTCAGCAGGGGATCAAATAATTATTTTCCCCACTGTATTTACTTTTTTATATAATAGATTAACTACCAAGCTTTGAATGATTTTAATATTTTAACATGCATCCATAGTTTCCACTTTTTTTGTTACAACCTGGATGTTAGTTAAAAAATCATGAGAAAAATACATACTGTACATTTGCTTTTAGCATAAAGCATAAGTTGTAAGAGGAACACGTATGTACAGAGATAAGAATTACAACTGGCAGTCTTGAAGTGTGCAAAAAAAATCGAAGCCCACAATTCAGTCTGGCAAGAAGGTATGGGTAATTGAAAATTGACAAACCTGCACTTAGACTCCCTGAGGGTTTGTTTGCAGAACCAAATCCAAATGTGGAACTTCCTGTAGAACCACCTCCAAAACCCGGGCCACTGCCAAATGCTGAAAAGATATTTATTTAATCAGTTGCAGTTCAATAAAAAGGTCAATTGCAAAAGAGAATAATTGATCTATTGAGAATGCAACTACGGAAACACAAATAAGGTTTAAGTTCTCTAGCAAATTCAGACTTATATATTTATCTAGATGCCCAATGCAACATGTAAGCATAATTTGCTTTTATAAGGAATGGCTAATGGCTTGGGTATGGGTATATATCTACAACTTAAGAAGTATTACAAAAAATGTCCACTTTAAAGGAAGAAAAGAATAACCTTAAATATACAAAATTATAACTAACACTTATTTGCTTTAAGTAATACTGCCTAATGCTTAAGTAATACTACTTTAAACTCTTTACATAATTATTTTAATCCAATGAAAAAGAATCAATCCCACCAAAAATAATAAGAACCCAAAATTTCTTTAAATATTATAACTATCAATTCTATTAACCATTTATCTAATTTAAGCTTGTGGCAGGCCATAGTTTTTTCAGGCCACATTCACACTGGATCAATTAACAGTCACCAAGCAAACAACCTTCCACACCTTTCGGATGTCGGAAGAGAAATTACAGACAAGGGGAGAACATTCAAACTTAGCACAGACAATGACCATTTTTATAAATAAGTATAAAGCAAAGATTTTAAAACTATGCAAATATTCTTCAAAAAAAAAAAATGTACAATGATGCAACACACCTTTAATTGCAAAAATAAATACATTTTCTAAAACTGCCAGTCAGAACTGACACAAAGTAATTATTTCAAATTGGATACTCTAAGCTATGGATGACACATTACTGAAAAATGACAGCAAACAAACAGATGAGGCTAATGTCTTGCATGTAAACTAGAAGGACTGACCAGATGGGAACAGGTATCATTACCTGGCTGGGAGGCCAGTCCTTCCAGTTTCTTTTATAGTGGCGTCCTGTCCGGGCAAGGAATCTGCCTCTACAATGGCCCCTGCAGCACTCACACTGCATTCTATATAGACCCCACCAAAAATCATGTACATGAAAAATAGGATCAGCACTTTACACTGCAGAACAGCATTTGTGACTTTTTTTTTTGTCTTACAACACTTCCAGTGTGTACAACACACATATTGCTAATTTTTCCATTAAAACTGTTCCTACTTGTGCAACTATAAAATCATGACATGTCCTGGCCTGTCTAACTTAAGCTGGCAAGAAGTTACAGCATAACCTGACATCACTAGGCATGAAACAGCCTTGGAGAGGGTCAAAGTCCATTTTCTGGCCCATTAATTCATTCACACATACACACACACACATTGCCTAAGGACCACTTTGTAATCTGCCGAACCAAGTTATTTGTAACAGGTGCAGAAAACGACACTACTAGATCCAACCTTTTTAATTTGACAGTTACTTTAAAAACATACCTTTACTACAAATGGACATTATTTCTGTATACTGTCAAAGAATGGTTTAGGAATAGCAAGTTTTCAAGTATACAGTATCATCTGACTGGTTGCAGAATAATTTAGTTTCACTTGAACTTCAGATGACTTTCTCTGTAGTCGTCATGACTCTAGTTAATTCAACCTTGGTGTATACACTAATGCAACATATAGTAACATAATACATAGTTCTTAATATTAACAAATTCATGCTCTGTCTTGACTGAGAACTGGAGGAAATGAGGGAATTCTGATTGTTGGAGAACTAAACATTTAAGGAAATGGATATCTTTTTCAGGAAGAAAAAGTCAAATTGTTATTTTTTGATGTATGAACAAGTAATTCAGAGATAATGAAATAAATATGAGGCAAAAGTAGAGAATTGCACCTTTTTGTTCTGGGTATGTAGACTAAAGAGTAGAAGTCTGTCAAATAAAATATTTCTGATGATCATTTGATGCACAATAATGAAAAGCAAACGCTTTATTAACTCTGATAAAAAAACCAAGGTATTTTAAGTGAAATCTACTTCAGCTGCTTGTATAACCAAAACAAAAAGGCTTAAAAGGTATTTTAAGTAGGACCTTCTGAAAGTGTACCAAGAGAGCATGGTTACACTGTTCTTAGCACTGCGGCTTCACAATATCTGAACCCTGCATTTAAATCTCAGGGTGGGCCTTGTCTCAATGAGGTTTCTGCTTTCTGACAGAATGTGTGTAGATGTTTCTGAAAAATGTAGAAGTAAAACTGAATCATGGCTATAAACTCACTGTGAATAACTGACTGCATGTGCACATGTGCAAGTACACCTTCATTAAAGAGAAAGGTTTACTAATAAATACAATTCCACTCTGATTCTTTATAAAAAAAAAAAAAAACTATTCAAGGTCTGCCCTGAATTATATAATTTACTTGCAGTATCCTAAATGCAAAGAGTTGACATTGCATTCACACACTCTCTCTAACAGATGCACAGTACGTAATATGCTTCATGCAAATTTGTAATTGCACATTTTTGTTAGCGAAACATGCAGGTACATAATATGGAGTGTATTAGCACCAGTTTATTTTTTTCATGCAGCAAAATATGT
Source organism: Polypterus senegalus (assembly GCF_016835505.1). Classification (NCBI taxonomy): domain Eukaryota; kingdom Metazoa; phylum Chordata; class Cladistia; order Polypteriformes; family Polypteridae; genus Polypterus; species Polypterus senegalus. The sequence continues at coordinate 264,229,849 of NC_053155.1, read as the reverse complement.
CATAGTATGAGTTAAGGTGATAATTATTCAATGAAAAAGTGAAATGAATGCCAGGAACTGTTTACAAAGTAATAATTAAGTAGTTGATTTGCAGAAGGCAACAAAGGCATGCTATCTACGTTACGTGTTGAACATGGATGGATTTGGTAGTGATAATAAGGATGAAATGTACAAGAAAGCAGCAAAAGGGCATAGGATAATAATGAGGTGGGTGTGCAGAATTTCTTTGAGGATTTTACTGCAGAAGCAAAAGAAATGCAAAGTGTTAAGAAACATGATACGTAAGCAGTTTGACATCCCATGAACTATAGCTGGTTGTAATTGTTCATTGTGATTTAAATAAAGATGTGGCTAAATAAAATAAAGAGGCAATTGATGCATGATAATTATAACCCCTAAATGCATCCTAGATCACAGAAGTAAAAAGTTAAGTACATTCGGTATACTGTTAGTTTAACTGCTATCTGAATTTATCCCAGGTCACAACTTTTTGTTTAAGTGTTTCTTATTTTGGCCACCTATTAATTTTCTAACAATTCATTTATCTAATTCTATGTGCCTGTCTTCAATCAAATGTGGAAAAGATAAACCACCAAATTAAAGAACAATATGTTGTTTTCATGTTAGTCAATCTGTCAGGTTTATAATGATACTACTAATTCTAGAACTAAGAAAATATTTATCGTGAACCCTAAAACATTGTACCTGCCTATTTAAAGCATTTTTATGTCAATGTATATAAAACTTACTCCTTAGAAAACAGATTGGCATGCACTTTTACTTTTTGGACTGAATATGGATGCATGACCACAAGAGTGCCCAGGATGGATCCACTCCATTGATGGATTAACTGACAGCTAATGCTGCAGAGCAACTATTGCTTTCTGCACTATTGTAAAGAAATAAGGGGATTCAGAAAAACTGACATTCCCATTTACACCAGGATTTTAGTGCAGAAATGGCACTACTTTTAACTTCAGTTTTTGAATGTGTGATTATTTTAATAGGAGTACATCTTGTTGCCATTTTTACCTTTGATTCAACCTATTTGTTACTGTTTGATTCTTTCAGTGACAAAAACAGCAGCAGGTTTAGGGAGAACATATATGAGTGCATGACTGACAACTTATAAGGTACTCACTCTTTTCTTTCCAATGTCTGGTGTGTGTTAATATGTGTATTATTTGCAGAAATTGTGTTTTTATCAGGGTATGTATAGACATACACTGTAGACAGAAAGACAGAAGCTTGCACATATTGTATATTGGTATTAGATACCAGTCAAACTATTGTTGTTTGATGATGCATTTACAATTGCTATTGTGACTTTATATTTATTGGTACACAAGTTACAAGAGACTATGAATGCTGTTTCTGTTTTATGTGGGGAAGATGACTGCCAATAATTTCACATTACGGTTTCTTGAATCTTAAATCAATAATCTCCCATAGCCAAAATGCATTATCTTCCACATTCTATATGAATTCTAGTTTATGCTAATGTTTTTTTTTAATGTATATCTTAAGCCTTGACACTGATATGGATAACTGGCAAAATGTTTCTCACCAAGGTATTGCATTAAATGCTTTTGACTTGTTTGTTTACAAGTCTAAAGGAAAAGCAAACAGAACAAAAGAAAAGCAGATCTCTATGCAATAAACAGATAAAAAAAATAAAAAGTAAATTACTAGATGAGTTCAAACATCGAACTTCAGTAAATTACAGTACTGGTATAAAATTGTTTTATATTTTGGAAGAAAGTATGCTTTAATTTTTTTTTTGATAGCTTATACTTGAACTGTACATACAATTACTACACATAACATTGTTGCAAGACACAAAATCCCGGTCTGTAAACTGTTTATTTTACTTAAAAAATAACTTTAAAAATGACCAGAAGATAGTGGGGACAACAGAGATTTCTTTTAACTTTGCATCCTGTAATCAGTCATTTGAGAGGTACTATAATAAAAAAAGTCAAGTAATTGCAGGCTGCAATGACATTTTTCTGTTTATTTTGGTTTAACATTATTAAGACCTTTATTTGTATTCATTCAACCCATTCAAAACAGAAGTTAAAATTATTTTAGTTCTAGAAGCAAACAGAATACTGTTCCCAAGTGAGCAGTGAGAATGTTTGAAAAATGCATATTGCTGACTGTTTGGCATGTAAATTGTTTCATGTTGAAGTTTCTAAAGTATTATAAAGAGGAGAAATTTTAAAAAGTACCTCCAAAGCTTGAAGAGCCTAAGCCGCTTGATTGCAGCCCAGTGCCAATACCGGAGCCGAATGGTGCACCAAAACTAACTCCCAGTGCTGGCTGAGGCCCTGGTATAGAAAAATCAGAAAACTTTCCTTACTCTATAAAGTCATTAGTTATTAAAAATTATGCTTTGAACATAAGCAAGACTGAAAATGAGTTGAAATTAACAGTATGTTCACAAAACACTACTGAATGCTTCATTTAACTCTGTCTAAGAACACACAGTGCTTTGCACGAATGTGGATCTGATTTCATGTTCCAAAAAGAAGTGTTTCAAGTCAACACGTGAATCTTGTATTTTTCCAATAACTTCTGTGATGGTTAATGTCAGGTAGCTTTAATTGCTCCAATGACTCACTATTCCAGCAAGAAAAATTTAAAATTTTAGTATGCTTTACATATTGTACAAAGCAGAACACAAAATACCTATTAAGGTGTAATTTAAAAGGGAAGAAATGGATGCTTGCACTAAAAACTAAATTAATTTTATCAGCTGTTACAAGAAAATTTAGTAGTCAAAAAGAAACAAGACAGTGTCTTTCTTTGAGAGATTTATTGCAATTTTAAAGCAATGCATTTACAGAAATCATGACAAACAAAACCAAATAAACTGTGGTAGACTCTAGAATTGAAATAATTACATAACTAAATTCAAAGCTGCAAATCAATGGAAGCATAATTCCAAAACTGAAACACAAATACATTCTCAATGTTTTGTTTAGATACACCTTTCTATGACTCCAAAAAATATTTACACATTCACAGTAATATAACCAACAAAAGATGAAAAATGAGTATGCGTAAAGGGATCTGGGTTTTCTTCATCAACTACTTTAAGTCAGTCCCGCAGTATTATGATAGAAAGGATATGCATACAGGATTACATGACAGTTAAAATGTTTCATAACTTATGAACAGTTAAAAGTTTCCAAACGTTCAAATGTAAAACCAGCTACACTGATTATTTGTATTATTTTCTTATACGGGAAATAAATTGACAGAATAAGATTTTTCTACAGAGGTCGAATTATTGCTTGCAAGGAATTGGGTGAAATGGCATCGAGAGTAAAATGACTTTTCAGCCTTAAAAAAGCAATACATTGGTAATTTTTCCAAATGAAATTACAGTATTTTTCACAAGAACATTTTAAAATTTAGACTAAATTCAACAAAAAAGGTCAAGGTTTTCTACTCTTATTTTCAAATTTTCCAAATTTATAACAATGATCAGAAGCTGTAAAAGGTTTAAAAGAAAGAAACAAAGAGACAACAGTCTGATTTTTCCAGCAAAACAGTGGCACTGCTAAACATTTTATAGCCGACTAAGATAACAGTGGCTAATATTCAAAGATTGCAATAAATGCAACTGGTAAAACACATTAATAGGGAAAAATGAAAATTTCTTCTATAATATACACACACACACGGATGAGGCAAAAAATTTAGACCAATCCCATATGTAGCAAATGACATTGACTATCTTATAACAACGCCTCATGTTATATTAGACAGTGTGCTGAAATTAGGTACTTGAAGTCAATGTGTTGAATGCAAAAGATATGGGCAGGTATAAAAGCATGAGAGATTTTGTTAAGGGCCAAAGTATTACGGCCAGATGACTGAGCAAGACCATTTCCGAAATGGAAAGGGGTGCTAACTGTCATTCATGGCGAGTATCTCCTGGTAACTTCCAACAGGGCATTGGCCAGACAAGAGCAATCAATGCAAGGTGTCAAAGAAAGCTGTTCTGTGTGGTTACGAACCAACAGAAGGGATACTGTGGCACACATCGCAGAAACGTTTGTTGGTTACAGCATTAATAAGCCATGACACACTGCTGCATATGGGACTGCATAGCTGCAGGCAAGTTTGAGTGATCATGCTAAGACCCTGTCATCTATCAAAAGTGCCTTTTATTTATATTAAAAAAAAAAGGGGGCATGCAAGCACTTGAACTGGATCAATGAAAGAAAGTCATCTGGTCCGCCGAATCCCATTTTCTTTTGCATCATGTGGATGGCCAGGTACATGTGCATCGTTTATCTGGGGAAGAAATAGCACCAGGATGCATTGTGCAAAGACGACAACCCAGAGGAAGTAGTGTAATACTTTTTTCAATGTTCTGCTTGGAAAACCTTGGGTCCAGACATTAAAGTGGATATCAGTTTAAAATGTAACTACCTACCTAAACATGGTTGCATATCAAGCATACCTCTTCATGGCAACGGTACACTCTGATATAAAAAACATCTTTTCACAAGAAAATGCACCCTGCTACAATGCACTAATTGTGTGAGAATGGTTTGAGGAACGTGATAAAGAGGTCAAGGTTTTCAAATGCCATACAAACTCCCCAAATATCAATCCAATCAAGCACCTGCGGGATATGTTGGAACAAGTCCAATTTGTGACGGCTCCACCTCAGAAATTGAAGAATAGAGTTTTAGGATCTGCTACAAAAGTCCTGATGCCATAAATCACAGGATATCTGCAGAATACTCATCTGTACAGAGCCTGTGTGTGTGTGTGTTATGTTTGTATTATATATTTACACATACATATTTGACATACACACATATACACACACACACACACACACACACACAGTTCTATCAAAATATTAGTATCACCTATATACACAAAAAATTAACATGATTTGATTACTCCAAGTTAAAAACGAAATACACAAAATCCTTTCAGAAGGGATAAAACCTGATAACATTTTATATAATATAAAAACCCCACATAGCACCACTTCACAATTTCCAGAGAGTAAAGAGAAGAAAAATCCAAGTCAAAACAATGAAGATTTTCTTATTTTGCTAATAAAGAAATAACAGTCATGCCATTTCATATCAAGCTAGGATACCAAAAATAATATCTTCAAAGAACCAATCTGCTGGAGATCTTTAACTGAATCAGCTGAATATTGATTTAAGGCAAAGCATTCAAACCAAAATTTGGTTCATATACTACAAAATGTGCAGTTTAACAGCATTAGATTAACATGTTAATCAGGCTTTAAGTTCTACAGAAACCAATTAATCACTCAATCCTTCAAATATAAAGAAGATACAAGAAAAAATTGACTACAATAGTTAACAATAACTGTACTGAATCCTATTCAGCATGTTTGAAATTTCATACATTTAAAAAAATGCAGTACATGCTAGAGATGTAATTGTTTCCAAATGATATTTAACCCTTCCTATTAACAGTCATTATCGAGTATTACTTTCATTTAAAATACAGATTAATTTAATATGGTTGCCACACTTTTTTGTATCTGGCAAATATCGTAATGAAGAGCATGTATCAGAAGTAGTAACTAGATTGAAGTGTACTTGTTAAATAGTACCTAAATACCAGGCACACTGAAATGCTTAAATTAAAATGTCTGTTTTTTTAATAAACTAAAATATTTAAGTAAATTACCAAATTTTTTTTTATATTAATATAGAGCATTTTCTTTAGGACAAGAACTGTCCTTTCTTTACATTGTGTGTCTGCCTTTACAGTGACACAGTGAACTAAATTTTACTAAAATCTCCAATTAACCTAAACAACATACAAAACATTTAATTTTTCTCAATTAAGTAGTGATGTTAATTTTTCAAAGTATGTTTTTATTTAAATGTAGCAGCATAATTCATTACAATAAATTACAAACATGAAAATAATTGGAATAATTAAAATAGCAACTAAATGTAAACAATTTAGATTATCTTTTAAATAAATCAGTTAAAAAGTCAAATTCACAAAATGTTGGAAGACCCAAGATCTGCCTAAAAAAGTAACCTACTTTTAAACAGTGGATCAATGGAAAAGTAATAAACAAAAAATAAGTAGTATGCTTAAGATGATTTACAAATATAAACTGACTGACTATCTCATGTACATTGAAACACAAAAGTTTATTTTTCTTTATTTCAGTGCTGGTTCCTACAGTGTGATATGTACAAGTAATACATTATTTACGATACAATTCATGTTCTCTCTTTCACAGCAAATTTAAAGTCCCATTCCAAAGAGGATAACCCAACTTTAACTAAAGGATTCTAAGACATTATCTAAGCTTCATGAACCACTAAATTGTAAAAATCCAGTTTCTACAGTATAAAGCTAAAAAATATTTGTAAAACACCTAAAGTAATTGCAGACACACAAACACAGGATACAGTATCTTTCAAATGAATAAGGAGGTTAACACACTGCACTTTGTATCAAGAGCAGATACATTTGCTCCTTTAAATAATATTAATATAAATCACCAACACACTCATTTATGTATGTGTATATACATACATATATATACATATATATATATATATACATATATACATATATATATATATATACATATATATATATACATATATATACATATATATATATATATATATATATATATATATATATATATATATATATATATATATATATATATATATATATATACACATATATATACATATATACATATACACATATATACATATATACATATACATATACATACACATACAAAAATACCCTTCTTAGTTGTTTGTGTCTGATCATGAAATGTCAAAATCCATGATGAAAGAAAAAGGAAATACAAATTAGTTCCTGGCTATCCAGGGGTTTCCATGGACTGGGGCACCAGCAATGTGACAAACAGCAGACAGAAATCCTGGGTGAAACCCCAATAAGAAAAATAACCACAATGGTAGGGAGAGAGTAACAACCCATCATGTCATTGTAAGCAAGGCCGACACTGGATGCTTCAGAGTGGCCACAGGCACAAATACTACACCAGGAAAGAATAAGTAGCTACCTTGAGATTTCCCAAAAAAACTTGACAGAAGTAGAGCAGAGAAAAGTAGAGTTGAAGAGAAGATGGAAATGCTTTGTTGGTGCTGTTAAAGAGGCTAAGATATTATATATAGATAGATATAGATAGAGAGATATATATATATATATATATATATATATATATATATATTTTGTAATTTTACTTCATACATTGCCTTTCTCACTTGTGTACCACTCCCTGAATGATTTCATTTAAAATACTATTTTGAAACTGCCGACATCCTTGGCCTATATATAATAGAACAATGAAAAATTCTAAAACACTAACAAAAATATACTGCTAAATCCAGTTGCAATTCAAAAACTAAGTGAAGCAGAGAAATCTTTTGTTCCGAGCTTCTATTTCAATTAGGCTAGCTATTAAAGACGACTGTGCGACTTATACATGCGCAAGGACTCTGCAACATTCGTAAACCAAGACAGTAGCTGTTAATCCTAGATGTTTTATACACGCATACCTATGCAATATTCATGTACAGATGTATAAATCCAATAATTCATTCATTCATTCAATTTACAGGGACATGATCCATTGTTGTCACCAACTGTAATGCAAAATTATACACAGGCAGTACCAACTTTTCTACTGCCTATATTTTAAAGATACACGGTCACATCATTACTTTTGTAAAAACTAAAGCATACTTTGAGCAAAATTAAGTTGGCAGGTTTGTCCAACCTGAGCACTGCATCTACAAGAGAAAAGCTTTCTTATTTTGAGCACTGCCAATCTGAGAACTTATGTAAACACCCTTGTGAACAAATCCAAAAGAAAAAAAAGTGAAGTGTAATTTGCTAGTAAAGCAAAACAGCAAAGGCAAGGCGATGCTTGCTAATACTAATCTATTTTGAAATAAGCAAAGACACAGACACCCCACCCCTGAAGCACTCAGAGTGGCAATATACACAGGAGGTCTTTGCATGAAACGCAGAAAGGCATTGGTTTGGGGGATTCCCCAAAAATGATGAGTATCTTTTGTAAAAATGCAAGAATAATATTTTGTTCTTACATACTTGGTTTAAAAGAACAAGATACATATTTTTGTCTGGGAATTGTGTGGTTTTTAAACTGAATGATAAAAATTTCCACACTAGTACTGGTCAATATTTTGAGAAAGCAACTGACAAAAGGTATCAGTCTGGCCAAATCTGCAAAAAAGTGTACACCAAACATATCTATGGATATCTGTCCAAACATCATTACCGATCACCTCTCCCCCTTTACAGGATATGCCACACTTTGCTGACTGGCAGCATCAATTACACTGTCTAGTTAAGCAACTATTTACAGTTGAAGTCAGATGTTTACAATTCTTTAAAACTCAATCACTACATAGAGTTTATACTAGTAAACATGAATTTGGCATATCAATTAAGACATCTACTTTGGGCTGTATTTCACTTTTTATTGACTATATCAGAATTCCATTGGTTCACAAACTTAAATTCATTTTGCTAATGATTGGTAGCATTGACTTTAAATTGTTTAACTTGAACCAAATATTTTGGATAGCCTTCCACAAGCTTCTTACAATAGGTTGCTGTAATTTTGGCCCATTCATCCAGGCAGAACTGGTGTAACTGGAGCAGGTTCGTAGGACTCCTTGACCACACACGCATTTACAGTTCTACCCACAAATATTCCACTGGATTAAGATTAGGGCTTTGTGATGGCTATTCCAATACCTTGCCTTTGTTGTTGTTAAGCCATTTTGCCACAATTTTGGAGGTATGCTTGGGGTCATTGTCCATTTGCGACTGAGCTTCAACCTCCTTGCTGAGTTCTTCAGATGTTGCTGCAGTAGATCTACATAAATTTTCCTTCCTCATGATGCCATCCCTTTCGTGAAGTGCTAAAGTCTCTCCTACAGTAAAGCACCCCACAACAGGATGCTCCCATTCCCATGCTTGACATGGTGTTCTTTGGCTGTCAAGCCTCACCATTTTTCCTCCAAACAAGCAATGCTCATTCCGGCCAAAAAGTTCGATTTTGGATTCATCAGACCAGAGGACATTTCTGCAGAAAGTAATATATCTTTGCCCCCATGCGCCACTGCAAACTGTAGGCTTGCTTTTTTTTTTTTTTTTTTAAATTATGGCCTTACAGCAGTGGCTTCTTCCTTGCTGAGCAGCCTTTCCGGTTATGTCAGTATAGGACTTGTTTACTGTAGATGTCTACCTTTTTCTTCTGAAATATCCACAGGGTTTTTTGCTGCTGTTTTGGGATTGACTTGCACCATTTGTGCTAAATTACATTCTTCTATAGGAGACAGAATGTATTTCCCTCTGTGATCCCATGGTGTTTATACTTACATATTATTTGTACAGATGAACGTAGAACCTTCAGCCTTTTAGCAATCATTCAAGGATGAACCAAACTTGTTTAGGTTTTTTTTCTGAGGTCTTGGCTGATTTCTTTGGGTGTTCCCTTTATGTCAAGCAAAGAGGCAGCATATTTGATGGCAGGCCTTATCATACATCCACATGATGAGTCCAGTTAGGCTAATTAGCTATCAGAAGCTAATTGACTAAAACCTTGACATTTTCTGGAATTTTCAAAGATGTTTAAAGACACGGCTGAAAAAGTGTATATAAACTTGTGACCCACTGGAATTGTTATATAGTCAATAAAAAGTGGAATAATTTGTCTGTGAACATTGTTGGGAAAAAATACCTTGGCCCTGCATACAGTAGATGTCTTACATATATACCAAATTTAAACTTTGTTAGTATAAAATCTTTGGAGGGTTTATAAAGTGAGTTTTAAAGAATCTACCTTAAGTGTATGTAAACTTCAGACTTCACCTGAAAATATACTTAGGACTAATTTCTTCAGTCTTTTTGCACTATGAATAAACTTCTACTTTTCCCCCCCGCGGAATGTGACTATAATACTACGGACTTTAACCAATTTTACAGGCACAAGGGTATGTTGGACAGTGAGCAACATGCTTCACACTGCATACTGAGTAGGAAGATTTTGTGAAAGTCATTTCAGTTCCGCTGGACTGTTGGTAGTCCATACAGAAGCACTCTCCCAACCATTTTTGAGAAATCAAAGAGCCTAACAGGAGTTTGCCTACATTTAGCTTGTATTTGTTTCTGCAGCAGATTTACAGGTACAGGGAATTGTGTTTTTTTTCCCTTTTCCAAGGAACATACTGGATTTTAATATATTTCCTTCACAGTATACAAATATAGATATTTGTAGCTAGAGATCCACAAAGGGAGAAAATGAGTCATGTATCTTAAAATAGTTTACTCCTAAGCTTTTGACAACCTACCAGGTGTCAGAGGAAAGTGATTAGAAATACAGGAATCAAAGGCAATATATAGCAGGTGAAGTGTGGGGGTGGAGGTTCTAAGAGTGCCAGAGAGCTGGCTGAAACTTGGGTCTCTAATGAAAATGCCATTAAGAGAGACTTGAAACGACCATACACAGGCTTAAAAAGAACATTCAAATAGATTAGTCTTTTTTTTTTTTTTTTAAACACCAGCACCCTCTGAACCCCACCTTATTAATCCACAGACAACCTTAACCGGCTACGTATTGCCTTTGATTCCTGTAATCATTTTACTCTGATGATGACACCTAGTAGGTTGTTAAAAGCTTTGGAACAAAATACTATTTTAAGATACACTACTCATTTTCTTCCTTTGTAGATCTCTATCTACAAATATGCAAACAGTATTACAGACTTACTTACAAAATATGTATCTTTGCATTTCAATTACAGCCTAGGTCATCTAATGCTGCAGGATTCCATTTATAATCAGACTAGACCAGTTCCTACTTTCAACTGAACTTCTACCTCAATGTTATTTCTTTATTTCTGCCTTCTCTGTTGTAAATCACAAAATGATTAAATGGGTTTATCCACTTTTTACAAGTAATTATGTTTTCCTGACCTTTATTTTTTTTTATTAATAATCACAGAAGTGGTGGTTTTAATGTTCTTGGTCACTTGTATGTGAATCTGCTATTTTCTTTTTTGAAATTATTAAATATTCTTGAACCTAGTTTAAAATGTGCTTGGATTTTTACCTACTTTATTACAAGAACTATATGATTAATTTTGAATTTCTTGCTCACTAAAAAGTCTTGGATTCATGTCCTCTCCAGCCTACATAATATGTATTAAAATAGAGACAACCAGAGAGAACAATAGGTGCAATTTACAACTACTTGATCAAAATAAATTGATAAAAAAGTAAACAAATGCTGTAAGGAACTTCTGAATAGACATAAAAATAGGCTTGTGGGGTTTTTAGTGCTGTTTAAGATCTGCAAAGCTTACTACTTTCAATAATTTACTTGACTGACTGCAAGTTTGATAGGACTCATTTTTTCATCCTTTGTTTATAGCAATGTGTGATAGATTACTAAAAATGTTATTCAAAAGGTAGAAACTGGCAAATAACAGCATTTTAAGTAAAGCATGAGTCTGACTAGGAATGAAAAACTGCCCATGGTATGACTTCAGTAAACTATAGATATAATTCACTAAGGCAAAACACCAATGGAAAAGCAAGACACTCATGGAAAGCACGCCGGAAGGGGCGTGGATTGACTAAGCCGCCGACAAGTAAGACACCTATGGCGCACACAGGAAGGAGCCACGCCGGAGGTGAATCGCCATATGCAGCATGTAAAACGGTTTGCTAGGGGTATCCCATGGGATCCTTAAAACATTCTTTTACAACTGAGGTTAAAACACAATGAAGTAAGCAGTCTTTAAAAACCGAGTTTTCGGTTATGACGCACGACCGCGTGCACCATAGCAAACTGTTTTACACGCTACATACAGCAGTTCGCATCTGCAACAAACATGCGCCTTCTTAGATGCTCCTACAGTAACATGGAAAGTCTACGTGAGTCACAGGTGAATCTGGACTGTGCAAAGATGACAACGACTCAAGTGACGAGTTAGAGGTGGGCACATGAGCGATGGCAGTCCGACAGTTTTCAGTCATGGACGACTGTGTGTTGGTTCGTTCCGTGCATTGTTACAATGTTGCTTTTCTTGCCGATTTATTACATTACCGATTTTTCAAATGTTAATTTTCTTCCTGTGCTTAAAAATCATTAAAAAAGCGGCCTGATTATGCGGAGTATGGTATGCCGCGGGTTGGCTAGTTAAGAATTAAAAGGTCAGAGTTCCTCCAAGCAGGGACCAACCGAGAATAGAAGAAAAGTTTGTCAAATGGGAAACTTTTATATTCATAGAGAACCAAGTTCGAGTCCCCATTTAACTTACTGCAGTCCTTTGGAATGTTAAAAAAAGTAGAAAACTCATAGAACAAACATACCCACAAAGGGAAATGTGCAAACTCTGCAGAGTTTTAGCTAGGCAATGAATTCAGGAGATAGGAAGAAGCAGCACCAACAATTTTGCCACAAGCCCCCAACACCCTAACAAACAGAATACAAATACAAAAAGCACTTTAATCTTATTTGCAATATAGTTGTCTGTATAAACTGATATTTGTAATAATCTGCTAGGTTTATAAGATGAATGCCAATAGTAAGAGGAGAGTTATAAAGATATAGCTCTTCTGAAACTTCATCACGTCAGCAAAAAAACTGAGTTTTTTTTTTTTAGAACACTGAAAATACTACGAACATTTAACATATCTCAATGACAACTGTTTACTAAGATTTCCTATTTAAATAGGATGCCTACGTTACAAATGAAGTTATACATTTGTAGTGAACGCAAGTATCTCAATGACTTGCTTTAAAGCAGTAATGTAATTATTCTTAGATAAAAATGAAAAAACATGACCCGGTAAATTCCTAATGGGGTCTGATGCAGTATAACATACAAGACATCTCATTCAAATGTGATTTAAATGATAGAGAGGGAATTAATACCATTTTATAACTACAAAGTGAAGGCCATTCATATGCTGGTTTTTAAATGAAAGTAAAAAGAAATTAAAACCATTCTATAACTAGGAGGTGTACCATAGGTGTAAAAAACTTACACAATGCAAAGAAAAATACAAACACTCAAAACCACTTACAATATAGTAGGAAACCTTCATGTCATCAGTCAAAACAGATATTGCTGCACAACATTCATGTGGAAATTTTGATTAAATAGCAGCAACTATGCAATTAAACAACTCAGTCATGAAAAATATTAAAAAGCTTCCAAATAAAGTTTTTGATTTCTGGCATAAATAGCTCTATTGTTAAACAGGTTTTAATAAGTTTAAAGAATGGCTGGTTCTCAAACATTTGGCACAAGCTATATAAAGTTAGCTAATCAGCCTATACTTTAAATCTAAAACATTACCCATAAGCTGAACATTAAAAAAACTGAAAAGAATATTTACTTATATTACTTTATTAAATATTGTTAAGAGTTGAAAGACTATATAAACAATTGTCAGAATATTTATAACATTAGAGTAGAACTAGCATTTGGTAAATAATAAAATGTAGCATCCTTGACCTCAGAATCTTCGATTTCAAGTAGTTTTAATATTTCAAATGAAGTAATAAACAGATCTGACACTGTCTTGTCATTAATAATGAAAATATGGATGCCCAATGATGTAAAATCCAGTAAGTAAATGCTACACACTTATGCTATTATATGCATAGTTATCAAATAAAACTAAATTAATCACATTTGTGGGGATTTACAGCAATAGCATCTATGTTTCAGAATGTAGTATTAAATTATTGCTAGATCTAGTATCTAATTATCCTTTCCATGTAGAAACAACTAGCAGAATAATTAACAAACCTATAATTGAACATTTTTAAACAAACCAATAAATAAGTAAAGCATTATTAATACAACAGCCACTCAAATCCAGTGCTGGACTAGCTTTGCTTTTGCTAAAAGCTATCATTAAATAAATAAGTTAATTGTAAAAGAAAAGAATAAAGCTAGATAAAGGCAGATTATACCAAAAGTAACAATTATTTTGCATTCTTTGATCTGTTCAAAACACTACCGGATCTAGAACTTGAATGCATTCAGACCTGTAGCAGGCTGCTGCTGCTGTGTTAGAGTTGCAGCCATGGCAACAGCTGCTGCATTGGGAATACTGCTGAAAGGAGCTGGTCCAGTAGTGACCCGAGGAGATCCTGACCATTTCTTATTGGTTGCCCTTTTCGATTCAAATACATCAGTAGTATCTTCCAAAAAAGCTTTTCTGTAGCCAAGATATTGATGTTTTAAAATCTAAAACAAAAAAGAAGAATAAAGATAGCTAGGTTAAAGAAACATGTGAAAGCTTGAGTATGAGTTCACGTTTTTCTCTTCTGAAAATTCTCTATCATGTGTGACTGAAAATTTTCAGCAAAATCTGAAAATGACTATTTGTATTTAAAGTTAAGATAACAGTTAGTAATCACAGCGCAAACAAACAAGTTTTCAAAAACCAAGCACTCGGTTGGGGAGAAAAAAAAATGATAAAGCAGGAGGCAAGGAGAGAAAAATCAAAATAACTTTTTTCCTCCATATAAAAAGGTCCTTTTGCTTTATTGTATTGTCCATACTGTCTATTGTATTGTGGGTGTGAATAAAAAAAAAATCTTTTTTTGTTACATTTTACAGTTTTTGTTAAAACACATCTATCTTGCGATTCACAAAATTAACAAGATTAAAGTCAGAATTCAGAAATGAAAGGCAAACTTTTCTTTTTTAGTTAATTTTGTGATAAAATTAGAAAAAGTCAAGATAAAAGGGGATCAAGTGATTCATAACCTTGTGATCTGCAGAAACAGAAGAAAACTGACAATGGTGCTCAAAGAGACAGTGCAACTGTATTTCAGAAGTGGTTTCAGTAATAGTGAAATTCAAGCTCTCATTTAGATGTAGTAGCTGCATTTTTAGAAGTGCAATTATACAAATTATTATTAAATACAGGGAGTGGTTACACAAGCAAGCAATCCAAAGAGAACATGGTGTTACACAAAATGTGGTGAGACAGCCAATCAAGCTGAATGACTCTGATCAAGCTGAATGACCCTGAAGGCACAGAGGTTAGACAGGCATGATGGCGAATATGGTAGCATCATCAAAACCAAGGCCATTTTTCCTGAAAATGATGAATCTTAGTGGTTAATGAGCAATTTGCACAATGCATTTACATAATGTATGAGGTTTGTTTTTCGGCATATCCCAAAACCCCTTTTAAAACATCCCGTTTAAGAGCAAACCTAAAATACTACTGTTAACCCCACCCCTGGAATCACCTACAAAAAAAAAAAAAAAATTGCATCACATGTCAAATTAAAAGCAGTTTATTTACAATACTTACATAATGAAGTGCCACTTTAGAGCACCAGTAAAATGGAAAGAAGTTGTGAAAAGTAATATGAAGTAAATATTACAGCTTAATAAAGTAATACAACAAAGCATATAAGCTCAAAATTGGGCTTGCTTTATTTCAAAAACTAAATCCAAGCAAGTGACAGTAAAAAACAATAATTTGAGGTCGTCTAAAATATATATATATTTTTTTTAAGGAGACTGAAATTTTCTTTCATGGCTTGTCTAAGAGCAGCCTTTCTAACAGGGAGAATTAAGGAGATGGGTGTTCATGTTCCAGAAACACCCTGCTTTAGAGAGTTTGCTTGTTTTCCCCAGTCCAGATGGTTTTTTTCTGGGTGTCATTTTCTCCCACAGTCCAAAGACATGCATGGTCAGTGAAGTGACACTGTTGAACTGTTGTGGGTGTGCGCTCGCACTGCAAGGGTGCAGTCCCCTCTCTAGGTATGGTTCCTACTTTGCAACCAATGTTTGCTGGGATAAGCTCCACCTTCTCCATAACCCACTTTTGGTTAGGTGGGTTAAGAAAATGGATGGATGAATGTTGACACAATGAACTGAATAAACCTGGACATCATATTTTATATATATATTTATATTTATTTTAGATACAGAGATTCCACCATGGTAGCCTGATAGTCATTTGTAAATTATGTACAGTAGAGTCTCGCTTATCCGACATAAACAGGTGGGCAGAATGTCGGATAAACGAAAATGTTGGATAATGGCAGGTGTTAAGAAAAAGCCTATTAAACGTAAAACTGTGTTATAATTTTACACATTATGAACCTAATAATCATGTTCTACAACAAAACAGAATAAAATGAAAAAATGAACTTAGTGTTACAGAATTGTCTGGAGTTAAATATAGTATGTACTGTACTTAAAAAGTTCAGTTCTGTGATGATTTAAAGACATTTTTGATCGTAGTCTGCTTTCCTGACGAGTGCAGTTTCGTTGCGGTTAAGTCTCGCCATCTTTGCAGCATCATGTTGATTCCTGTAGCTTCTTGTTGCTCAATGTAATTGCAGTTTCTAGAGCCTTAACTCTATCACTCATATAGTCAACATTTGTACGAGCATATACTGTTCACTACAGCATTGTGACTGCGTGTGTGTGTTTGTGCTGTGACATGCGAGTCCCCGTCTTGCACCCGAAAACTCGAAGCTGAGTCTCAGTACTTTTAGCAACACCAGCTTTATTCAGCAAGGTTATTTATTTTAGCAGGAGATTATATATATGAATATATATATGAATATATATATGAATATATATATATATATGAATATATATATATATGAATATATATATATATATATATATATATATATATATATATATATGAATATATATATATATGAATGATACATACTAAAATTCCAATCCATTGTTGCTGGATTTTTGTTTCATAGTCTCAGATTTCAGCCGTGATTCACAATAATCCATCGGCAATGAAGATAGTGTAAAACCTGCCACAGCGATAGCAATCACGTAGCAGAAGCATGTCACAAAACACACAGAACTGAAAGACTACCAAGCACTGAGTTAGGCTCTCAAGGCAGACAAATTATTTAAAAGATGGAGACCAACTCAATGACTGTTAAGAAAAGGTGCGATTACCATCAGAAAATAAGACAGAAGCAGAAAGTTAGTATTGTTACTGTAGTACAAGGGTTCTCTGGTTCCCCCTTGGAGAGCTAATACAAATAGTTAATCATAAGTCAACCTATGTCAATAGTGAACTTGTTTAATTATATGGCACATTAATGCTTTCATTCTGTCACAAACCCATCTTATATTGTAGATTTCTCTTTTAAAATTATACAAGCCAAATGATTCTTTAGCACTTCTTTCTAAATCTACTATATAATAAAAGGCTACTTTCTGTGTGTATCCAGTCCCTCCAAGCAATCTGATCGGTCAGTTAGGGTATGGTGACACAATTGATAGAGGAAGTGCTGGGCACCAGAGGCTGAAACACATGATGAGTGAAGGTGTAGGAGGTAAGCTTCTATGAATGTTGTTTTCACAGTGCGTAATGAAGGCTGGTCTGCAATTGGTAGTAGTTGTATATATATAAAAAAAAAAAAAAAAAATCAAGCAGATGAGAGATACCAAATATTTTAAAATGTAATCTATTGACCATGGCTAGTATTTTAAAGTTAATACTTCAAGTTGATTATAAATTGTTGTAAAGGAGACCATGCTATACTGGTTTCTCTCTAGTTCAGTCCTGTGGTGCCACTGTGGCTGCAGGTTTTTGTTCCAACCAGTTTCATCAATGACTTAATTTCCTCTTACTGAGCTCACTTTCTAATTAGTCTCTCTTTTTCTCATTCTGTATTTAGAATAATGTAGCAATGAAACAGTTAAATTTGTAGGAAATTTAGAAATCTGTATTTCTGCTGTAGTTTGAAGTAATTCATTTTTCTTTTACATTTTCTTATTCACATGTCTCTGTGGAATTTGCTCCCTTAACTGTAATCTAAAACAACAACTAATGATAAGCAGGGGAGACAACAAGGCAAATGAGATGAAAAGGCTGAAGCTACAGTGCAATATGCTAATATGTTCCTTAGTAAACAATAGAGATAGGAGTGGGAAGATTGACACATCACAATTCACTCATCTGTGTTCATGGACAAAACTCCATACCTGGACTTTTATGTGGACTTATAAATAAACCAGAAAATATGCACAATAAAAGACATTTTATTTAAACAAACTGTGCAATGAGAACAAATGATAAAGTGCATCTCTGAGAAAAAAAGAAAAAATTATAAAGTATACATTACATTTTTGAAAAAAATGAAAACATTAACAAAAAAACCCACAACACACAAAAAAGATGGTTTATGAAGGCAAATAACATGCTATTGTGAGGGAAATCTCAGAAAACACTGCAAAACATTTGAGGTACTTTATCAGCATGTTTCAATTTCAAGCCAATATATCTCCCATGGTCAAAGTGTTCATATAGCGAGTACACAATGGAATAAGATGGAAAGCAAAGGAAAAAATAAGGACCAACACTATATGGGATCTGAGTGTCAAAGCTGAACTTTAGGGCAATAATACTTGTAATTCATGTTAAGTTATAAATAATACTTCATGTAATTTTAAGACCATTTTTGCCCATGTCACTGTGTGATATATGTATAAATTTGGGAAGGGTTGGATTTTGTCCTTTGATATTTCCATTGTTGTTTAGAAACACAGGCACAATTTGAGCAACACATTTGTAATCAGACATTTGTTATCACGTTATAGGCAGAAAGATACTGAAATCAACGAATATCCTATTACTAGCTTTGTTTACCATGCCAAATAAGAACTGGATATTTTACGTGAAAGGATTAATATGAGGCAAAAGTATAAAAGAATCTTATTTCTGGCCAATGTTTTACATACAATATAAACAATATTGGAAACAAAATCTCCAAATTCCAAGTGAACAGAAGTATTGGATCAAATTATTCTGAAGCAAAGTAAATTTGGTTGAAGTTAGCATATGTTTGCATACCCCTTATATACAAAAACTGCCATAAGTCTGTGACCTAATGACATCACCGCACTCTAGAAATTCGTTAGGTATGCTTTAAACTTTTGAAAGCCTCTTTCAGTTGGTGCTCGTTTTGGGGCTTTTCCGACTTTGGCTTCATTAATAGGTGAATGCATTCTCAGTTGGGTTTTAAGCATGAGACTGACATGATCAGTCTATAATTTTCCACTTTTTTCTTTGTGATAAATTTCATGTTTAGGAGAGCACAATGTCTGAGGTCCCAGTCAAACTACATTTTAAACCTCCATCCAGTAAGCTTAGAAGCATAATTTTGGACTTGAGAAGACAAGATGCTTCTGTACAGGTGCCGGTCATAAAATTAGAATATCATGACAAAGTTGATTTATTTCAGTAATTCCATTCAAAAAGCGAAACTTGTATATTAAGATTCATTCATTACACACAGACTGATGTATTTCAAATGTTTATTTCTTTTAATTTTGATGATTATAACTGACAATTAATGAAAGTCCCAAATTCAGTATCTCGGAAAATTAGAATATCAATTAAGACCAATGCAAAAAAAGGATTTTTAGAAATGTTGGCCAACTGAAAGGTATTAAATGAAAAGTATGAGCAAGTACAGCACTCAATATTTAGTTGGGGCTCCTTTGGCCTGGATTACTGCAGCAATGCGGCGTGGCATGGAGTCGATCAGTCTGTGGCACTGCTCAGGTGTTATGAGAGCCCATGTTGCTCTGACAGTGGCCTTCAGCTCTTCTGAATTGTTGGGTCTGGAGTATTGTATCTTCCTCTTCACAGTACCCCATAGATTTTCTATGGGGTTAAGGTCAGGCGAGTTTGCTGGCCAATCAAGAACAGGGATACCATGGTCCTAAAACCAGGTACTGGTAGCTTTGACAATGTGTGCAGGTTCCAGGTCCTTTTGGAAAATTAAATCTGCATCTCCATAAAGTTAGTCAGCAGCAGGAAGCATGAAGTGCTCTAAAACTTCCTGGTAGACGGCCACATTGACCTTGGACCTCAGAAAACACAATGGACCAACACTAGCAGATGACATGGCACCCCAAACCATCACTGACTGTGGAAACTTTACACTGGACCTCGAGCAACGTGGATTCTGTGCCTCTCCTCTCTTCCTCCAGACTCTGGGACCTTGATTTCCTAAGGAAATGCAAAATTTACTTTCAGAGAACTTTAGACCACTCGGCAGCAGTCCAGTCAAAACGCTTCTGATGCTGTCTCTTGTTCAAGAGTGGCTTGACACAAGCAATGCGACAGCTGAAACCCATACATCTGTGCGTGGTGGTTCTTGAAGCACTGACTCCAGCTGCACTTCACTCTTTGTGAATCTCCCCCACAGTTTTGAATGGGTTTTGTTTCCCAATCCTCTCCAGGGTGCGGTTATCCCTATTGCTTGTACACTTTTTTCTACCACATCTTGTCCTTCCCTTCGCCTCTCTATTAATGTGCTTGGACATAGAGCTATGTGAACAGCCAGCCTCTTTAGCAATGACCTTTTGTGTCTTCCCCTCCTTGTGCAAGGTGTCAATGGTTGTCTTTTGGACAACTGTCAAGTCAGCAGTCTTCCCCATGATTGTGTAGCCTACAGAACTAGACAGAGATCATTTAAAGGCTTTTGCATGTGTTTTAAGTTAATTAGCTGATTAGAGTGTGGCACCAGGTGTCTTCAATATTGAACCTTTTCACAATATTCTAATTTTCCGAGATATTGAATTTGGGACTTTCATTAGTTGTCAGTTATAATCATCAAAATTAAAAGAAACAAACATTTGAAATACATCAGTCTGTGTGTAATGAATTAATCTAATAAACAAGTTTCACTTTTTGAATGGAATTACTGAAATAAATCAACTTTGTCATGATATTCTAATTTTATGACTGGCACCAGTATATCTTAGAATTCATCCGGCTGCTACCATCATCAATAAATATTAGCAAGCCAGTTCTGGAAGCAGGAACGTTTGCCCATATTTCACAAATTAACTGGTCTGCTAAGGGTCATTTGCAGTTCCTCACTTTCTCCACATTTTTCCCTTCCTATAACCCTGGTAAAAGATCATCTTTACTGTATCTGTCCGTTAAACTATGGCACAGAACTGTTCTGGCTCATCTTTGAGAACTCCAATCTGTAATACACATTCTTGGTGCTGATAAGAGGTTTGCATCGTGTAGTAGTGTAGCCTTTGTATTTAGTTTCATTAATTATTCTGCAAATGGTAAATACCAACCCTTTCATCCAAACAACCTGTGGACAGTCTTACTTCTTTGGATGTTATTTTGGATTTCTCTTCACACCTCTAACAATACTTCTATCATCAGCTGCTGTGGACTTCCTGGTATAGCCTGCTTATTGCAAATTGCTTACACCTGCAGTGGTTTCTTTTAAAAAAAATTCCATATTGTTGATTTTTAAAATGCCCAAATCATCAATGGTTCTGATTGGTGTTTGCCTTTATCTAATTCTCAGAATTACTTCTGTCAGTCAATTCTCTAATTTAACTGATTTTGTACATTTGATTTCAACACCAGACTCCGAATGCAAACTCCAACAACTACAAATCTTAAATACATGAAGCAACTAGAATCACCTTTCAAAATACTTCTGCTCAGCTGGAAGTGGGGGACTAAGCACAACAAATGTAATTTTTTCCCCCATTATTATTTACAGTCATATGAAAAACTTTGAGAACCCCTCTCAGCCTGCATAATAATTTACTGTACTTTCAATAAAAAAAAGGAACAGTGGTATGTCTTTCATTTCTTAGGAACATCCGAGTACTGAGGTGTTTTCCCAGGTTTGGCAGGCCAAGAAAAATACAGGAGCGACATAAGCGCAGGATTGTGAGAATTGTTACAGATAACCCACAGATAACCTCCAAAGACCTGCAAGAACATCTTGCTGCAGATGGTGTAGCTGTACATACATAGTTCTACAATTCAGCGCAATTTGCACAAAGAACATCTGTATGGCAGGGTGATGAGAAAGAAGCCCTTTCTGCACTCACACCACAGACAGAGTCACTTGTATGCAAATCCTAATTTAGACCAGCCAGATTTATTCTGGAACAAAGTGCTTTGGACTGATGAGACAAAAATTGAGTTATATGGTCATAACAGAAATGCTTTGCATGGCAGAAGAAGAACACCACATTCCAAGAAAAACACCTGCTACCTACTGTCAAATTTGGTGGAGGTTCAATCATGCTGTAGGGCTGTGTGGCTAGTTCAGGGACTGGGGCCCTTGTTAAAGTTAAGGGTCGGATGAATTCAAACCAATATCTACAAATTCTTCAGGAAAATGTTCAAGCATCAGTCACAAAGTAGTAGCTCCCCAGGGGTTGGATATTCCAACAAGACAATGACCCAAAACACAGTTCGAAATCTACAAAGGCATCCATGCAGTGGGAGAAGTACAATGTTTTGGAATGGCTGTCACAGTCCCCTGACTTGAATATCATCAAAAATCTATGGGATGATTTGAAGCAGGCTGTCTATGCTCGGCAGCCAACAAATTTAACTGATCTGGAGAGATTTTGTATGGAATGGTCAAAAATACCACCATCCACAATCCAGACACTCAAAAGGTCATAGGAGGCATATAGAGGCTGTTATATTTGCAAAAGCAGGCTCAACTAAGTATTGATGTAATATCTCTGTTGGGGTGGCCAAATTTATGCACCTGTCTAATTTTGTTATGATGCATATTTTCTGTTAATCCGATAAACTTAATACCACTGCTAAAATACTACTGTTTCCATAAGACATGTCATATATTAAAAGGAAGTTGCTACTTTGAAAGCTCAGCCAATGATAAACAAAAATCCAAAGAATTAAGAGGGGTTTCCAAACTTTCATATGACTGTATGTTACATGACCTAACATGATCTACATACTGCATGAGTGGTTCAAGCTTTTGCAAAAAAGGCGTGAAAATAAAACATGAACAAGGCTTAGCCAAGTATACTCCCTCCATTTTTCAAATACAACCTGTTTCAAGAATAATATGTAATTATTAACTTTGAATTTTAAATATTTAAGGGATGCAAAAAATTATATATTGTAACTTTACATTAATATGTGACCAATCTAATGGAAACAAATATTCTGCCTGATTTTCTGACTGATATGTGAGTGCAATAGGTTTAATGGGGATTGTTTTAGACAATTGGTGGTATTGTTTCACCCAAGAACAACTGTTGTATGTTTTACCACTAACAAAATTTCCTGTCTTTAAAAACAAGATTTTTTTTAAATATAAACATTTTGGATTTTGTGCCCAGTACCTCTTTAAATATTCTGCCTCCCACCTTTCTGGTAAATTACTTATGTACTTATAAAAAGCTAAAAGACGGAATCGATACAATGTAGAAGTACATGGGAGTGGTGAATCTCTAATTTCAAAAATTTTCTAGACATTAGTAATCACAATATATTTTCAATTAATGATTACCAGGCTGGACGAACAAAAAAATAGTTTCTATAAATAAAACCTAATTATTAAACAAGACATTTTTTTAAGTAAATTTTTGACAACAGCTTAAAAATGGTGTTTATTTCAAAGTACAGTAAAACAGACCTCCAAAACTCACCTTTACATTTTCATGCACTGCATGAAGTTGAGCTGCTAAAGCAACGAATGTCTCATAAAGCTTCTGCATTGCCAAAGATAGATCTGCAAAAAAAGAGACATTAGAGATGCAAACATTTTTGACAGTTACTCTTAATTTGAGAAATATCAAATGTAAAATTCAGACCATCATTCATGGGATTTTTCTAATGAAACATCAATTAACAAGCTAAATGTCTTAAAAATAAAATTGCTAAGAAAATCACTTTAAAACTTACTCAGAAACAAGTCTTACTGACTCACCCAATGAAATGCTTGATCCTAAAGAAGTATTTTGTAATATGACATCACACTCACAAAGAATAACCAGGCTTTATGTAAATACTATTTAGTTTCTACAAAACAATGTTTAACTGTTTTGATTTCTTCCATTTTACCCTGATTAAAATTGCCAAGTGTTGCCGCTCAAAATACCCTTATATTTGTGGTGCTTTGATTGACTGCAAACCTGAGGATTTTCACTTCATAGGACTTGAATGGTGATTGATAAATGACCAAATCTTAAAAAAAAGATATAAGAATCTTCTTTTCTAAGCTTTCAGGTAGTTTAGTTGTAGCAATACTTCACACAAAAGTATTACCATAAATTAGGAAGTTTAGGTGTCTGAATTTTCTGTAAACAGAGTGCCAACAGTCAGATTTTAGGAGAGAAGAAAGGTACTTTGGCTTCTTAAAGAAAGAGGAGTAATAAACTGAGAACAGAAAATCTTTGGAATCATCCTGTGTATGGAGAGTAACAGTAGACGTAAATGTTGACCAGCTGCACTTGAAGTGGGAGAAAAGAGGGAAAAGTCTTCAGTAAGAATTAAAAGAAGATTGTTTAATGAGTTCAGACCTTTTCATTTTGTCCATTAATTAAACTTGACACTGCTTGTCTGAGTGTGAAGAGTGAGTAAGCTTGTTAGAACAGCTCCTCACATTTTTAACTAGAAAAATAAACGAGAGCTTGCCCTCACTGCTTAGACAATACTAGGCTTGATAGCTTAAAAGCCAGCTTTATGTATGTTACATGTAAACATGTGAAGCATGTTATTTTTGTATTTTCCTGATAACTTATGGCCATTTTATTAGATTTGTGACATGTAAATTACGACAAGCATTTTTATCTCATCTTAGATCATATGTATTATAAATAATATTTTGTGCACATGTTTTATTCAAATATAAAGTACAGATTTTTTTCATTTATTTTAAGGTCACAGAATGATAAGCATACAGAAATTTGTTTTATTAAAAATGAACAAGTAACAGACATGGTGTGAAGTTTCAATTATAAAAATACCACTTTAATATGGAACAGAAGGCTTCTACACAGCTGGATATGCAGGATTTTTAGGCTTCTAAACAGCTGAATATGCAGAACCTTAGCATAAAAGTAAACCAAATTTGTGATCAATATCTGTACTAAAATAGCTCAATGGAGTTGCCCTACCTTATACTGTCTTCCTTTTTCTAGATTTATGACCAAAATATATTTTTTTTAATTTTCCAACAAAAAGTACAGAAAAAGGCACACAAAGAACAATGTATTTTTTTAACTCTTTAATGTGATATATAGTTAGCTTATCAGAAAGAAAAAAGACAAAACATTGACACAACAAATAATGGTAGTTTGATCCAAAAAAAGAAAACTGCAAGCACCTTTGCTTACAGAGCATGCAGTAAGGTCTTTTAAAAAAAAAAAAACACACAAGGAAGTTAAAAGTAATTTTTTTTTGGGGTGGTCTAAATGATTCCTTTCCATTTTCCCCCTGGACTTTACATGCTTTATTTAATAAACTTCTTCCTTATGGATTACATTTATAAGCATGTTTTTTCCCAGTTTTAATATTTTAAGTCTAGGCTATACAAGGAATATACATTTATTAAAATAAGATGTATTCTCTACCAGTTTCTTTTTTAAATTCACAACCACAGGTTGCTTTCTTTAATTCACATTTTTGGTAATTGTTCTTTATTACATTTTATTTGTTTCCAACAATATGTACAGTGGAACAATTTCCCCCATGGGATTGTATGTAAATACAATTAATCCGTTCCAGACTCTATGTAAATATTTTTTTAAACATTTTTTACGCACAAATATGGTTAATTACACCATAGAATGCACATCATAGTAGTAAACTAAATATAAAAACATTGAATAACACTGAGAAAACCTTGAACAACAGAGAAAACTAACATTGCAAGAGTTCACGCTATAGCCTTATGACCCGATCGCTGTAAACACTTTTTTAAAATGAGTTTTAAGCACAGGGGGAAAAAAAGGGATATTTGAACAAATCCGAACTTTAAAAACCAACCACAAGCAACCAAGAAAGGAACACTGCAGGAGATCATAAGAGCACCTAACAGCAAAATAATACAGAGATGTTGTATATGGCGAATTCCAATTAATCACCTGTAACTAGTCTGCTTAATTTAATAAAATAACAGGTACAAGAGACATTTTAACAATGTCTGCTATTTGGGTTCACAAAACAGGTATACAAGTATTGACCAAGGCAGTAAGCTTAGTGTTCACTAAAAACATGGAGAGCTCGTTTCTTCACCAACTCACAAAACCAGAAATGTGTTAACTTGAGCAAAGACATCAAACATGTACTCGGGACCCACTTCAACCAGCCCAATTTTCTATGTTGTAGTGTGCTGAGCCAGTAGCATGCCTGCTCTGTTATCAGTAGCCAAGTAATAACTAAAACCCCTTCAAAACACACATAAAAGTTGTTTTTTGTTATTTTTTTAAGCTACTCAAAAGCTTAAATTTCCCCTTGGGACTAATAAAGTATCTATCTAAAATACTATCTATATGTTAAAACAATACTAAAGAAGCAGCTTACAAGCTGACCTCAGTCAGATTTGCTATGAGATTTCTAAAGTTGTCACTGGCAAAATTAACCTCAGTGAGCACCTGAACCCATACAACTGATAGAAATATGCTTGCTTGAGAAAAGTACAGTCAGCCAGGCCTTCAAGCCCTGCTTGGCCCACTGGCTTCAGGAACTGAATTTAATGGGGTTGGGGGAGATTTTATTAGCTTGAGGAGATTCCTGCTAAACATTTATAAAAGACAAAATGATCATCATGGACTACCTCATGTATCTTACAATGTGCCTGTACTTGTGTGAGGGAAAAAAAAAACCCCACATCCAATCAAAGGTAAAACCAGACATTCAATTCTAAAAGAACAGTTGCTTGTTTTACCTGCACTAATTTTGGCATTGTGTTATTCCAGATGTGCTATACAAAGCTATGGTATTTTAATGATCTGTTTTTGCGATTCACATCCATAATCAGCCTTTTCATAATTTTGAATGGTTAATTTATCTTCATTGGTGAAACGTACACCTAGACACCTTTACAGTGTAGTTTTTCTACTGTCATGGCTTTGCACTTTGATCTACAAATGTACTCAGACTTTTTTTTTAACCGCATTTCTTCTGCCTTAAATGTTTTGTATCTCTGTCCCATTTACTCTTAAATTGAATTAAATAGCAGACAGATTTTCAAAAACAATGGACATTTCCATATGTAGTCAGAATTAAACGTATATTTTGACAAAGACAGAAAGAATAAAACTGCATGTTAATCTACTCACAGCCTCTCTTACATGCTTTTTCTTTGTTTCAGTTATCATACAGTTACAAATAAACCTGTAATGTAAGATTTCTTAGGTGAGGAGGAAAGACTTTCAGGTACTCAAAATATCAGGTCCCAGACAGCATCATCAACAGGGTTCAAGTTTATTAGCTCATGCAAATAAGAATTTCATTGTACTATGTTTTAATTCCTTTTTGCTGCATTTATATTGAGTCATTATATGATGTGTACAGACATTAAATAATGACCATGCAGAGTGGAAGCAATATAAACAGCATACTTGAAACTCAAAGAAGGTGTAAAAATCAGCAAGAGACTATTTTTCATATGAAATTGTGTTATATCATAATGTGCTGTGGCATCACTACAGTGGGAGAAATTTAAAACTGACTTAAAAAGCTAAGCAACTGACCAAGCTTCCTCTGCTCCAAAACCACTCAGTCATGTGTGTGGTTATTCTGCAAAATAGTAAGAGTATGGCCTATAGCTACAGAGCACTGTAATTGGACCATCCAATCAGACCAATTGAGAAATACCCCCCCACTAACTGCCCCTCTTATTTTCACTTTAATATGAGATTACAGCCATAATCCACACAATATCAATGAGTTAAAACTTTAGGTGCATAATGAGCACATCAGTAGATAAGTGTAGCACTGCTCCTTTTAACCAAATTGCCCTCAACGGATGTTAAAAACAATGGCTGAATAAAAAAAAATGTTCTTTATATTACTATTATAAAAGTATATGGCAACATTGTGTCATTGTAAACCTTTAGCGCCTTATTGAGGAGACAATTATTTACAGTGCAGAGACAGACAAAAACTTGTTGTCTTCACTTTAGTTTAATCCTAATTGTGAAAACTGAACCTGTGTAATTTTAGATACACTTAAATATATTTACAAAATTAAATGCAGCAAACACACTAAGGAATATATTCATGTTGCTGATAATCATGCAAAAATAAAACGCACAATAGCAGTAATGGACTACAGTAATCCCTCGCTATATTGCGCTTCGACTTGCGCGGCTTCACTCTATCGCAGATTTTATATGTAAGCATAACTAAATATATAACGCGGATTTTTCGCTGCTTTGAGGGTTCTGCGGACAATGTGTCTTTTTTACTTCCTGTACATGCTTCCTCAGTTGGTTTGCCCAGTTGATTTCATACAAGGGACACTATTGGCGGATGACTGAGAAGCAAAGCAATCAGAGCACGCAGTTAAGTTCCTGCCTGCTGAATGCAGTGTTCAATCAATCAATCAATCAACATTTATTTATATAGCACATATTCAAACAAAAAATGTAGCTCAAAGTGCTTTACAAAATGAATAGAAAAATAGAAGACACAATAAAAAATAAACATAAGTCAACATTAATTAACATAGAATAAGTAAGGTCCGATGGCCAGGGTGGACAGAAAAAAAAAAAACTCCCAAGAGCTGGAGAAAAAAAATAAAATCTGTAGGGAACCAGGAAGTCTCGTCTCGCTCATTCAGCATCAACGCGTTTCTCTGTGTAAAGAGTTGTGCTCTTTTGTGTTTATCTTTGTGCATAGTAAAGCCCTACATTATGGCTCCAAAACGATCTGCTACTGCTTTAGGGGCCATGCCCAAGCGCAAACGGAAGATGTTAACGATTGCCGAAAAGGTAAACATTTTGGATTTGTTGAAGGCTACGATTCTTTTTATTTAAAAAGTAGGAAAGGAATATAAGATCTACGGCCACAGTGTCCTTTTAACCAGGGTGCAAAACGAGTTGTAAGTGGATGTAATAAGGCAGTAGTCTGGATGGAATCTGCATTGAAGACTGCCAGAAGAAGAACAACGGCAGTGCTACACAATCGCCTGAAGTGGCTACTTTGGAAGAACTGTAACTCTCTCCTTTGTTGTGCAGTAAAATTAAACTCATTGTTATCGGACAAGTCATCGTGTCATTGTTGGTGAGTAACCATAATTAATTTTCTACTTACAGTACTTAGTACATATACGTACGTTTAGTGTCAATGTACACACATTTACTGTATACTATTTTTCTTGCGTTGTACGTATTTATTGCTGGTGGCCTGTATCGTAATGGCTGTAACATATGTGATATCGAGACACTCAATATCTTTAAAATAATATTTAGGTTTTACTGTATATAAACAGTGTGTTTATATACATAATTTCAATGAATCTTACCTAATATCTAAGAGAATACAAAGGGATTATGCTGTATAACTCTGGGGAATATTTATAAACAGTGTGGGAGAATTTATAAGGGCTTAAAATATATAAAAACTAGTAGAATACCGCCTCAGAGCGGAGAAGTAGTGTGTTAAAGAAGTTATGAAAAAGAAAAGCAAACATTTTAAAAATAACGCAAGATGATTGTTAATGTAATTGTTTTGTCATTGAAATGAGTGTTGTTGTCATATCTATTTATATATTATATATATATATATATATATATATATATATATATATATATATATATATATATATATATATATATATATATATATATATTATATATAAAATATATATATATATATATATATATATATATATATATATATATATATAATATATATATATATATATATATATACACACATACATATATATATATATATATACACACACACATACTGTATATATACACACACATATATACATACTGTATATACACATATATATATCTACATAAATACTGTATATACACATATATATACAATTCTACATATATATATCTACATATTAGGGGTGGGACTCGATTAAAAAAATTAATCCAATTAATTAGAGGCTGTGTAAGAATTAATCTTGATTAATCGTATGTAATCGCACACGTAAATTTGCCCCAAATCGCAAATGTTTTTTTTTTTTAAAAGGGTTTTAGTGGGCTTACAGAATCAAATAATAGACATGGACATGAATATTGTAAACTGAAGCTGTTTTAATTTCTGAAAAAAAAAAGGCTTTAAACTGCATTTGAATTCAAAACAGAAACAAAAATATCATCCCTGGTTAAAATTGGGCAGACTTAAAAATAAAGTGGTAGTTTAAGTACTTTAAGTACATTTTCAGAATAGTATTGTCTTTAAATAATAATAACCAAAATTTCAACATAAAGTGCAGTTTTTCTTCTTAAAAAATAAGTCAGAAACATAAAAGGTAATTTGACCAACTTAATCTTTAAACTCTGAGTAACATTAGCCAAAATTATTTTGTACATTAGGCTAAAACAGTGTGATCATTGAACATTTTGTAATTAGATGTAATTAGAATTACTAACGGTCACGGAAGTCCAATGATCCCCAGTAAGAGCCACAAAGTCCGCTTTCTGTAATGCATCTAATTTTGCTTGCTTTTCAGTGTGCACAAAACCATGCTTTTATCAAGGCTTCGCTCGGGTAGTCGAAATGATCAGTCGTAGGAGCGCGCTTTATTCCGACTCTAACATTTTTGTAGCTGTGATGTGTGCATCAGTGTAATGGATGTACCAGGAAATCATGCATTGACAAAAGTTCCCGTTTGCTTGGAATTGAAAGTGTGATTAAATGCGTTATTTTTTTAACGCGTTATGGAGTACATGCATCGAAGCTTCTCAGCTGTGCTTGTGCTAAGAAAGGGAAACATTTTAAAATAACGTAACATGATTCTCGTTAACCTAATATTTTTTCATACGTCCCAAACCAAGGAGATGCGAAGGTAAAATGAATCGGTAGCGTACATACTCAGTGCATCCCTCTCGGAATCGAACCTCGAATGTCGGCGTTAGAGGCTTAAGACTCTACAATTAGCCACAGCGTGTGGCTTGTCTATGCTAGAGTATGTATGTAGATCGGGTATATATATACATTTATATATATACCCGCGTATCGCAGTGGAGAAGTAGAAGTTATGAAAAAGAAAAGGGAACATTTTAAAAATAACGTAACATGATTGTCAATATACAGTAATTGTTTTGTGAGTGTTATTGAATGTTGCTGTCATCAAGGATTTGATTATCATTATTTGTTTCAATCAGGCTCGATTTGTATATGTGTTGTGTTCAAGTTACATTCCGTGTTTGTCAATCGCTGTAAAGATAAGAGGTTTCATTCATCGATTAGTTTCTTACTGCATCAATAAACAGCTCGTCTTCCTCTTTATCTGAGATGTGACAAACTGCATGCACGGGTTTTTTTTACACTGTCTTCCTTTAGCAGGACATTCACTTTTTCCACCGTGTGCTTTGTTTCCGCAGTATCAGTATCCTTCATATTTTTTTGCTGCCTTCTCAATTGTGTAATTTAGTTTTTGTTCAGCACTCTTTGGAACTGTTGCTTTTTGTCTGTGCACTGCGTCAGTTCACGTGAGCCGCTTGGTGTTCTTGCATCGAAGGTTCCCAGCTGTGCTGGTGCCATCTCGTAATGTCAGCTAAGACCCGGCACTTAAAAGTTTCTCTCGCAGTTTCAATGAGTGTGTGCCAAACACCACCCTGACCATCTCATCTTCCTCTGCATAAGCACAGTCCTTCACCCGTGAATATTTACCGGCAGTGTTTGTATTGGATTGCCGCTGATGGACGGCCTTATATGGGCAGGCACTAAATTACAAACGCTAGTGGCAGCCTGTCTATGAACTTAATTTAATATAAACTTACGGTTCACGCCGTGCTTTGTTTCCACAGTAGCTGTACTTATGAATATGCTTGTATGCATCATTTGCTTCATAATGTTTTTCTGCCTTCTCAATTGTGAAATGGCGTTTTGTGCTCATCGCTGTTTGGAGTTCTTCCTTGTTCTCTACGTACTTACGTAGGGAGGCGTGATGATGTCACACTAAACTCCGCCCCCACGGCCATCTCCAACTCAACTCCATTACATTATATGGAGAAAAATAGCTTCCAGTTATGACCCTTACGCATAGAATTTCTAAATGAAACCTGCCCAACTTTTGTAAGTAAGCTGTAAGGAATAAGCCTGCCAAATTTCAGCCTTCTACCTACACGGGAAGTTGGAGAATTAGTGATGAGTCAGTGAGTAAGTGAGTGAGTGAGTGAGGGCTTTGCCTTTTATTAGTATAGATAACCATATAAACATATGGCTTCTACTTCGCGGATTTTCACCTATCGCGGGGGGGTCTGGAATGCAACTCCCGCGATCGAGGAGGGATTACTGTATATGATTGTGATCATACAATATTTAAAACATTTGGCAAACCTGAGTGCTACAACAAAATTACAATCCAGATTTACATGATAAAGTTTGCAGATTTTAGCGAACCCTGGATATTTTAAAACAAGCTCATTACTGCATTGGAATACTGTGTAATTGATGATGTACATATTTAAACAGTTTATCTACATTAAATTTATTAACCACAAACAGCACTTAAACGGCCCTTTACAGTATTTATTTTTTATTATTTTTGAAGGCAAATTCTAAAGTTTCAAGAAACTAAAGGAATAACCAAGAATTAGAATGGCTGACTGGTATGCAGTATCTCCCCAAAATTATAATGCAAATTTCTTAGTCAAGCACTATGTAGAGGATTTAATCTAATTTTAAAAGTGGTACTCTAAATAAGACAGAAATAAAATTATAATATTGTAGCATCAAAAGTAAATTACCAAAGAATTTACCTTGAGGTGTTATATGAGAGCTGTTGGCTTGAGTGGTAAGGTGATTTTCAAGTTCTTCTATCTGCTGTCGATACTGTTGCAACTGTACCTCAAATTGTTCTACAAGTGCTCTAAAATAGCTGCAAAGAATAATTTTTCAGAACTTTAATACAATCATTAAGAAGTTCAGTAATTTGACAATATTATAAGTAACATTTATACTTTTATATTGGCTCATGGAAAGAAACTAATTTCTTATACTCAAATCAGATGTAGTTTTCCCTCAGTCCATAAGATCCAACCACTGATGACCACTTTTCAAAACAGTTCACTATTATGTCATCCTCACTTTACATTGTAACATGTTGATAAAGGATCTCCTTATAAATCATCAAGTAAATACTTAATGTTTTGTGATTATATTCCACAAGAAGAAGTGCTCTACCAATGCTACTTCGGAGCTTTAGTGAGGTTGAAACCCAGCTATTAACAATGCTGACTTCCAAATGGAATGCTGAGCGCCCAAAAGAAATGACTGAAAAGTAACAGACCACAACAACAAAAATACTTATTTTTCATGTCTTAATGTGGATGGTGGCAGAACAAAAGGTCAGTAAATCTATACATTCTATACAAATATCTATACAATCTGTAAAATAATCTTAATGGACATCTTCACTAATACAATACAATACAGTTTATCAACAAAAACAATTTCCAATTTAGCTAAACATTTGAAATTTGGCAGGACTGTACATCTAAGGCAGTAGGTGTTAAAAAAAGGACATTTTGGTTAATCAAAAAAAAAACAAAAAACCCACAGACACACCAAATCTGAAAAGAAAAAAAAAAAAAAAAGATATTAACCGAGACAGGTCTTTAAAATGTGTTGGTATGTCTTTAAAAATGCTATAACAAGTAGGAAAATCTATCACACCATTCTCTCTCACCTTAGTCTTACCTGCAACCAGGTAGAAATGTTGAAGTGAGGACTACAATTTCCATCAGCTAATGCACCACTCCAGACAATTTCATTATGCTCAAAAAGGCCTGATTAAAACAGCTTGTCAAAGGTAGTAACTGCTGCTTTTTCTCTCTGCCAATTTTGGATAAAAATTCCTGTCTCACCAGAATCCCTGAAGCCTATGGAAAAAAGTCATAATCTCGAGCCACGTTAAATTCCCTCACACCTCCTAATCAGCATTTTTGTTTTACAAACATGTCAAGCACCATCAGTAGAAAACCCCACCCCCCCTCCACTGACACAGATGAAATTCTCCCAACTCAAGTCTGTTTATCTGGATGAGAGTTGCCTGGAACTGTATAGGGTAAATAATATATCATTATTTGGAACACATGCATTTCATATGTGTTCCAGGTCTACAACGATCTGGGTAAATGTAGGGTGATAGGAAATGTGAGGCTAGAAATGCTGAACACCGAACTAAAACAAACTTTTTGAATATTATATAATTATAAAATGTTGACATGAAGTGTATAATGTGTGAAGACTGAAGTCCAAATATCAAATAAACACTTTCACAAAATTTGTAAGTGTAACAAAAGAAGTGCACTTTTATTCACAAATATAAGCAAAGTAAAAGAAATTGGTTAGGGGATGATGCCGACACATCATTTGATTTGAGTTTGTAACAGCCGGTGTAAACTTATGGTACTTGTAAAGGTTAGAGTTTTATTTTTTTATTTTTATTATTCAGTTTTATTCTCTCAGTCGCTTCCACACTTTTCCCGATCTGACACTGACAGTTTTCAAATAAAGACGTGGTATAACAGAGGTGAACTCAGATGAGGGTTCTACATTGTGGCAAGAGAACACTCCCCGCAAGAAACATCCAGTCACACATAAGAACAACACAGCTACACCATCCATAAGGCGAAAGATGGCACCCTCTGAATGCAGCAAGAGGTTGGGTGTCATCCTGCCAGTGAACCTGCCACACACGTTCTTCAACGAAACAGCAAAAAAAAAAAAAAAAGCTAACCATTACAAGTACCATAAATGTACACTGGGTATTACAAACTCAAATCAAATGTAGGTTTTTATTCTATAATAGTAACAACAACAGCAGCTCACTACTCAAAACCGTAAATGCTGGACGGACCTGAAATCGAACCCGCAACCTCTTAATTATGAGACGGCAGTTCTTTTCTTTGCACCAACCAAGCGCATGTGTCAGCCACGTCCCCTGAATAAAAGTGTCCTTGTTTTGTTACACTTAAATTTGGTGTTTGATACTTGGACTTCAGTCTTGACACATCATACACTTCATGTCAAAATGTTGTCATCCTCTTTAATAAAACCCCTGTGTGCATCCAGGTGTCCGTGTGTGTGTCTTCTGGTGAAGTGCACATGCACACATGTGAAACGAATGTGTTCCAAATAATGATTTATTTATGCTATACAACTCAAGGAACCTCACACCCAGATAAACATACCTGAGCTGGGAGAACTTTATTTCTGTCTTTAGCTGCGTGTGTGTGTTGGGGGGGCGGGGGGAAGGGATGGATAGCAGGCTGTTTGATGTCAGTGCTGATTGACACATTTCCAAAACAAAAACGCTGATGAGGCAGTGTGATGAAATTTAAGGTGGCCCGGGATTAAGACTTTATTCGTAGGCTTCAGGGATTCAAATGTTAATGGATGGAGTCAAGTCATGTCTCAACAGAATGAAGTATGATTTTTTTCTAAAGCTGATTGAGATACTGTTTCTCAGAATGTGATTAGAAGAGAACAGGGAAGTGTTTTTGAGGGAGTAAAAGTAAATTGTCACTTTTGATTTTTTTGTTGATAGACACTGTATACTGAGGCAGTATTAATTTCAGGTTTTGATGCTGATGGAGAGTTGACACTTTTAACAGTTTGTGGCTTTGAATGTATCAACTTTAAAACATCTTTGTAACATTACCAAATCCCACTTTAATCTTTATTCTGCTGCAACAGCACTTTCACAACATGCCACCAGCAAAGGCTGGGTAAAAAAACTAGTCACCAATAATTAGTTCTTTAACAGTTTATACAATTCTCATGCACATCCACAAGTTTTCAATCAATCCTGGCAGATCTGTTCTTGAACATTACTGTTGTCATGCAAGAAAAGGTAGTGTAATATAAACAACCCTGATCAAGGATCTTTTCCATGCATTTCAGAAGATCAATGTACATAATCTTGAAGGTAGCTAAAATCCTGAAGTACTACAAACTACATTTTTATTTTTCCTTTGCATACAATTAAAGGGTTACTTAAAATTGGTGTTTGTCCCTTCCATCCTGCTCAAAATTCCATTCAATTAACACCTACGCTTTCTGAATTCTAGGATTTCAAAGCATGAGACTGTGGATGCTTATTTAACTCATAAAAATTACTTCATGTGCAATAAAATCAGATTTTAACTCATAATGTACTCCATGTTATCTTCTTAGTAAGATGACAGCATGGCAGATGAATCACATCTAGAATCTGAGTGAAAAGGACTCCTTTCGCAATCCAAATGGAAATTTGTTTACAGAAAATAAGCCATTCAGCCGAAAATATTATTGTTAACATTTCAAGAAGTGTTTCCAAACTATGCATATAATGCATAAAACTGTATTGAGATACCAAGGTACTACATTTAATAATGTGTCACTGTACAAAAGATTGGCATATATTGCACACAATAGTTCAAATCAACTCAATTTTGAAACACGAGACTGAAGCATCTTTGCAAACTTTTTGACCCAACCACAGAGCAACACAAGGAAACTTCAAAATCTGTGAGCACTACTCCATTACAAAAATGAAATTCAAACTGAGCAGAAAGAAATGCCAGAATCGATTGCAAAAGTGTCAGCAAGGGATACACTGGCTCTCAGCTTTGTGGAAAATGACATTGGAAAACTAAAATCCTATTCTAAGGCAGAGTTTGAGGTTCCCTCCTGGAAAAACCATCAGTAAGAGGGAAGAACAACATATTATGTACAGTCAGAATGGCTTGACAGCAGATACACACTCAAAATGTTTTCATTGCATAATGACACTTTGTGCTAAGCATTATTTGTGAAAAAAAGCCAGAGAGAGAAAAAAAACTTGAACAGATTGTACATGTTGTGTGTTGTTGGTGCCTGTATGCCCAGTACATGTCAAGCAATTCTGTCATTTCGGCATCAAATTTTGGATAGCCACCTACATGTCAAATACATACAAAACAGTATTCCCTATTTGGAGCACAGATTTTACTCAGAGTAAGAAATACTTTAAGATTGTGGCAATTTGAATCATTGAACCAAAGGAATAAATGTCACCATTAACAATTCATGACAAACAAGATATTTGATGATAAAAAAAAGACAAGGCTGCTAGGCCCAAACGTAGAAGGCAGCACACGAAATTGTGAAGTCACTGGTGTGTAAAGCTTTAGTGTTATTTATGCTGAAATGCTCAAAAAGGACTACAGGAATCTGCACAGACTACTTTGTGATTAGCCAACTTGCCACTTGCATATTTCATTTTAAAGTATGCAAGTATGGCTGTAAATTAAACTATTCACACAGAAAAATTAGTTTCTACTGTTATTTTATGGGCCAAGAAAAAGGAAGAGAGTTGTTTTGCTTGTCACAAATAAATGCCATAGCAGATTCATGTATAGCAGTAGCACAGATTTTACAATTTTTTTTTTATTGAAAATTTACACTAACAATTTACTTGAAAATAACAATTCGACAAACATCTTGTTTACATGACATTTACTTATCTTATTTAGGTTATATGTAGTTTCTGGAAGGCAGGGCAGTAGGTATATGCCTATGAGGATGCAGAGCCGATGGGCCATTAGTGAGAACTAAAGGATGTTACCTGCCGTGGCATTGGCAGTCATGGTACCTACAAAACGAGTGGCAGTTTTACTGCTAAGCCCGTTGTTGCAGGTATAAGTTGCGTTTAATAGTAATTGAAGCTGTTTCAAAGTAACGGAAATTTCTATAAAAAGTGTCTAAATGAATGCAGCATTATATAAAAAAAAATGTTGATGTAGTAAATAACTTACTCTGATGGGGTTGTATTTTCATGTTGAAGACCTGGGGGCGTTTTTTGCGTTCGAAGTGCAATATCAGCATTCTTTAACTCCTACAGACGACAAAAAAAACAAAAAAACAAAAAAACCAATAGGTCAACCCATGGTACAAAATAGCTTTATACATAAACTCTGATGTAAGCATGTGGTGGCAGATGCTAATTTACAGCTCGAAATCCTGTTACATAAAGAGAAACCACATAATTATTATAACTAAACATACCCAATTACTAAAGAAAATCTACAAAATAATCACCTTGCTTAGCTCACAAGAACTAATAAAATGTCAAAACGCTAAGATACCGTATTAAGTGAATTAATGTAACAAGACTTAAAAAACAGGTCATAGAAGGGGAATACACTTACAGAACAAAATTCTCATTTGTAATATTTATTGTCAGCCTTGCAACAAGACATATGATAATCTACTCATTATATATACACATATACATATGTATATATACACACACACACACACACACATAAATACACATATACACACACACACACACACACACACACACACACACATATATATATATATATATATATATATATATAAAGTGGTGTGAAAAACTATTTGCCCGCTTCCTGATTTCTTATTCTTTTGCATGTTTGTCACACAAAATGTTTCTGATCATCAAACACATTTAACCATTAGTCAAATATAACACAAGTAAACACAAAATGCAGTTTTTAAATGATGGTTTTATTATTTAGGGAGAAAAAAAATCCAAACCTACATGGCCCTATGAGAAAAAGTAATTGCCCCCTTGTTAAAAATCACCTAACTGTGGTGTATCACACCTGAGTTCAAATTCCGTAGCCACCCCCAGGCCTGATTACTGCCACACCTGTTTCAATCAAGAAATCACTTAAATAGGAGCTGCCTGACACAGAGAAGTAGACCAAAAACACCTCAAAAGCTAGACATCATGCCAAGATCCAAAGAAATTCAGGAACAAATGAGAACAGAAGTAATTAAGATCTATCAGTCTGGTAAAGGTTATAAAGCCATTTCTAAAGCTTTGGGACTCCAGCGAACCACAGTGAGAGCCATTATCCACAAATGGCAAAAACATGGAACAGTGGTGAACCTTCCCAGGAGTGGCCGGCCACCAAAATTACCCCAAGAGCGCAGAGACGACTCATCCGAGAGGTCACAAAGACCCCAGGACAACGTCTAAAGAACTGCAGGCCTCACTTGCCTCAATTAAGGTCAGTGTTCACGACTCCACCATAAGAAAGAGACTGGGCAAAAACGGCCTGCATGGCAGATTTCCAGACGCAAACCACTGTTAAGCAAAAGAACATTAGGGCTCGTCTCAATTTTGCTAAGAAACATCTCAATGATTGCCAAGACTTTTGGGAAAATACCTTGTGGACTGATGAGACAAAAGTTGAACTTTTTGGAAGGCAAATGTCCCGTTACATCTGGCGTAAAAGGAACACAGCATTTCAGAAAAAGAACATCATACCAACAGTAAAATATGGTGGTGGTAGTGTGATGGTCTGGGGTTGTTTTGCTGCTTTAGGACCTGGAAGGCCTGCTGTGATAGATGGAACCATGAATTCTACTGTCTACCAAAAAATCCTGAAGGAGAATGTCTGGCCATCTGTTCATCAACTCAAGCTGAAGCGATCTTGGGTGCTGCAACAGGACAATGACCCAAAACACACCAGCAAATCCACCTCTGAATGGCTGAAGAAAAACAAAATGAAGACTTTGGAGTGGCATAGTCAAAGTCCTGACCTGAATCCAATTGAGATGCTATGGCATGACCTTAAAAAGGTGGTTCATGCTAGAAAACCCTCAAATAAAGCTGAATTACAAAAATTCTGCAAAGATAAGTGGGCCAAAATTCCTCCAGAGGGCTGTAAAAGACTCATTGCAAGTTATCGCAAACGCTTGATTGCAGTTATTGCTGCTAAGGGTGGCCCAACCAGTTATTAGGTTCAGGGGGCAATTACTTTTTCACACAGGGCCATGTAGGTTTGGATTTTTTTTTCTCCCTAAATAATAAAAACCATAATTTAAAAACTGCATTTGTGTTTACTTGTGTTATGGTTAAATGTGTTTGATAATCAGAAACATTGTGTATGACAAACATGCAAAAGAATAAGAAATCAGGAAGGGGGCAAATAGTTTTTCACACCACTGTACACACACACACATATATACATACACAAACATATATACATACACACACATACAGATACATATATACATACAGTGGGTACGGAAAGTATTCAGACCCCCTTCAATTTTTCACTCTGTTATATTGCAGCCATTTGCTAAAATCATTTAAATTAACTTTTTTCCTCATTAATGTACATACAGCACCCCATATTGACAGACAAAAAAAAGAATTTTTGAAATTGTTGCAGATTTATTAAAAAAGAAAAACTGAAATATCACATGGTCCTAAGTATTCAGACCCTTTGCTCAGTATTTAGTAGAAGCACCCTTTTGAGCTAATATAGCCATGAGTCTTCTTGAGAAAGATGCAACACGTTTTTCACACCTGGATTTGGGGATCCTCTGCCATTCCTCCTTGCAGATCCTCTCCAGTTCTGTCAGGTTGGATGGTAAACGTTGGTGGACAGCCGTTTTTAGGTCTCTCCAGAGATGCTCAATTGGGTTTAAGTCAGGGCTCTGGCTGGGCCATTCAAGAACAGTCACAGAGTTGTTGTGAAGCCACTCCTTCGTTATTTTAGCTGTGTGCTTAGGGTCATTGTCTTGTTGGAAGATAAACCTTCGGCCCAGTCCGAGTTCCTTAGCACTCTGGAGAAGGTTTATGTCCAGGATATCCCTGTACTTGGCCGCATTCATCTTTCCCTCGATTGCAACCAGTCGTCCTGTCCCTGCAGCTGAAAAACACCCCAACAGCATGATGCTGCCACCGCCATGCTTCACTGTGGGGACTGTATTGGACAAGTGATAATATAAATATTGAGCAAAGGGTCTGAATACTTAAAAAAACTGAAATATCACATGGTCCTTTTTTTAATAAATCTGCAACAATTTCAAAAATTATTTTTTTTGTCTGTCAATATGGGGTGCTGTGTGTACATTAATGAGGAAAAAAATTTAAATGATTTTAGCAAATGGCTGCAATATAACAGAGTGAAAAATTGAAAGGAGTCTGAATACTTTCCGTACCCACTGTATATACATACACACACACATAGTATGATACATAAAATCATACATATCGTACATAATTGTATCATACTCACTTAAATCTTTCTTACTTGGTAAATTAACTATGTAGTCTTGAAACATAAGCATAGCAGAATTGTATGTTTTATGCAAATCTTTTAACATGTAGGATGTCTTAAAATAGTTGTGCTGCACGTTTTCCATTATTTGCTGTATCACACAGGGTAAGCATACCTAATATGAAATTCCAAAATCTGAAATGTAATGTGCCGGTGACACCATCTATGTTACCTCCAATTGTGTTTTTGTTTTACTGCTTAGAGAAAGTGATCATCATATGTATTGATTCCAAACAGATTAAATCATTCTGATCAATGACCAGGGTTGGGGGCCACAGTGAAGTATAGTTGTGGAGTCAGTGCACAAAACCTTTTGACTCCTCAATTTATGGTATCACAACTCTTGACTCCCTTCATTTGTAATTTAAGCCAATATACAGTAGTGCCAGTCTGTTATTTTTATCAATATACCATTAAATTGATTTAAAAACATACCCAAGGCATTACTAGTATGTATAATGGATATTACTACTTGAAATGGCTTATTTTAACATATTATTCACATATGGCTACAATGTACCATTTTTAGCAGTTAAGTCCTTCAGTACCCCAATGGTAAACTCACTTTGCTTATCCTTAATCATGTGTTAATATTAACTGGTTATTATAAAAACCTTTCTAACTACATTAGCAAAACTGAAACCTGTCATCCTGTTCTCTTGTGTTGCAAGATGCTGGTATTCCTGAAGTTCAGTGGTCGGTTCAAAAATGGCAAAAATCGTAGCATGTGTGGTTATGTTAAAAATATTTCTTGATGAGGAAGTATTTTTTCTTAGAATAAAATTAGTTTAGTTAAAGGTTGTATTTCATTTTTTCAGTGTGAGACTAATGTAATTCACCAAAAAGTGATTGTTATAACACTTTTTTCCTTATCTTTACCAAGGGTACATGTGGTGAGAACCATATGTACACCGGGCATGATGGAGCGAAGGTTGACCAAGATATATAACATGGCTGTTTATTCCAAACTGATTTCACAATCAGTGCATCTTTGTTTCTTCTGATTGATCTCACTGCTTAGTAAACTATGCACTTCTGCAAAAAAAAATCTGATCAGTATTTTGTCAAAACTTAAAATTTTTTAAATCTCTTTTGATATTTTGTCTTTAGTTCACCCTTTTCTATATGGTTAATTTATTAATTGTATTCAAATGTTGAGGACATCACATGCTAAAAAGCAGCAATTAGTTCAGTGACATATTCACTTTGCTCATTAAGTTTTTTTTTTTTTTTAAATTAGCAGGCAAATGAAAGTGGTAGTTAAGTAATTCATCCCTTTTAGCATTAAGGATTATTTGCAACCTTTAAATACAATTAAAGGAAAAAACTCCACTATAAAGTGTAAATTAAAAATCAAATAGTGACAGAAACATAAACATTTCGAGGCCAGAAAACAATGAGATTATTTAAAAGCAACAGCAGCACGCTGACTGTGAAACAGGCTGGTGTAAAAATCCTGCAGCCATGGGTATAACCCAATTCAACCCGACCACATTACGCATGTTAAACAGAATTACCTGTGCAGTTTCAATTTTTAACTTATCGATGGACAAGCTGTTTCTCTG
This sequence comes from Polypterus senegalus, assembly GCF_016835505.1. Taxonomy (NCBI): domain Eukaryota; kingdom Metazoa; phylum Chordata; class Cladistia; order Polypteriformes; family Polypteridae; genus Polypterus; species Polypterus senegalus. Next base: position 264,187,152 of record NC_053155.1, on the reverse strand, counting down.
AATGCCACTAGCTGCTACAGACAAGATCTGTTTTAGACTTTTGATATCTTCCTGAACTTTCTGCATCGCTTTAGAAGACATACGGCTTATTTCTTCTTGAACCTGCTTCTGTTCTTTAACAAATTTCCTGAAGGAATAAAGAAAAGTCAAGTATATGATCACAAAAAAAATTATTCTTTATGGATACACCAAAACATTTCCCCATATGCATTTTGCAACAGACTCTCAAAAGTGACAAAGGTTTCAGTAATTATCAGGAAATCACCACCTGCATGTAATTATAAATATTCTTACAACCTTTGTGGCATCTAGTCAGTATTTAAAAAGCTTACTGAAAATTATCCACATCTTGACAGATTAGAGTTGGTAGGTTTTCATCCTTTAGTGCTTTACTATCCCTGGGGAGGGAAAAAAAAAAAGTCAACCTCTCTTTCATTTGCCTCTCAGAAACACAAATTATTAGACAAGAGTCTTGCATACATATCAGAAAAATAAAAAAAAACCTATATAAAGCATTTTAAGTATTTTTAGTCCATAGGTGTACAAGTAACCCAATTCTATTAATTCAGACAAACAAAAACATAATACTTACTCGGGACGTGTTCCAGAGGATTTGTCAGCTACAAACAAAATAGATACAAAAAAGAAACATGATGCATACTTCTGGCATAAATATAATGCAGCATATTTATGATGTACCGGTGTATTACAAGTAAATGACAGGTTTACATTATGGAACAAAAAAAAATTGCTTTAATCATTTTTTTCTTTACCTCTTACTGACAACTTCTAATATCAATCTGACTTTTGACAAGTTAAAAAAGAAATGTAATTGAAATATTTGCAAATTATGGGAATTTTTGAGACACCTTGTTTAAACAAAATACTACTGTCTAATCATGCTGTTAAAATGATATGATAATGGGCAAAGTAGGTATTATACCTTTTTGTTAGGCCTTTAATGGCCAAAACAGGCCTCTTTAGTGAAAAGAACAGATTTCACAGAAATGCAGAAAGTATTCTGCAACTCCCCCCAATTGCATTCCAGACAGAACTGGCTTTGCATATGCACCAACATCTATCCAGCTTGCTTTATTTGTTTCATACAAAAAGATGTGTTAAAGTACTGTATACACATCTGTAGAGACTCCTATAGCCAAAAAAGGAGCCTACAAGGACATTCATCCTCAGTTTGTAACCACAAGTTGAACTCTAACTCTGATTGACAGACTCGTACGTATAATCATGAGATGGACCTGTAACTAGAATGGACCTTAACCCAATTACCAGAACATACAAATGCCTTAAGATCAGATGCATGTATCACTCCATACTCTTTGGGGGGGATGGAGTTAATCCATTTACTTTGAAGCAAGTAAATCTATCCAATCTCTTGTAAGAGTACTCTACTTGTACCTGAAAACTATTCTCAGTTAAACTTCTGGAATTAGAGACAATAATACAAAGGGAGTTTGGGATTCACTATCTTTGAGATCAATTCTTCAACAATATAGGTTTCAGAAATTAAATTTGGCTGGAGAAGAGATTAAACTGAGAAAGATCTCAGCATACTGCAGGCATGATCAAAGGACCACACCGAAAAGATAAAGAATGCACTCAAATGCAAGCAAAGTTCTTCAATTGAAGTCAGTGTGCTAATAATCTAATCTAGGGTAGGCAACGTTGTCTTGGAGGGCCACAGTGGCAGCAAGTTTTTGTTCCACCCTAAGTGCTTAATTAGAAATGAATCTTTGCCAATCTCAGACAATATTTAATTTAATGGCTTGTTAGTCTGCAATGTAATGTTCTTATATAGTAGATTTTTGCCTTTCCAATGATATAAACCAAATGATTTGAATTCTAAAACAGAAAAATGTGCCAAAGTTTTTTTGTTTTTTTTTTAAACCAAATAGTGCATGTTAAATCCACACAGGTGTAAATGGAAACAAGTTAGACGGAGAACTGCTGGCTTCTTTGTTACTTACATCTTATTGCTAGTAAGGAATCATTAAAAATACTGAATAAGGCTGTTAAAGTCAGAAATAAGTAATTAAAGATGGAGAACCTGAACAAGCGAGACCACTAAAATTTAGCAAAAAAATGTCAATTGTGCAATAAGTGCTTCATTAGCAATTAAACTAGGTTGAAAATAAAAGCCTGCAGCCACTGCGGCCCTCCAGGACCAACAATGCCTACCCCTGGAATCAGTGTTGGACATCATAATTAAAGACTTGTTATCATAAGGCATTTTATCTGTGTTTTGTTAAACAAGAGTTCTAAGAAGCTAGTAATCTACCAACTACAGACCTGGCTTTCTTATTTTTGTTACTGTGCAAGAAAAATAGATCAATGGTTTTTAAACTAATAGTCCTAGTACAAAGTAAAAAATCAATTCAAGTATTAATGATAGTCTTTAAAAGCTAGATAGATCAATTTAAACAAACATCTAAATAAACCCACCTTAAAGTGTCTTAATTTTTTTCCCCTAAATGTTGAAAAATTGTGGGGAAAAGTGGGCCTTAAAAAGGAGCACTGGGTACTTGTGGCCATCGCGTGTCTACATGTTTAGTTACATTTCACTTCCTCTGCTCCATCTTACTCCATCTCATGTCTAACCCACCCAACCCAGTTCTCTTGTGCATTCCTCAACTGTGACAGTTCAGTGTCTAAAGCAACAGCTTCTCTCTCGCTCCTCCTTATAAAGATGGTATATACTGGGATCAATATCCCTCTCCTTCAAGCAGTCTATTCCGTATCTCTCACTCTCTCGCTCTATGACCTGATTCGTTAACGTTACAATGTTCATAATTTTGCCAAACTCGTTTACTTTCATTTTTAAAAAAAGTTTTAAAAATGGTTTGGCTAATGCAGAAGAATATATGTTATATATAAAATGTTAAGTATTAATAGGAACAAACATTTAATTGTAGGGTTTATTCATATTAACATCAGAAAGCTACTATTTCAGCTAGTATTACCAATGTTCAGTAACCTTCCTAATTTCTTTAAAACAAAGAGTAATAGGGCAAAATTAGAAGCAGAACTACACTATCACGAAAGCAAGCTCAGCCTTCACAACTGAAGCAACTGAGTTCTGTTACACTTTTTTTTTTTTAACCCAAACCTTTTTTTTTATTATTTGTTTTGGCCTGAAATGATATGCAACTAGATAGTCTTTTAATACATTAAAAGCATGGACAATTTGAACTTATTACATACCAACCCACACCATTGTTCTTAAACTGAAAACCAAAACAGCAAAAAATTAAACAAAACCAAAATATCTGTAATGATTTGTTACATTCCTTGTTAATGGAATGTGGGTGTGAGGTTAAAGAAATATCATCTACCAAGAGTTCAGTACGTAATAATTGTGGTACTTCAGAAGATTTCAATTCCTTGAGGTTGCATGCCAAGAGATTTAGAACACCTGGACTAGAGATATCACACAACACTTAATCAAATATGCATCAATAATCTGCTACAGATAAGCATATTGTATTTGCTTTGGCTATTTTTATCAACATATATAGTTATATTTCTATAATCCTTGCACACGTCAATAAATTACTGATTCTTAAAGTGTGTGCTTCATTAGACTTGACATAATTGTAATGTTTGCCTATCATAATCTGCAAAGGAAGGTAAGGAAAACATGGGATCCTTTCCATTTGTTAAGCAAACAAGCAATTGGGAAAATGTGATCTTCAACAGATAATTGTTAGCACTGTGTCCTTTCTTTAAAGTAGTGAATTAAATAAAATGTGGAGGATCTTACTTTTTTTATCTGATGAACTGCTAAAATCAACTCCACCAAGTCCTTCACTGACTGAAGAGGCAGTTGTAGTACCTATAGAAGATAGGCCTAATCCAAGAGTATTTTGTCCCTGTCCTAAACGTAAAAAGAAATAAAAAGCAATAAAATACAAAAGCAGCTGTCACGAGTATCAAAATGTAAGTAATGTACTTTACCAGATATTACAGAAAATTTACACAATTTTTCCATTTCATTTGAGTATGCTCTGCTCCATCTTGAATAGACTCTGCATAATGAATTGCATTTCTTTTCACATTTCACTTTTTCAAAAAAAGTAGAAATAACATTTAATCTTCACAATTTGTTAAACTGTTTTAATATTTTAACCAACCTCTCCTCTCATATAACCTACCATGTCTACCAAAAATCCAAAGTATTCAAACAAAATATATAACCGTGTTCTTAACGTAATGTGAGGAACCAGAGTGGCCTGCTGATAGTTAAATAAACCAGTTTTCCCCTTTAATTAGAAAGCCACTGGCTGAAAACAACCTTTAGGCATAATAAATCAATCTCTATGGATAATAATAGTTGGCAAGGTTTTCTTTTCTTTGAATGCTGTACATATTTCCTGCAATGAGAAAAAGATAATACCACAAAAGTACAACAGAATTAGCAAATTCAGTGCATGTCTACCAAAGATTTGTATAAAGATGCATTGTGGTAATAGGATCTCAGGTGTCACAAAAGTTAATAGTGGTTAAAAAAGCAATGCAAATCATTGTAGGGTTCTGAAAACCAGAATTGTTTGGATTTAGTAGTACGGCTTTCAAAATTATTAGAAAACTGTAAAACCATCAATATGGCATTTGCAATGCTTTATAAATGGTCTAATTGAGCTGGTCAGTGTAAAAGATATATAAAAATAAGTAACATATACAGGGTCACAAAAGTAGGAATGTGTACTCTACCTGAAGCAAAAGGGGCTGCAAAAAGACTACTGCCTAAACCTGTAGATCCCAAAGACAGTACAGCAGATGGTGCTGAAGATGTGGTAGGTGTGCCCCCTAGGTTAAATGAAAACCCTGATGTAGCTGCAATCAAAATTAAGAGGCATTGTGCTAATTAAATTCATAAAAATGCACATTTATCAACAAGAGGCTCAAAATAGGAAATGTCATCATTAAAGCATCACATAATGTACAAGTATACAGACAAGTTAATAGAGAAATGTACTTTCTTATGGAACACTGGAAAAATACAGCTGCACATCCAGATATGTGAATTTGACATTCATGGTTTCACAAGATGGACATGAACAATTAAATGTGGTCATCCATCCCTAACGTTTGGAAATGTGAAGGGGTGACAGTACTTTCAAAGAAAGAACTTTTTAATATGATTTTAATGGCATCTTATCTGAAAATATAAATATTCTCTTACACAATATCATACACACTGTTACTATATTTCACAAAACTCTTACAATTAAAGCAGTCGTTAAATATACATGTTTTGAAAATGCTGCCAGCAAATTTCCCCCTGGGATAACAGTTTATCTAATCTACTAAATTCTTTGATAAGACAAAAAAAAAAAAAGGTCAGATTGCTTGCTATGTAAGTAGATTCCATTGGTAAACTATGGTAATTACAATATACAGTAGAACGATTACAATTGATATGAAACAAAGATACAAATTCAGCCTTTCCTTTAAATGTCTAATAAGAACTTCTGACTTTGGAGATTTAAAAAGAATTTTTAAAGTGAAAAATGCATAAACATTTCACTGAAGCATAAATGGTCAATTGCCTGGTTTACATTTATATTATTACTTCAACAGTTACCTGCTGAAGGTGCAGAAGATGTCAGCGTTGAAACAAGAGAAAGACCTCCACCAGAAGATGAAGAAACTGGCAAACTAAATGGGGTTGCTGATGCAGCTGGTTTGTTAAATCCTAAACTTAAGCCAGTACTTGTAGTACTGGTTGAAGCAGTTCCTATAAAACAAAACATAGTAGCATTAATTATTGGACAGAAAAAAAAAAAAAATTAACATGTATCAGAGCTGGTTATGCAAGTGAATTTTTGTTTAACTAGAGTTGGGTTTTCAACATATCCATTTAATACCAGCAGATGCAGTTCAAGTCAAACATGACAACAAAATTAAATAAATAAATAAATAAACAGGATAAGTTCAGTATTTTTCAAATCAAAGTTATTCCTACCCATTCATGAAATATATTAGTTTGCCACATTAAATTGTGTTCTATAGGGAAGCATATTATATCAAGATAAAAAACTGTCCCACTCCTGCATTTTATAATGGAGATAATGGGTACAAACCTTAAAACTTAACTGAATACATCCTCTTTGAAGAAGCAAAGAATTTGATTTAAGAAAGCATGCCTTTCATGATTCTGAGGCACGCTTCGGACAACAGCAACTGAAAGTAAGTTTCACAGAACCTTGGTACTAATTTATTGCAGTAAGGGAAAAAATCCCCCTTCCAAGGCATATTCTGCTTATTATTCTAGTTATGCTTTGCAATTGTTTCACCAGTAGTTAAATTTTGCCATGGCTTAGACAGATGCATGCTCAACGGATCCTACTTTTCACCTATTTCACTTTTCACTATTGTGTTATTTTGCAAAGCCTATGATACAATATGCATGTAAAGTGGTTGCATGGTGAAAAAAAGCACATACGAGTTCCATTGTATTTTGCTCACATATCTGACCTGAACGGATTACACTGCATTGAATTTTTAATGAAAGCCTCAATTTCTTGGAAAAGGCAAGCCATCGGCATGTCACGGTTTCATATGCGTCAGGCACAAATACAATTCTCTCTGTTATTATTATTATTATTTAAAAAAAAAAAAAAATCTTGGAAGGGAGTAGTAAGAAACTGTCATTAAGATGTTTCTTTTAAGGATGTTTAAATCAAAGTATTTATTTTTGGTTGGCCTTCTAATTGCTCCACTCATTTAAATGTTACCTGTAAATTTTCCATATATGCATAATACTTGCAATACATGACAAGAATACAGAGAATATGACTTAAGGATAGTTGAAGTTGCTTAAAAAAAAAAAAGCAGCAAGAAACATACAATACAGGTTAATATGTATAGATGGCCTTCAAATCATTAACTGCTTTGAAGCAACTTAAAAGGCAACATGTTTACAACTGCTAAACACGCAGATGGCATTTCTTTCAACATGCTTCACAGCGGCGAAGTACTGCCTTAAAAATTTTATTAAGAAGAAAATTAAACCTTTTTAAACGGAGGCAAAATATACCAATAATTATTTGTTAAGGATCTCTTTGTATACCACATTGTCAGTTCGGCCCTCCGGTTGTAATATGACCAAGCTGTGCGCCGAACTTACTCTTGAGCATGCAACGTACAGTTGGCCATGTGAAAAGGAATCTTGTCTCAAATCTCACAGCTTGGATTGCTGCTTTCATAATCGGTTTGAGTTTCATGGTTTGTTTCAATTATAACAGTATCTGCAGGACTTGTGTTGAAGTGACATTCGGCATCTGTCAAGCGTTGTAAGTATACAACCAATTTCATCGAGAACTTCACATCCAGCTTTTGAGAGTGTAAACATTCATAAACATCAAAGTGTCCAGTACTGAAATCGTCACCTGTGAATCTAAGATGTTTAAGAGGCATTGGCGGTTGTCGAAAGGTGTAAAATATTTGGCCATTTCGGTACACTTGAAAGCGACAACCGAACAATTCAGCAGCAGCCGCCATCAACTCACATGCAGAACCATAGGTGAAGGGCTTAAGCATTTCACTCTTATAGTGCTACTGTGTAGTATAATTATCTCCTGTACCATCATCAGTCCACACCTTGAACCTGTCCCAGTCATTCAATACATAAGACACAATGTTCCTCCGGATATCAAGAGTGAGCCTGATATGACTGTGCAATATGTAACAAAGAGAATGGAAAAGGCAGGTGCCATCTCCGGGCATGGAAACCACTCGGTAAGTGACAGTTCTTTGATCGATGGTGATCACCTCGATAGACATGTTAATGGGGAATGCGGTTGGAACGATAAAGGAAATGGGTACCTGAACAATGTAAAGTAAGTCTAAAATACCTACACAATAACTATAATCGTAATAAAAATACAATAAAACAGCAGAGAAGCTGTGGATTAAATAAAAAGGTTGTAGTTAATAGCAGGGAGACGTGAATCCCGTGGCGAAGCAAGGAAGGCAATGTAGAGACCAGAGCGACGGACGGCCTTATAAAGGCAGGCAGCCAACAACGTGGGAGGCGTGGGGATGGGGGACCCAACGCCGCCTCACATGGTGACCGAGCTGCAGGATATGGACGTATATATGTACGCAAGTAGGGTTCAGTTAGCGTTGGGAACCTGCGTACCAAATTACTTGAAGATGGGCCCATATGTAACAAAGACCGCTAGAAAGTTCAATATGGCAGCCGACAGTGGCGTCATACCACCGAAATAAGTACGTACATTGGTTTCGGTTCGCGCAAGGAAGCTGCCTACCAAATTTCGTGAAGATGGAGCTATTAATAAGAAAGTTCAACTTGGCGGACGTTGTCGACCACTATGACCGTTACGTGTAGAATTTCGAAATGAAACCTGCTTAACTTTTGCAAGTAAGCTGTACGGAATGAGCCTGCCAAATCAAATCATTCAGTTGTCTTTGCTCATATGTCATTTTATCAGTGCTGGACGCCTGGCATCTTTTTTTGGCAACAAGTTTGTTTATGTTTGGTGTGAGGTTCTGTGTTGTGGAGATTCTCAGGATGGACTGCACGTGCTCATCAGTGAGGCGACTCCTGTGTGCTGTTTTGTTAGTCTTCATCACTGAGAAGAGCTTCTCACACAGATATCTGCTACCAAACATGCACAAGGTTCGAGCCGCATGTAGACGGAGCTGGGGCATTTGTGCGGGAATGGAGTGAATAAACTGTGCGGGCCGTGCAGTATCGTACTTTGCCTTCAGTGTGCCATTTCACTGCAGCTCAATCACCTCCATCTGCACAGGTGCAGTTTCCACATCGACGGCAAATGGGTTGCGAAACAACTCAAAATTCTTTTTTTGTTCTTCAAAGTCACCAAAGCGCCGTGCGAACTCAGTGCGCTCAGTTTATCAGCAAAGTGCGTATTTGGGAACACCGTTGTGCCGACTTGGTTCAACATTACTTGGCAACAGGGAAAGTGGGGCAAGTTGCACTGGTGCATTTGTGTCTCCCATAAAAGCAGCTTCACTTGAAATCACTTTGTGATTTTGCACGGGTAAAAACTTCTGCTGAAGTGTCAGATTCTTCTTTAACTCTTCTGCTTTCTGTATCTTCTGCATTGCATTCAGGTCTTTCATGTTATCTTGATGTTTTGTCTCATAGTGCCGTCTTAGATTAAATTCTGTAATTACAGCCACATTAGCTCCACAAATGAGACACACAGGTTTACCGGCAATGTCAGTAAACATATACTCAGCCTCCCATCGGTTTTTAAAGGTTCTATGTTCAGAATCACCTTTTCTCTTCAGCATCGTGTGGGCTAGCTTCGCAATAACTTGCAGCATCATAAGCTAGACTTGATTAACACGGTAAGTGTTCGGCAAGGCAGCTGAAGCGCTGCATTATGGGATCTGTAGTTTATTGTGTTACCAGCGCTTCACATCCCCGGGCCATTAATAACAATAATACAGTATATAAAATGATATCGCGGGCCGGATATAATTACACGCCTGGCCGGATGTGGCCCGTGAGCCTTGAGTTTGACACATATGGACTAAATAGAACTTGAAAAGATATATTTTTTCGAATGTGATTGCGCAATTCAGATCGAGTTGACGCGCACTACAGTACATCGAGCCCGCGTGCTATTGTGGTTTTGCCTGCGTGCCTCAATAAGTTACCCTCCCCTCGCTCTTACTTTTTTACCATTCATCTAATGAATACACCGAGTATGGCTGTACCAAAACAATCATTGATTGCGAATAAAGTATCCATCTATACTAATAAAAGGCAAAGCCCTCCCTCCCTCCCTCCCTCTCACTCACTCATCACTAATTCTCCAACTTCCCGTGTAGGTAGAAGGCTGAAATTTGGCAGGCTCATTCCTTACAGCTTACTTACAAAAGTTGGGCAGGTTTCATTTCGAAATTCTACGCCTAATGGTCATAACTGGAAGGTATTTTTCTCCATTAACTGTAATGGAGTTGAGCTGGAAGGGCGGAGTTTCGTGTGACATCATCACGCCTCCCACGTAATCCGTGAACTGATTGTCAGCGCAGTGCGTAGAAAACCAGGAAGACCTCCAAAAGCGCTTAAGAAAACATGCATTATATAATTGAGAAGCAGCGAAAAACAATAAGAAGCGGCGAGTGACATATACTACCATATTCATGAGTGTTGCTGCCTCGGAAAGAAAGCAAGGTGTAAACCTAAACTTTAAATTAAGTTCATAGACAGGCTACCGCTGGCGTTTCACATGCCCACAGGTAATGCGGGATACAAGTTTAATGAGAGGGCGCGGATATAAGCGAGAGTTTTGATCACTTTATAACTAAGTTAAAATTGTAGGTGAAGGGGTGTGCTTATGCAAATTCCGAGACTGTGTTTGTGGGGATTGACAGTTAAGGCGGGTGGGGGAGTCACGTCATCATCTCCCCTCCCATTCATCTAATTTCGGTCTGAGCTGAGCTCATGGCTAATGCCGTCTTCGAAGCAACTTCGTCAGACTGCCACCAAATACTCACAGAAAAATCCACAAGTTAATACACACGCTGTCTCTATAGTTTCTCCACACTGAATCCTCCAGGCACTACTTACAAAAGGTCACATTGACAATCGTGTTACGTTATTTTTAAAATCTTTCCTTTTCTTAGCACAAGCACAGCTGAGAAGCTTCGATGCATGTGCTCCATATAGCGTTAAAAAAATAATGCATTTACTCTCACTTTGCATTACAAGCAAAGGGAGCTTTTGTCAATGCATGATTTCCTGGTACACACGATTACATTGATCAGCATCCCGATTCATTTTACCCTCGCACCACCTTAGTTTGAGAAGAAGTCTGAAAAATATGAGGTTAACACAGAAAAACATCACCAATTCAAGCTTTATGAATAATCGATTCGCCATCAATAATTGTTTTGGTAAAGCCATCCTCCTTCCATTTTATAATTTTTCCGCCAATAGCCATGATTAAATGAGCGGTAAATAAAGTAAGAGCAAAGCGAGGGTGACTTATTTAGGCAGGCATATATATGACAGCAACACTCATGACAATGTCAATCATGTTACGTTATTATTAAAATGTTTCCTTTTCTTTTCATTACTTCTTTAACACACTACTTCTCCGCTGCGAGGCGGGATTTTGCTATATATATAATATATGAATGACCTCCAAAGAGCTGAGACTTTTGATATCATGAGCGTGTCTGCAAAACTGTGGTCTCCTGCCCAGCAAAAGTCGAGCAGCCAGCGCGCGCATAGCTGTGCCGGCCTTTGAGGCGCTGACTGCGCTTCTGCCTTAAGTCAAAGTGAGCACTTTTAATTTTTTCATCCTCCCCTGCGCTATAGCCCAGACAAGTGCAAACACGGGACCCCTTTTCTACACCACGGCAAAATAATATTAAGGCGATTCACACTTTCTTTTGCATATACGATTATGAGGTCCTCACCTCGGATTATGAAACACGCACGAGTGGAGGACTGACAGTGCCATCACAGCCGATTAATGGCGGGGCGTCTCACCAGTCTACACAAGGCGATCATAACGTCAGCGAACACATCTCTCTATACTATATAAAAGAAAAAGGCAACTTTCCTTTCTTTACACCTTTTTTCCTTTTATCCCAAACCAAAGCCTTTCTCTCTTAACAGTGCAGAGGACACAAAACTAATTTTCTTTAAATGCTGGTAAGGCACATTACCAGAGGCACAAATTTGAGCGTTCACATAGAAAATGTTATTTCTATACCACAGCCGTCGTGTAGCGCCTTTCAAAAGGGATCTACTACCGAGAGATGATCCATATACATTTTAGCTGCTGTTAGTTACTTACCTGTTGTGTTACACAGTCTTTAAAATGTAGTTTACCTGAAACCACTCCAGTAGTGCTCAATGTACCTGTACTTCTTAAAACGTTAATGTTTTACTGTTTAATAACTTATAGACTATATTTTATTATTTTTCCCTTGCACTCAGTGACCAAAGCTATACACCTAGATAGGTATGTATATATGTATATATATATATATATATATATATATATATATATATATATATATGTATATATATATGTAGATATAAGATATGTATGTATATATATATGTGTATATATATATATATATATATATATATATATATATATATATATATATATATATATATATATATATATATATATATATATATATATATATATATATATATATGACAGCAGCAATCAAGCTGTGAGAAAACACTAAAAAGGAGGCATGTCAGGCGTTGTGGTACATTTTCTGATGCAGCTAGGCGAAAAAACTTTGTGACGCTGCCTCCAAATACACAAAACAATTACTTTGACAATCATGTTACATTATTTTTAAAATGTTTCCTTTTCTTTTTCATAACTTCTTTAACACATGACATCGCTGCACGGTATTTTGCTATATATATATATATATATATATATATATATCTATATATCTATCACAGCGACACTCATAACAGTGACAAAACAATTACATTGACAATCATGTTACGTTATTTTCAAAATGTTTCCTTTTCTTTCTCTTTCCTTCTTTAACACACTACTTCTCCGCTGCCAAGCGGAAGTATATATATATATATATATATATATATATATATATATATATATATATATATATATAGATATATAGAGAGAGATAGATAGAGATATATATATATAGATATAGATAGATATAGATATAGATATAGATATAGATAGATATAGATAGATATAGATAGATATAGATAGATATAGATATAGATATAGATATAGATAGATATAGATAATATAGATATAGATATATATATAGATAGATAGATATGACAACAACACTCATATCAATGACAAAACAATTACATTAACAATCAAGTTACGTTGTTTTTCAAATTTTTCCTTTTCTTTTTCGTACCTTCTTTAACACACTACTTCTCCGCTCTCGCCTTGGTATTCTGCTAGTTATTCATAAAGCTTCAATTGGTGATCTGTCTTTCTGCGTTAACCGCATATTTTTTCATACGTCTCAAACCAAGGGGATGCGAGGCTAAAATGAATCGGGAAGCGTGCGTACATACTCAATGCTTCCACTCTCGGGAATCGAACCTCAGGCGTGGCGTTAGAGGCAAAGCCTCTACTATTAGCCACGCGCGTGGTTTGTCTATTTGAGCGTAGCAGTGTAATTCAGTTTTTGTTCAGCACTCTTTGGAACTGTTGCTTTTTGTCTGCGCACTGCATCAGTTCACGTGAGCCGCTGAATATGGTTTTATATGTCACTCGCTCGCTTCTAATTGTTTCGCTGCCTTCTTAATTATATAATGCATGTTTTCTTCAGCCTTTTTTGGAGCTCTTCCTGGTTTTCTACGTACTGCGTGATTATGTGGGAGGCGTGATGATGTCACACGAAACTCCGCCCCCCTCGGCTTTCGAGCTTAACTCCATTACAGTAAATGGAGAAAAATAGCTTCTAGTTATGACCATTATGCGTAGAATTTCAAAATGAAACCTGCCCAACTTTTGTAAGGAAGCTGTAAGGAATGAGCCTGCTAAATTTCAGCCTTCTACCTATACGGGAAGTTGGAGAATTAGTGATGAGTCAGTGAGTGAGTCAGTCAGTGAGGGCTTTGCCTTTTATTAGTATAGATGGACGAAAAAATATGTGACTGTGGACAAAATTGTTGGTACCCTTCAGTCAATGAAAGAAAAACTCAAAATGGTCACAGAAATAACTTTAATCTGACAAAAGTAATAATAAATAAAAATTCTATGAAATTTAACTAATAAAAGTCAGACATTGCTTTTCAACCATGCTTCAACAGAATTAATAATAATAAAAAAAAACTCATGAAACAGGCCTGGACAAAAATGATGGTACCCCTAGAAAAGACTGAAAATAATGTGACCAAAGGGACATGTTAATCCAAGGTGTGTCCACTAATTAGCATCACAGGTGTCTACAATCTTGTAATCAGTCAATGGACCTATATATAGGGCTCCAGGTAGTCACTGTGTTGTTTGGTGACATGGTGTGTACCACACTCAACATGGACCAGAGGAAGCGAAGGAAAGAGTTGTCTCAGGAGATTAGAAAGAAAATTATAGACAAGCATGTCAAAGGTAAAGGCTATAAGACCATCTCGAAGCAGCTTGATGTTCCTGTGACTACAGTTGCACATATTATTCAGAAATTTAAGATCCATGGGACTGTAGCCAACCTCCCTGGAAGTGGCCGCAGGAGGAAAATTGATGACAAATCAAAGAGACGGATAATACGAATGGTAACAAAAGAGCCCAGAAAAACTTCTAAAGAGATCCAAGGTGAACTTCAAGCTCAAGGAACATCAGTGTCAGATCACACCATCCGTCGTTGTTTGAGCCAAAGTGGACTTCATGGGAGATGACCAAGGAGGACACCATTGTTGAAAACAAATCATAAAAAAGCCAGACTGGAATTTGCCAAACTACATGTGGACAAGCCACAAAGATTCTGGGAGAATGTCCTATGGACAGATGAGACAAAAATAGAGCTGATGTGCCTTGGCAAAAAGTTCAATGTTCATAGACGGAAAAATGAAACATATCAAGAAAAGAACACTGTCCCTTCTGTGAAACATGGAGGCTCTGTTATGTTCTGGGGCTGCTTTGCTGCATCTGGCACAGGGTGTCTTGAATCTGTGCAGGGTACAATAAAATCTCAAGACTATCAAGGGATTCTAGAGAGAAATGTGCTGGCCAGTGTCACAAAGCTTGGTCTCAGTCGCAGGTCACAGGTCTTGCAACAGGACAATGACCCAAAACACACAGCTAAAAACACCCAAGAATGGCTAAGAGGAAAACATTGGACTATTCTAAAGTGGCCTTCTATGAGCCCTGTCCTCAATTCTATTGAGCATCTTTGGAAAGAGCTGAAACATGCCGTGTGGAAAAGGCACCCTTCAAACCTGAGACAACTGGAGCAGTTTGCTCATGAGGAGTGGGCCAAAATACCTGCTGAGAAGTGCAGAAGTCTCATTGACAGTTATAGGAATCGTTTGATTGCAGTGATTGCCTCAAAAGGTTGTGCAACAAAATATTAAGTTAGGGGTACCATCATTTTGTCCAGGCCTGTTTCATGAGTTTATTTTTTTAAATAATTCTGTTGAAGCATGGTTGAAAATCAATGTCTGACTTTCATTGGTTAAATTTCATAGAATTTTTATTTATTATTACTTTTGTCAGATTAAAGTTATTTCTGTGACCATTGTGAGTTTTTCTTTCATTGACTGAAGGGTACCAACAATTTTGTCCAGTTATGAATATTAGATTTATTGACAAGATGCCGTTCCTTAAGAAGGCAGAGGTAGTGATTTTTGTGTAGTCAGGCCTGACTATAGCTACACTACAAATCAAAGATGATGTAAAATTGGGAAGCCATGGCAAGTATCAAAGTAAAATGTGGTTAGACTTGCATCATACAAACATGCATCATTGTATTAAAAGGAAAGTCTAATGGTAAACTTTCCATGAATAAACTTGAATGAAACTCTCTCTCTCTATTAAAACTAACCACAAAACAAATTATGCCATTTTATAAAATAAATGCGCTTAATACCATATAACCTGGTTTGTTTAAGAATAGTATGACTTTTTTCAGCACACATGACGAAAAGGTTCCAATGGAAATTTCTATTTAGGAAGGTTTTAGGAAAAGCATCACCACTATGGATTTCTCCTACTGATTGCTAGTCTGGGAGAACAGCTCAATCACAAGTAAAAAAGGTCCGAGTACATAATTTTTTGTTGACAGCAATACTTGCTAATCACATTTTTGTATAAATACTGTAATTATGGTAAGACAAGCCACTGCCAATTCTAAAACGCAACAAAAAGATGAATGTCTGCTTTTTAAAATGATTATCTTCATGATCATAACTTAAAATATTTTGCAATATAATCCTGACCTGTACTTGCAAGATTAAACATAAAATGTGAAATAGCAATGCTAATTGACATTTAATTGGCAGTGTTTCCTCTACGTTTGAAATCTTGATTATGTGCCCAGTAACCCATAGGAGCCAACTTCTGTGTTTGAAGGATAAGGGTATGTATAAAGGCACTGCGGTATCCAACAAAGAAGTAAACTGAAGAAATTACTTTGAATATTCCTAAGGAAGTATAATACAAAACATTTGTCTAGGATTTATGTTTACTCCAGTTATAATTATTGTGTTCTTTATACCAAATGGCTGTCAAAATGACCCTTACC
Organism: Polypterus senegalus; assembly: GCF_016835505.1. Taxonomy (NCBI): domain Eukaryota; kingdom Metazoa; phylum Chordata; class Cladistia; order Polypteriformes; family Polypteridae; genus Polypterus; species Polypterus senegalus. The sequence continues at coordinate 264,170,919 of NC_053155.1, read as the reverse complement.
TCATGCTGAATATGCGACATATATTCAGTGGGAGAACTCAAACAATCTTAGTCATGAACTGCAAGTCACTTACAGTGACACTTCCAGTGACTAAGGGGTAGTGAGATGTGATGTGTCATCCATTTAAAACATGTTTCCGAGACTTACAGTAAATCTGCTACTACCTTTAGGTAATAACTATTTCCCCTACCTCCCTTTTCTCACAGTTCTTATGTATCAATAATTTTACTTAACAATGCAAACCACCGTGTTCAAACCTCCTACTATTATAGAAAATGTGTTAAAATGAAAAAGCATTTTTCACGGGCATGCCTTTTGTGAATGTGCAACACTCAGGCATTCTTGGGTGCTTTTAGCTGTGTGTTCTACAGGTGCTGGTCATAAAATTAGAATATCATGACAAAGTTGATTTATTTCAGTAATTCCATTCAAAAAGTGAAACTTGTATATTAGGTTCATTCATTACACACAGACTGATGTATTTCAAATGTTTATTTCTTTTAATTTTGACAATTATAACTGACAATTAATGAAAGTCCCAAATTCAGTGTCTCGGAAAATTAGAATATCAATTAAGACCAATACAAAAAAAGGATTTTTTAGAAATGTTGGCCAACTGAAAGGTATGAACATGAAAAGTATGAGCATATACAGCACTCAATATTTAGTTGGGGCTCCTCTGGCCTGGATTACTGCAGCAATGCGGCGTGGCATGGAGTCGATCAGTCTGTGGCACTGCGCAGGTATTATGAGAGCTCGGATAGTGGCCTTCAGCTCTTCTGAATTGTTGGATCTGGCGTATTGCATCTTCCTCTTCACAATACCCCATAGATTTTCTATGGGGTTAAGGTCAGGCGAGTTTGCTGGCCAATCAAGAACAGGGATACCATGGTCCTAAAACCAGGTACTGGTAGCTTTGGCACTGTGTGCAGGTGCCAGGTCCTGTTGGAAAATAAAATCTGCATCCCCATAAAGTTCGTCAGCAGCAGGAAGCATGAAGTGCTCTAAAACTTCCTGGTAGACTGCTGCGTTGACCTTGGACCTCAGAAAACACAATGGACCAACACCAGCAGATGACATGGCACCCCAAACCATCACTGACTGTGGAAACTTTACACTGGACCTCAAGCAGCGTGGATTCTGTGCCTCTCCTCTCTTCCTCCAGACTCTGGGACCTTGATATCCAAAGGAAATGCAAAATTTACTTTCATCAGAGAACATAACTTTGGACCACTCAGCAGCAGTCCAGTCAAGACGCTTCTGACGCTGTCTCTTGTTCAAGAGTGGCTTGACACAAGGAATGCGACAGCTGAAACCCATGTCTTGCATACGTCTGTGCGTGATGATTCTTGAAGCACTGACTCCAGCTGCAGTCCACTCTTTGTGAATCTCCCCCACAGTTTTGAATGGGTTTTGTTTCACAATCCTCTCCAGGGTGCGGTTATCCCTATTGCTTGTACACTTTTTTCTACCACATCTTGTCCTTCCCGTCGCCTCTCTATTAATGTGCTTGGACACAGAGCTCTGTGAACAGCCAGCCACTTTAGCAATGACCTTTTGTGTCTTGCCCTCCTTGTGCAAGGTGTCAGTGGTTGTCTTTTGAACAACTGTCAAGTCAGCAGTCATCCCCATGATTGTGTAGCCTACAGAACTAGACAGAGATCATTTAAAGGCTTTTGCACGTGTTTTGAGTTAATTAGCTGATGTGGCACCAGGTGTCTTCAATATTGAACCTTTTCACAATATTCTAATTTTCCGAGATACTGAATTTGGGACTTTCATTAGTTGTCAGTTATAATCATCAAAATTCAAAGAAATAAACATTTGAAATACATCAGTCTGTGTGTAATGAATTAAATATACAAGTTTCACTTTTTGAATGGAATTACTGAAATAAATCAACTTTGTCATGATATTCTAATTTTATGACCAGCACCTGTAAGTCACTATTCTTTTGGAGGATCCATGAACTGCGACTGAGGCAGAGGTTTGACACTGAGTAGTACATTTTGCTCCAGAATGTCTCAGTAGTCTTGAGATTTCGTTGCTCCCAGCACAGACTCAAGGTACCCTGTGCCAGATGCAACGAAGAAGCCCTAAAACATAACCAAGCGTCCTCCATCTTTTAAAGTACATAGAGCTGATGTGACTTGCCAAATATCTCCGGTTTTGTCTCATCTGTCCAAAGGTCATTCTCCCAGAGGCATTGTGACTTCTCAATATGCCCTCTAGCAAATTCCAGTCTGGCTTTCAACAGTCTTCTTTCACTGAGCCCACTGTCACTCAAAAAGTGACAGATGGTGCAATCGGAAATTAATGGACCTTGACTTTGAAGATCAGCTTGTATCTATTTGGAAGTTGTCCTTGACTTTGTCTACCATACTTACTATTTTTCTGCCCATACTGGGGTCAATTTTCCTCTTGTAGCCACATCCAGAGAGACTGACTATAGTCCCATGTAACTTAAACTTTTTTTTTTTTTTTTAAATATTATATCAGTGAAAAAAACACTGCATACATTCACATCAAACTTACACTAATAAATGACATCACAGTAAAACTAGAAAAAAAGAAAACAAGTCGAAGTTAAAAAAGTATGGGGAAAAAAAAATACATTTTTAACAACACAATTCAATCCCAACCCAAAAGCATGGGCAATGCTTTAGATGGTCTTATGGCCTTTGCTTAATTTAACATGATTGTCTAATTTTCTTTCTGATCCCCTCAGATAACTCTTTCTCTGCTTCCTCTGGTCCATATTCATTGTGGGACACACGATGATACCAAACAGCAAAATGACTACTTTTCTCCTTTTAAACAGGTGGGATGACGAATTACACGATTGGAGACATGTGCAATACTAAATGAAGAAAACCGTTCGTTTTTTCATTTTAACATGCACATTGTGCACAAACAGTAAGAAATAAATTATATGCATCTTCTGTAAAAAATCTTATTTGGCTGATAACTTTACGCAAAGCAAAACAACATTTGAGATTGGCTGCTTTTGCTTTGTTTGTTCAGCTAGAGGACAGGCAGCTAAAGTATCTTGCTCATGGTCACATACTATCAGAAACAGGGACTGAATGCACAACTTCAAGGGTTTACTTCAAACTCTAACCAAACCACCCTTCCTGTATACATCAGGCATTATTATTGTCAGTCCAGAAAAATGATGAATGCAGGTGAAATTTCACACAGCTAGACACCCAATATCAGACTGATATACTGTATCAACACTTAATATTATCAGTTGGGTCGTGCTTAAAAGTTGCTTTTGCCCTCTTGACTGATTTTCTGACCAGTCTTCTAGTGGAGCTGCTGGGCTTTGGAGATTCACTTTTCCCTTCACAATTCTGATTGACTTTATGTTCCATCTATGGCTCGATAATATTTAACAGTCCTTTATGAATTTCTCAGCGCTACTGAAACCAAATTTGTATCACTCACCTGACAGGTCTGCTCCATCGGTTTTTGGAAAATTTCTTATTTCATACTGCTATGTACAGTACTCAATGACCAACAAAGTAATCTTAAAGACAGAGTTCAACTTACAAAAACAGTGGTACTAATATAAATGGTTTAGTACATACAAACTGATCATCATCAATGGACTGATCAAAGTCTAAAGATGATAAGAGGCGATATTATTTCAAAACTCTAAATGTAAAAGGGGTGAATACTTTTAAAAACTGGGTGCTATATAATATTGTATTTCGTATCTACTTTAAAAGTGATAATGACACAAAAATACATACTACTTTTTAACCATAATAATTTAAATAACTTTCAGTTGTATAAAAGCAGTTGGGCATTAATTGGGATGGTGTGTGTGTTAATACATTCTACAAACATCCTTAAGTAAGGTTTGACTGCTTTTAGTGGCCAGTTTTCCTGACAGTTCTAAGGGCTGGGTGCTATATACCAAAAAATCATATTTCGATATGATTGGCAATGTACAATATATATCTAGATATTTTTTCTTCCTATAAAATAACAAAAAAAAAAAGTTCTGAGTCAAAGCCACATGTCTTAAATGTCACAGAGGCACTTTTATCAATATACAGCTGTAGGTATATATGAGAAATCCCTGTCTTTTCTCAAGCAGAGTGGTTGCTCTGGAGGTCGCTGGTTTGAATCAATGGAACACTTCTTTGGGTACTTGAGCAATTGCTTAGTCCTGGGTATGACGTTCACCTGCGCATCCGGCCCTGTAAGCGGTCCCCCAACTTGCAAGGAAAACTTGAGCGCTGCTGGCAAAACCTTCACACAGCTTCACAGGGAGTTGCGTGGTACCGAGGCATCACCCACTCACTGCACATCAAGTGTGACGGTTGCAGCCATGCGCAGTACGCAGCGCACACTCCCATTCATGTCCCTTCTCAGATGGGGCTTTCATTCAATGTCACAATCCTCAGTCCAACACACACTCCAATAGGGCCGATAATTTATGCAACAAAGTTTCATTTTCATAAGTAGTAGCTGTATAAGCCTAAACATTTCAAATAGATTATCTTGTGGTCAACAGGCATATTTAGCTCTGTAAGTGGTTCTATAAAACTTTTTACTTAAATTCTTTTAGGGCGGGCACAGGGCGAAAAAAATCTGCAAATGTCAATAAAACTCAGACATTACAGGTAGACCCTCTTTGCTTGGAAGACTGTTGGACTCATTGCCTTAACGTCTAATCCCTGCGTGTGTGTGAGTAGCATAGAGTAAACTGTCTAGAATGGCATCAACATCGGGCAAGAGTAAAGCAAATATGCAAAGCAAAATTCTCAGTGGATGACATTTTGCGTATAGTTTATCATTTTGAATTGGACTCTGACTTGTTGGACTATGATTTGGTGCAAATCTGGAGACGGAGATCTAAAATGAAAGTACAGGCATCAGCTGATCAATCCCCAGCTGACATGCCCTGATGGTGCAAAATCAATAATATGCAGCAACAGCACAATGCATGTAGCAACAAACGTTTTATGTTATTTATGTGAAAAACTAATCCTTTGTGTGCTTTGTACTGCACTTTATGACAATGTTGTAAATGGTGGAAAAGATTAGTAGTGCTCAAAGCTTTTGTCGGGACTTGTCTTCTGCATTTTCTACAGAATACATTCTGCTGCTCATCTGACACTTTGAGCCCAAACCATCTCCAAATAATTGAGCCATTGTTTTCCTTTTAACCAACCAGCTCTACTTCAATAGCTTCCTTCTTGTCTTTATTGTCTCCATCCTGCTGCTGCCTGCAGGACTTACCGAGTGAAGCGGTTGGGGCAGGGTGATGTTGTATGAGAGATAAACAGGGAGAAGAGCAAGGAGAACTGGCACCTGTACAAGTACAGTTTTCCATCCTATAAAGTAAATTTTGTCTCATCCTATATCTCATATGAAACATGTTATTTTTTAAAAACTCAATATATCGCCGAGCCTTAACAGTTCCTGCCAGTTTTCTTTTTCCTGTATTGAACTGGTGCTGCCATGAGAACCACCTGTTTTTTACATAATGACCAATCATCTTCAAAGGTTTTTGTGTGAAATACTACCACAAAGAAAAGGATTTCAGCGTTGCCAGATGTTTGGAGGAAACTTCATCCGCTGAATGTGGTGCAGCTTCCACCATGTCTAGTTTACTCAAACATTACAGAGAGACATACAGCATGCTGGCACACAACATGCGTGTGTGTATGTTTAGGTTCGGGAGGAACAATTAGTCGATTAAGAAAATACGATTTGATTATTTTTTTAAGTTGATTACATCAATTAATCATGGCACCCCTACTATCTATATTTTCTTTAATGCTTTTAACTACTGGAATTATTGCATTTTAATAAATACCACATTTATTTTAACTTTCTATACTTTGTCTTTATATCAAAAGTGACTGAAGTAATAAGGTGTTGTAAATATTTACAGCACCTGGGGCCTCATGCATAACGGCGTGCGTAGAATTCGTACTACAGTGATCCCTCGCTATATCGCGCTTCGACTTTCGCGGCTTCACTCCATCGCGGATTTTAAATGTAACCATATCCAAATATAGATTAGATTTTTCGCTGGTTAGCGGATTTCTGTGGACAATGGGGCTTTTAAATTTATGGTACATGCTTCCTCAGTTTGTTTGCCCAGTTGATTTCATACAAGGGACGCTATTGGCGGATGGCTTAGAATCTACCCAATCAGAGCATGTATTGCGTATTAAATAAAACTACTCAATGATATACGATATGCTTCCCGCGCAGAGCTTGATTGTTTGCTTTTCTCTGTCTCTCTCTCTCTCTGACATTCTCTGCGCCTGACGGAGGGGTGTAAGCAGAGGGGCTGTTTGCATAGAGGCTGTTTGCCTACAGGATACGGACGCTCCTGTAAAAAAATGCTGAAAGACTACCTTCACATTGCTCCCTTCTTTGCGGCCGCTTTATCGCAGTGCGCATACTTAAAAGTCCAACAGCACGTATTGATTTTTTGATTGTTTGCTTTTCTCTCGCACTCTCTCTCTCTCTCTCTAACATTCTCTGCCCCTGACACGCATTCCTTTGAAGAGGAAGATATGTTTGCATTCTTTTAATTGTGAGAAAGAATTATCATCTCTGTCTTGTCATGGAGCACAGTTTAAACTTTTGACTAAAGGATGTTATTTCATGTCTACAGTGCTCTAATAATGTTAAATGTTAACAGGGTGGGAGAGTTTATAAGGGCTTAAAATATATAAAAATAACCATAGAAACATATGGTTTCTACTTTGCGGATTTTCACCTATCGCAGGGGGTTCTGGAACGCAACCCCCGTGATCGAGGGGGGGATTACTGTATAACATGACGCAAGCATTAAAGCCGAAATGTACTTATGCACAGAAAATTCCAGATGCTGGAATCTGTGCGTACTCCAACTTCCGCGTTCTTCCACTCCATAAATCCCGATCAGCATGAAAACCAATGCACGTGTAGCCGCCTTCTGTCCCGCCCCATCTCCTCCCAGAATTACGCCTCTCTGAATATGCAAATCAATATAAACAGACCTTAAGCTCCCCGTTCTGTGAAAAGGCAAACGGCAAAAGCAAGAGGGAAAATATAAGAATTTCAGCGAATACCAAGTGGAGGCAAAGAAAAATGTACTATTTGTTGGTTTATACAGTGGCATAATCAACAAAAGGAAGCTGATCCGAGTGACACAGCGTGTTGGAGAAACAAACTCACAGTGCCCGACATAAAAAAGAAGTTGTCACATATCAAAGTCACCGTGAAAAGGCGAGACGTAGCCCACCGTCTGAGTGTCATGTGGAAGCTTATTAGGGTACAGTAAGAAAAAAAAGGCACAGAGTAGGAAAAGCACGAAATGTTAACTTCAATCTCGAAATATTAACCTTAATCACATAGTTTATTTTGTCATTAAAGTAGAACAAAAACTTCATCTTAAAATCGTTTAATTTACTAGTTTCTCAAATCCCATCGTAACTAAAGTAGCCTGTTAAATGCTTTGTTTTGTATTTGATCTTCAATGTGCTCTGTGTGTGTGAATCACTATCTGCTTCCGTTCTTTCTCTTTCTCTGACAGGACACAAAATCCATTACATTCATGATATTACAGCTCTCTGAATAATTAAAATACTGAGATCTATATGTGATATTTTTTTCATGATGACAGGAGTTAAAGCATGTTATTAAACAGGGGAACCCGGTGCGTGATTGTGTGCAGCCTTCGATGAAATTATTGAAGCAGTACTGTACCTTTCAAACATGCTATCCTCACTTTCCTTTCTCCAAATACCCAATTGCCATATAATCAGCTCTGTAATAGACGTTAAGCCATCTGTAAGCTTACGACGACGATTCTTCAAAACTTTTAAGGAACATTGAAATATCTTCATAATACGCGTTTAATTATTCTATTCGTCTATCTTTCCAGTGTCACGCCATCCTCAGCAAATATACAGCGCAAAGCAGGAACAATCCGTGAACTTGCTAATGCTTCGGCACCGTGCCCTCACATGTTTAATTATTAACAATACAGATTTTTAAAAGTTAAAGTTGTATCTGTATAATATAATCAACATATTTTGCTGCATTTCATCTTAAAAATGAGATCGTCATCATACATAAATATGTGCTTTTTAAAGTGGCGCAGGTTGTGCAATATTAAAACTGTAGTGCATGTTTATAGTGGGGTAATTGTACTTATAAGTACAAACAGTTCTACAAAGAGCACTTGACCGAGTGCGTTTATAGTTCTTGGGATGAAACTGTGTCTGAACCGCGAGGTCCGTACAGGAAAGGCTTTGAAATGTTTTGCCATGGCTGAAGGCAGAGTGGGCTTGATGCTGTATACCGATAATTCTCTTTCCGATCAGCTATTGCTGTAATTTCCCACTCAGATACAGTAATATAAATACTCCGAGTGGTGCAGTGAGAGTAATATGGAAAAAGATGATCCGTTGGGGCAACCCTTAATGGGAGCAGTTGAAAGAAGGGGGAAAAAAAGGTGCAGTGAGAGTTACAACGCTAAAGCAGTCATGGTATTTGGAATACTATGGCTATTCCCTGGACCATTATATTGTTACAGGTTAATTATAATCAGATGCATTACACTAATCTATACTAATAAAAGGCAAAGTCCTCACTGACTCACTCACTCACTACTAATTCTCCAACTTCCCGTGTAGGTAGAAGGCTGAAATTTGGCAGGCTTATTCCTTACAGCTTGCTTACAAAAGTTGGGCAGGTTTCATTTCGAAATTCTACACGTAATGGTCATAAGTGGAATCTATTTTTTCGTCCATATACTGTAATAGACTGCAGCTCGATGGCTGTGGGAGGCAGAGTTGCGTGCCTGCCCATATAATGTAAATATTCGCGGGTGAAGGACTGTGCTTAGCATATTCATAAGTAAAAATATCTGAATCACAAACTGATGTTAATTATATTTTGTCCATGAATACTTATAAAATAATTCAAAATAGTCTGTCCGCTTCATTTCATAGCTTTTCCGATGGTTGTGCTGCTTCCAGGCATGTATTTTCGTATTAAACAATTTAACCAATCACATTTCAGCCATCATTTGTTGCCAGGCAGAGAGGCCTTCACAATCCATTGTGCAAGCACTCTAACACAGAATAAATGTCGATTAACCCGTTGCTTCAACCAATCAGATTTTGAGTTGGTGTCAGTACAGCCCTCTAGCAGGCGTATGGCGACGTCACCGTATTCAGACAGAATGTGACGCTCTGTCTATTTCTTTACTTTTGTTGTGAAATAGATAGAAAGATAGATATTGATATGAGAACACCACTCATATCAATGACAAAACAATTACATTAACAATCATGTTACGTTATTTTTAAAATTTTTCCTTTTCTTTTTCATACCTTCTTTAACACACTACTCCGCTGCGAAGCGCAGGTATTCTAGAGATAGATCTCTCTCTCTCTCTCTCTCTCTCTCTCTCTCGAGAGAGAACTTCGCTAATAGCAGTCACAAAAATCACGTAGTTAACGGAAGGAGTTGAAACTCGCACTGAGCTATGGGAGGGTACTGACACACGTGCTCTATCAAGGACAACAGCGCAGCGTTGCCAGATCGCTATTAGTGAAGTTGTGTTTTTGGTTGTGCGTCACGCAAAATGGAACAGCAGAATTAGGAGCAACGTTGTGTCATTAAATTTTGTGTTAAGCTTGGAGAATCGTCAAGTGTGACGTTTGAAAAGTTAAAATAGGCCTATGGGGAACATTCTTTATCCCGAGCTCAAGTTTTTCAAGGAGGCCTTCAACTTCAAAAACCAATGAAAACATCGAACGTGTGAACACTCTTGTGAGATCAGACCGTCGTTTAACATTAGGAATGTTGAGTGAACAATTAAATTTGAACAGATTTACGGTTCATCAAATTTTGACTGAACATTTGCAAATGCAAAAGGTCTGTGCCAAAATGGTGCCGAAAAACCTCACAATTGAGCAGGAGGACAATCGAAAAAACGCATTCCTGTGGTTCCCCAGCCCCCTTATTCACCTGAACTCAGTCTGTGTGACTTTTCCTAAACTGAAAAATGTCCTCAAAGGTAGTCATTTAGGAACTTTAGAAAACATCCAAAAGAGAGTGTAACGGACATGCTGAAGACCATACCGGTTGAAGACTTCCAGCGCTGCTACCAACAGTGGGAACAACGTCTCCATCGGTGTGTAGCTGCCCAAGGGAACTACTTTGAAGGGGATAACATTGATGGTTGAAAAAAAATAAAAACTTTGGTAAATAAAAAATCAGTCTCATTACTTTTCTGCCACACCTCGTACATCTCTCTCTCTCTCTATATCTATCTATATCTATATCTATATCTATATCTATCTATATATATCTATATCTATCTATATATATCTATATCTATCTATATTATATCTATATCTCTATATCTCTATATCTATATCTCTATATCTATATATATATATATATACACAGTATATATCTATCTCATAACAGTGACAAAACAATTACATTGATAATCATGTTACGTTATTTTCAAAATGTTTCCTTTTCTTTTTCATTACTTCGCTGTGAAGCGCGGGTATTTTGCTAGTGTGTGTGTGAAAAAAAAAATATATATATATATATATATATATATATATTTGGTACTTGTGTGGGTTAAAGTGCTAGCCAGTAATGGGCTGTGTACACGTCATTCATATGGTACTCTTGTGGTTAGGGTCTGTGTATATGTGTGCTAATCTTAAGATGCAAGACTAGACCAACTAAGTAACAAACCTGGTAAGTTCACAAATCCCTGGAGAAGCAAGAAGAGGGGAACACCATGATAATAAAATATCAAAATGAGTAACCATATTACGTGCTAATATTTGCCATTTCTAGTTCCTTTTCAGTTCAGACTGATAAAGGCATTTCAATTAGAATAAGTGTATATATATATATAAGTGTATATATATATATATATATATAAAAAAAAATGACTATTTTAATGCTATAATCTCAACAAATATTCAACATTAGTCATACGGTGGTGAATTTATGGCTGTCAGATTTAAGAGAGCAATTTTTAGAAGGAAGTTGCCAAGCATTATAAGTGGCCACAGGGAAATGGAAACCTGCATCTCCAAATGTACAAAGGTAATCATGTCTTTTGCAAAAGACTGTCGGACATTTGTAAACCTGTGAAATTCTTGGATTTGTACTTAGAGCATATGCACTCTCTTTTTGGCTCGATCATCAAAAGAAACTGGACACATGGGAACAGAAACATGCCATCCCGTCCAATTTTGAAAGCAGCATAGTGCATTCTAAAAGGTAACATTAATTTTAACAAGATGGACAACTGCAGGTAACAGTTTACTGAAACTAACAACTACACATTAAAAAAAAGCAAAACTCTTATAGTCCTTTCACACCGAGTTATATGCAGGAATAAAATATCTTTCAGTGCATAATAAAAGATGTTAAATGCTCTCTATAAAAAAAGAAGGGTTGTGCAAATGCAAAATGTAAAAACAAACAACATTTGCAGCATTATGTTTGTAAGGAAAAATAAATGTAATTGTCAGAGTACCACTGAGGCACAGGGTGTGGGGAAAGGGGGTTGGGAGGCAATGCAAAATACATAAAGTGAAAGGCAATTTCAGAAAATAAATTTAAAATACCTGTATTGCTTCCTCCAAAAGAGAATCCTGTAGTAGGTTTCTGAGCAAACAGGCTGTTTCCCAGTCCCAAAGAAGAAGTAGTTGTAGTAGTATTTGAAGTAAGACCTCCAAAGCTAAAACCTCCTGTAGCTGCAGGGGCACTGAAATAAAGGTAACAAATCAGAATAAATAAGAACTACTTTGACAAGAAATAAAGATTCAGCTCAAAAAAAGCTTGTCAAGCCCCAATTTTCTTTGATTATTTGGTACACTGTATTAATCCCCAAGTAACTGGCTGCAACAAAATATCAAGTTGAGATTCTGAGGTCTCATAATTTAAAGGTATCATATAGTTTAGCTTTTGTTGTAATGTACCTATCTGAAAAAAGTCTTAATTAAAAGCAGTAGTTTTCACAATTAATATTCTAGAACATATTTTGTTAGAAAATTTGAGATATATATCTATAGATATATAGCCATAAATTTCCATACACAGGAAAATACTTTTTTTTTTATGAAAAACCATTTTTAATTTATATACAGTAATATGCTCTACATGACTGCAATTGTTTTGAAAACACATTTCAATACGTGTCCGCCACTGCTGATAAACACATATTAGCACAGCTGGAGTTATGCTTGTAATGGTGATGCGTTCCCCAAGATGAATTATGTTTCGTATCTTTTCCTGATGCACCATGGCCTTCAAATGCCCCAAAAGATAAAAAATCAAGTGGGGTGAGATCTGGGAGGCCAATCAGTATGATTTCAATTCGTTGTTGTTTATTCAAAAGCATTTTTTAGGGTATCTGAAATTTCTGAAACTTGTGGCCCACCGTGTGTGTGTGTATGTATATATATATATCTCTCTCTATACACACACACACACACACACATCTATATATATCTATATATCTATATATATATCTATATATATCTATATCTATATATCTATCTCTATATCTCTCTCTCTCTATATATATATATCTCTATCTATCACTCAATCAATTAAATGGATGTTGGCAATTTAAAAACTGCATTTGTTTTAATCATTTTAAATCATTAATTGCATTACAGATTTTTGCAGTTAAATTATATTTATACAGGCATATCAACTAGACATTCGTTATTCTTGAGGTGTAATAATAAAATAAGCACGACCTAATTAAAATGGTAATCCATGTTTCTTACCAAAACGTATGCTGTATGACACACAGCAAAAAATAATAAACACGGCAAAAACACTATTGTTTACTAAGTACCAATTTCAAATTCAATATATTTTTTTTCCTACTTAAAATGTTAAGCTGCTGCAAACTCAAGCAGTGTCCATTTTAAATGACAAAATAAAATGTTTGAGTTGCTTAGAGTAGCTTTTCTTGCCATTTGTCTAGTTTCACAGGATGACTTCTCAGATTACTTTTTTCAATTTATTACTCGACTTTCTTTAACGTAAAGGTTAATATACCAATCCTCTCTCGTTCCCTGATAAAACAAGTATCCACTTGCTGCTCTTTGTTCACACTCAGGAAGCTGCAAAAATATGGCCACTGGCAACAACTGCTATAATACTTTGCATATAGGGGCACTATAACGATATTGCAGGAGCTGAAAATATGTTTTTGTGTTTTGCCGATCAATAGAGTCCTCAATTTTTTTTTTTTTTTTTTTTTTTTAAGAGAAAACCGGACCATTTTGATCAGCTTTAATAATGGGTCAGAGCTGTTTTGACAGCATGAGGAGGATCTACACAATATTGGGGAGGTGGTTTTGTTGTTGTGGCTAATCAGTGTATACACACACTAGGGCTGAGACAAAAGTCAATTACCACCTCCTGCTGGCCACATCATCAATATGAATAAAAAATTGTCGATTCTATCATTTTTTTTCTTCTTCCAATTTTTGCACACCTTACAAGAAACCTGGCAGGTACTCAAATTCACAGCAGGAGGGAAGTGAAAATCTGGGGCTATTGTATTCACATGCTCTTGGAATATTCAGAGCTCCAAACAGTGACCTTTCACTTTCGGTTCCAAATTGTATTTGCAGTCTTGAAATTTTGAATGGGAAGAGTGCAGGTACTGTACATTAGAACTGCAGTGCTTGCAGGCAATCAAATGCCCATTGTTTCTCGCTCTTTACAGTTATTCAGTATCCTTAAAACTATTGCTCGATTTGACAGCTCAAGTTTTAATTCTTCTGCAATTTAGCAGGTTTGCCCCTTTTTAAAGGGTCCCCCGAAGCAACTCATTTACATAATGGAATGCCAGCACATACTCTGGGTAATTTAAATGCAATGCCTTTGCCCAAAACTCCCCATCATTGTCAATCATCACACAGCCCTACCGTACACATACACACAGAGAAAGTGGAAAAAAGAGGAGACTAGACTGCATTGCGATCAAAGTTCCAAGGTCAGTATAGAACTTGAGGTGAAAAGTATGGTGATGGTTTCATCATGGCTGTCAACGTGGTGCTTACAATGTTTACAGAAAGAGCTGTTTGTTACCACATGATGCCCAGTACTCTTTCAAGTGTTCTTAATGCACAGTAAATGTCATCATATACATTGTGTGCAATTAACAGCTTAAACAGGGTTGTGTAGTGGGCCTTCTGTGAAATTGTGAAGTAAACCGTCTGCAGTGAATCACAGCAACAGCCGGGGGATGTGGTTCTAAATAGCTGAGACACACAGAGCAAGTGCAAAGACCAGTGGATTAAAAGGGAAGCTGTGGGTACTATACCAGAAGTGTCTAACCATTTTTCTTCACATGTAGGACGACAACGTTAACAGCCAGTTGTAAATGCACCAAAATGTGTCACATTTCCAACAAGTAAGAAAACTAAACCATGGTGAAACTAATATATGAAAATTTCTACCAATGTACCACGCACTACTAACTAAAATACTGTTTTGGATAAGTGTCAATAAGCGAACTGCTCAATTTTGAACAATTTTAAACAACTACTAAAAATAGACCATTATAGAGTAGTCTAAATTAGGAAAAACAAGCAGGATAATCTTGGTAATGTAAGATATACAAAAATGTGCTAAGAATGAAAAGATGGATTTGCAAACAAGCTTTATTTGAGCTTGGAGCTACAGTTTAGAATCAGAATCAAATACCACACTCAGGTTAAGCAAACAGGTGCCGACACTGAGCATTATTCATAATGTAATTGAAATTAAGGATGAGGAATTATAATTAGTTCCAGATTCAATACATATCACCTTACTAGGTTCAGCTTATTTTAGCCGTTATATTAATGAATGTTAGTTTCGCTTCAGAGCCTCGCTAACAAATTTTTTTTTGATTGCGAGTTCAGTTTTTAACAGCGATATGCTCTTTCAGCAGCCCCACTAATTACACAAGTGCTATTATGATCCCCTATTAGCAACATTATTTTGTGTATCATTAGATTTTGCTCATACTTCTGCATATCCCACTGAGCC
Organism: Polypterus senegalus; assembly: GCF_016835505.1. Taxonomy (NCBI): domain Eukaryota; kingdom Metazoa; phylum Chordata; class Cladistia; order Polypteriformes; family Polypteridae; genus Polypterus; species Polypterus senegalus. The sequence continues at coordinate 264,155,853 of NC_053155.1, read as the reverse complement.
ACACATACATCTCAGTAATATTGAGTTTATGAAACGCTGACTGAATACATTTTATTCTGGAATTACCCTGTAGACTAGCCAATAGGTTTGAAACTTCCCAATTCAAATACACTACAAAAGAACTACAAGTTAAAACAATTGCAAGTTACAGATGACATATCTGAATATAATCTCACAAGGTACTCATGAATAAATGTACTTTTTATTTTTAAACCAATTCCATAATGGGATAAAAATATTAATAAAAGCTTTTTTCTTGTTGTTTTGAAATGGCAATGGGATTCTTCTGCTTTGTTAAACCATCCAGGATTTTAAAATAATTGGAGTGATTCCCGTAATTCTGCAATGAAGTTAAACCCCTAGCCCCTTAGTCTCCTTATGTAGTAAACATTAGGCGAGCCTGCTCAGAGAATACCGAGTTAACTATAAGAATGATTAAACTCACAAAAGATGTACTAAGCCTAACGGTCTCAAAACTATGGACATGTTATTGAAATAAACATAAAAAGTCAAATTACACTTCCTAAAAGTCAGTGCTCAACCATTTCATGTGTAAGAAAATACCTTTACATTTATTATGTTTTGAATAAATGTATCGCATAACCACTAAAAAGACTTGGGTTCACATCCTGGGTCTTTCCTGTGTGGAGTTTGCATGTTCTCTGTGTCTGTGTGGGTGGGAACAATCTTCAGGTAGAGCACCAGCCTATCACAGGGCAAACACAAAGGACGGTTTAGCAACACCAACCCACCTAACAGGCATGTGTTTAGACTAGGGATGCGTGGTATACCAGTCCTGAAAAAGCAAAACAAAACACTCATTTTTAAAGTAACTCACTTCATTATTTTTGGTACCAGTGGAGCATGGTGGCATGGGATTGTGCTGTGAACAAGGGAGGCTGCAGTGAAATGGAGGAGCTGGTGCAGAGGGACAGCTGACACTGGGAAGGGGGGGAGAAGTTATCTTTTGTTTGATTTGGTACTTGTGCTAAATATCAATACTAAAGTCAAAATTTTAGTACTGATTCAACACTAGTTTAGACTAGGATGAAGAAACCTGAATACCCAGTGAGAACATGAAAACTCCACACAGGGAACACTCTGGGACGCAAAACCCCATTTTCCTGCCTATCCCAACAATCATAAGCCACAAGGCAGGAAGAACACTATGGTAAAATTAAAATGTTATAATAATAATAATAATAATAATTTCATCATTGTTAACATCTTCTATCCATGAATCTATTCATATATTCTTGCCACTATAGGCATAATAAAAAAATGAATCCACTTAACTAATTTATCCAATGCAGAGTCGCAGAGAAGCTGTAGCTTATGCCCACAAGCACTGGATGCAAGACAGGAGAAATCAGTGGACAGGGCACCAGTCCATCAGTGAATGAACACAGATAAACACTAGTACTGAATTGAAATAAAATTTTGCCTTTGGTACCAGTGCCAGTTTTCACATCTCTGTAATGGTACTAAAATAATATCAAACAAATAACATGAAACTTTGTATTTCCCAAAAAAAATAAAATGCAAAATTAATGTTTTTCCTCCAAAAAAAAAAAGTATTGATATAATTGAACACTAACTGTAGTAATAGATTAGTGGTGCATGTGATGGTAGTAGAACTGTCACCGGGTCCTTTACTGGTCTTTCTGGCTCACTGGAGCGGGTAGTGTCTACTAATTAGCCAAATACAACATAGTGTGCAGTCAGAAGGTCGAGTACTGAAAAAATAAGTCACTTTAAATGAATACTCATGAGACGCTTTTCTATTAATGCTCATTTCTAATGAGAACCATCTTTTAGGATTTCATAAAATACCTGCTCTTACCAGCTCAATGGAGTCTTCTCCTTCAGTGGATTTGCTGCTGTTATGGTCAGTTCATAGGTAGTTTTTCATCCTGCGTGTGTCTCTCTAATGAGAGCAGTCACAGTGTGTGGGGGGGATAGAGGTTTTAATTCAGTTCTTGGATTCTGTGTTTTTTTTTTTGTTGTTTGAGGAATGAGATGTAATTTCCAAGAATGTGTGAAATGTAGTTAAGTTAGTTTATGTGCAGGCATTAAGTGATCATAGGTGGTGAGGATAGAGGACGCTATTGTACACATTGTGAACTTTGGGGGTTTTTTTGTTGCCTATTTAAAAAATGTTTCAACCTTTTAACAATAGAATTACCAAAGCCTATGGAAAAAAACTTGTAAACCTGGCCCACCTTAAATCTGTTTGCACCTCTCCATTCATCGTTTTTTGTCTTGTAAATGTGTCAAAAAGCCCAAGCAGCCTGCTATCTCATCCTCCCACTGCCACAGAAATGGCAAAAAGCTTTCCCAGCTCAAGCCTTGTTCTTCAGGGAGTGAGGTAGTACCTAGATCTGTATAGGTTAAAAAAATAGTTATTTGGAACACATGCATTTTCCGTGTGTTCCATGTCTACAAAGATCTCAAGTGGCGGATGACAGGAAATGCAAGAAATGTTGAACACATACCTAAAAGACAAACATTTTTCATGTTTTAGTACCAACGACAAAATTTTGACATGAAGTGTATAATGTGTGAAGACTGAAGTCCAAATAAGCACTCTCACAAATGGTACAAACAACAGAACAAGTACACTTTAATTCAAAACTATAACTGAAGAAAAAGAAATCTGGTTAGTGTGGTTCATTATCGCGACTTTTGGTAGTACAGCGGTAAGAACTGCTGACTCTTACTCAAAAGGTTACGGGTTTGAGTCTTCCCACATCACAAAATTAACACGGAGTAGTGAGCTGCTCTTCTATGTTTGTATTATATAATAGTAACATTTGATTTGAGGCTTTAACAGCCGATGTAAATGTATGGTACTTGTAAAGGTTAGCTTTTTTTTTTTATTCATTCAGTTTTGTTCCCTCAGTCTCTATCTAACACTGTTGTTTTCAAATAAAGATTTGCTATAACAGAGGTGAACTCAGATGAGGATAATCATCCCTGATAAACAAGTCTTGAGCTGGGAGAGTGATTTTTGCCTTTTCTGTGGCGGTGGGAGGATGGGATAGCAGGCTGCTTGCTGCTTTTGCTTATCGACACATTTACAAGACAAAAGACGCTGATGGAGAGGTGTGGACGGATTTAAGGTGGGCCGGGTTTACGAGTTTTTTTGTAGGCTTTGGTAATTCTAGTATTAAGCCAGGATGCCTCTTAATCAAATGGCTCTGTAGCAGCAAAGACTAATTGTTGGACTTTTTCTACCCCCATCATTATCTTTTTAATTTAGCAGCCTTGGACTATCCGCAGTTTCAAAGCCATTGCCTGTAACTACAGTCACTGAAGGTTTCCTTGTTCTTGGATAGAACTATTTTGTTTTTGTTGGACTGCTGCATATTATTTTAACAGACTGTTACCTTTTCATAGAACCTTTTTCTTGATTCTTTGTTGTTCTTTTTCTCACAAATACGTCATTAAGACTGGTCATACAATAAACATCGAGGACGTTGGTTACTAAATACTTTATGCGTCAACTATGTTTTGGGGCATCTGGAAAACCATCTGGCTAGTAACTTTTATTATAGTATAACAATCAGCCAGGGAAGAACAACAACGGTATGTGTGCTGGGGCCCTGATCACAGGCAAGTCCTGGTGAGATGCCAGTTTACTTTTATTGTCACAAGCATGTCTCAGAAATGCAGAAGGCATTTTTTTTAATTGAAACCTTTGCTACTTCAAAGTTGATGTATTTGAAAAGTTTTAAAGCTTTTCTTCAAATTGGGACTATGACACCCATTATAAAATGCAATAGCAGGCTAAGTTTTTTTTTTTTTAAATTTACACAATATGCTTCACTTATGAATGCGATTCCACATGGCAAACTGATATATACTATAATTATGAAGAAATAACTGACTTGAAAAATATCAGACTTGTCCTTTAATGCAAGTATGCTGTAATACATGACTGTACAGTATGTACCAAGTAAATACTATCATATGATCTCGAGTATGTAGTCATGTTCCTCACGCACATTGAGATGATTTGCCTACCCAAATCTAAGTTCTATGTTAGAGGTGTGCAAAATATTGAACTTTATTTGATATTTAATAAAAAACAATATGCAAATTCCAGTACAGCAATGTTCAGCGCTTTAATTTTCCACAACTTCTTCACAGCATTAAATAAACTCAGTAAAATCTGCAGCAGTCTTTCAGAGTCGACTGCACATGCAAGCACGGTGGTATTCAGCATCAAAAAGGAAACATTTAGAACAGGTAAAGTTAGTAGAGTCTTATCAATCAATCACCAATCTAAATCAGTCCATTTTCACTAAAACAAGACTCAATCGGTGATCAATAAATTGGCCCTTCATAAAAAACAATCTTTCCAGCTCCTGCCTTTGTAGGCTTTACAGTAATTTAGTTGCAGTGATTTTTTTTTGCAATGAATGTCCTATAGTGTAAATAAAGGATGTCAAGGCTCATTTTACAAGAGAGCAGAGAAGATTAGAATATTAGCCCTTTACATTCAAGAAAGTGGGAGTTATAAACTGAGCAAAAGGAATTGGAGAAACTGTCACGTTCAGTAAAACAAATGGCAAGAAAAGGTACTTTAAGAAATTCAGACCTTTTTATTTCGAGCTTTAATTAAGACAGATGTTTCAGTTTAGACCACAACCTTGTTTCAAGTGCTTCATCTTTTCAATTGGAAAAAGATAAAACCGACTTTGCAACTGCTGCTTACTTAAAATTGTCTTGTTATTTTAACCAAAACGTTTGTTTTGTTTTTTAACATTTGCAGCTTTTTTAAAGATTTGTACTATGTTTATTATCTGCTGCTGTGTGTCATATTGTACAAGTTTTGGTAAGAAACAAGCACTGAATTATTAAAACTGTAATTAATATTTATAATTACACCTCAAGAATTTTGAATGTCTGATGCATTGAGGTAAAAAGTATACACTTACAGGTGTGCTCAACAGTAAAAAAGCTGTAGTGCAATGAAGGATTAAAAACTAAGTGCAGGTATATTTACATTTAAGCAGTGTTTAATTACCGATACCAAATAATGGATTGTGTGAGAGTGAACACTACAGGGAAGGGAAAAAAAATACGACCACTCGTAATTATGAGACACATGCATTTTCTTTTATACCATATTTATTTCATGGAAAATTATTGTATTTTATTTGTATATATATTTTAAGGAAATTTAATTTTAGTATTTTTATGGCCACTGAACAATAAGCCTACAGAATTTCATTTTGTTATTAAAAATACAGTGTTAACAAAAGTTATCTATAGTTTAGTTCAATGCATCGGGTTATGTAGGAGCTTAGTGTTAAAAGTTTTATTAAAGGGGGAAAAAAAATAGAATTAGTTTCAGAATCAGCAGATCAAGTAATTGGCGATCGCTGTTGGCCTTAAAAAAACCTGATCAGAGCAGCCCTAAAGGTTAGTGCTACGGTTTGCAAATGGTTCAATTATCCCAGGGTAACAGTTCAAGCAGTAAAAAAATCTAAGAATAAAATATTTACTGCAAAAGGACCCCTTGGCATGTGCAAAGCCTGCAATGTGTTCTGCTTCCCTGGCAAAATGCATCCCTGCTAAACAAAATTCCATAAAATGTTAGCTGTCCTGTTGCATACTGTATGAGTGGATGGGCAGCAGGTGTATGGTGGTGGGCATTTGGGAATAAGAGCTTCAGTGACTACAGTACTGAAAAGCACACATTTGCCTACTTGTGTCCAGAAAATACTCATTTTGTCATGGATCAAATAACTAGCAAGTAATTCACATCACATTGAACAAAACCTGTGAGTGTTGCCATGTGTGCAAGACACTAAAGAACTATAAATAATAATAAAAAAAAATTTAAAAAAAACCACAACACTAAAGAAACTACTATAAAGTCACAAAATGTAGAGGTTCTATCAGATATACTGTACAGCCGTGGCGAAAAGTTTTGAGAATGACACAAGTATTGGTTTTAATAAAGTTTGCTGCTTCAGTGCTTTTAGATCTTTTTGTCAGATGTTTCTATGGTATACTGAAGAATAATTACAAGCATTTCATAAGTTTCAAAGGCTTTTATTGACAAAACATCCTCTGAGAGCAACTTCTCCCAACCATCTAAGAACTTTGATTACCAGCAATGCCTTTTCCAGCATGATAGTTATCACTTTTGCCTTATCTCAAGTTAAATAAAGAGAAACCTGAAATCTTAGTGATTGGCAATAATGGATACAATGAGGCTATTAGAAATAAACTGGATACATTAGAATTAAAAGTCAAGACGGAGGTAAAAAGCTTAGGGGTAATTGTTGACTGTAATCTGAATTTTAAATCGCATATTAATTAGATCACTAGGACAGCATTTTTTCACCCAAGAAACAGCAAAAGTTAGACCTCTTATATCCTTGAAAGATGCTGAGAAATTAGTTCACGCATTTGTTTTCAGTAGACTAGATTACTGTAATGCACTCCTCTCAGGACTACCCAAAAAAGACATAAATCGTTTGCAACTAGTGCAGAATGCAGCTGCTAGAATCCTAACTAGGAAAAGAAAATCTGAACACATTGTTCCAGTTTTAATTTCACTACACTGGTTACCTGTGTCATTCAGGATTGACTTTAAAATTCTGCTTATGGTTTATAAAGCCGTAAATAATCTCGCCCCATCGTATATATCGGAATGTCTGACACCTTATATTCCAAATCGTAACCTTAGATCCTCAAATGAGTGTCTCCTTAGAATTCCAAGAACAAAGCTTAAAAGAAATGGTGAGGCGGCCTTCACTGCTATGCACCTAAAATCTGGAATAGCCTGCCAATAGGAATTCGCCAGGCTAATACAGTAGAGCACTTTAAAACACTGCTGAAAACACATTACTTTAACATGGCCTTTTTATAACTTCAATTTAACTTAATTTAACTTAATCCTGATACTCTATGTTCAATTCTTCATAATAACTATTCATGGTGGCTCTAAAATCCGTACTGACCCCTACTCTCTCTTCTGTTTCTTTTCCGGTTTCTTTGTGGTGGTGGCCTGCCACCTCCACCTACTCAAAGCTTCATGATGCTCCAACAATGATGGATGGATTAAAAGGCAGAAGTCTACGTGACCATCATTATCAAGTCCTTCCGTGAGAACCCTAAATCCAAAGAGGACTGTTTCATTTATGTTAGGTAGAATGCCCAGAGAGGACTGGGCGGTCTCATGGTCTGGAATCCCTACAGATTTTATTTTTTTTTCTGTCCCCCCTGGCCATTGGACCTTACTTATTCCAGGTTAACTAATGTTGACTTATTTTGTTTTCTTATTGTGCCTTTTATTTTTCTATTCTTTATTATGTAAAGCACTTTGAGCTACTGTGTCTATGAAAATGTGCTATATAAATAAATGTTGTTGTTGTTATGGCATGGTGCTCCAAGTGGCTCGTTTGACACTAAAATTACCAGAGCCTACGAAAAAACTCGTAAATCTGTCCCACCTTAAATCGCTTCTTAAAACCGTTCTTACCTCTCCGCCAGCGTCTTTTGTGTGCTGATAAAAGAAAAGCTGCAAGTAGCCGGCTATTCCATCCCCCCACCGACTTAGAACGTGCACAAACTTCTCCCAGCTCATGCCTTGATTGATTTTCTGGGAGTGAAGTGGAGTTTTACAGTGGAAATAATTGTTTGGAACACACGCATTTCATGTCTGTTCCGTTTCTACAGTAATCTGTGTAAACACATTGTTAAAACAGAAACTTTTTTTATATTCTACTAGTAGATGACAAAATGTAGGCATAAACTATATAATGTATGAATCCTGAAGTCCAAATATCAAAAGAAATATTTTCACAGAAGGTACAAATCTAACACAACAATTGCGCTTTTATTCAAAAATATAACTGCAGAAACAAAAAGCCACCTTAACATGCAACATTGACACTTGTTTATTATGACTGCCTCTGTGGCGCAATAGAATCAGCTGCCGACTGGTAATCAAAATGGTCGCGAGTTCGATCCTGCGCCTCTCCTTTTTGAGAAGTAAACTGCTCTTAGTCTTACTATTTTATAATAAAAACATACATTTGATTTCAGTCTGTAACAGCCGGTGTAATTTATGATACTTGTAAAAGGTTAGCTTTGTTTTTTTTTTAGTTTTATTATCTCAGCCGCGTTCACGAGCCCAAACACACCCTACACCCGCATCTGATACTGCTGTTTTCACATAGGCGTGCTGTAACATAGGTAAACTCAGCTCCCTTCTACATCGGAGCAAGAATGCACATACCATTGCTTGCATACTAAAGTGTCAGCAGGCACTTTTTGTGGCATTACACATATTTTTGTGCATGCCCTCTGCACGCTACTTGTGACTTTAGGAAGTAAGAAAATAAAGGTAAATCGTGTCATAAAATGATTTCTTCAAAACGTCACATATATTTGTCTTTCTTTTTTAAAATGTGCGTTGATCACCGCCAGCATGTTGTAGCATACAGCATCTGGCTACCTGCATGTTCTTGCGTGCACTGAATAAGAGACAAATATACAGTCTGACTGAGAGAATCAGACTGAAAAAAAGCAAACATTTAGAAATGCCATACTTTTACAGCTGATCTGACGCGGTTTGTTTTCAAATAATATTGCATTTGTGCGATGATGTTTTCACATATATTGTCTCTTTCTTTCAGGTGTGTAATAGAAACCACAGCATGGAGAGAAATGCAATATTATTTGAAAACGAACAGCGTTATTTATTTGGCACGGACATGCTCAAAAAATACATGTGTAATGCCACAAAAAGTGCATGCAGACATGTTCGTGCCAAATAAATAACATTTGACGTTTTGAAGAAATCATTTTATGACACGATTTACCTTTATTTATTTACTTACTTCCTAAAGCCTAAAGTCACAAGTAGTGTGCAGAGGGCATACTCAAAACGAAAAGTGCCTGCTGACACTTTAGTATGCAAGCAATGGTATGTGCATTCTTGCTCGGATGTAGAAGGGAGCGGAGTTTACCTCTGTTACAGCGCGTCTATGTGAAAACAGCAGTATCAGATGCGGAGGTGGGGTGTGTTTGGGCTCGTGAACGCGGCTGAGATAATAAAACTGTCTAAAAAAAAAAAAACAAAACTAACCTTTACAAGTATCATAAATTACACCAGCTGTTACAGACTTAAATCAAATGTATGTTTTTATTCTAAAATAGTAAGACTAAGAGCAGTTTACTTCTCAAAATGGAGTTGTGCAGGATCGAACTCGCGACCTTTTGATTCCCAGTCGGCGGCTTTTTCTATTGCACTACAGAGGCAGTCATAATAACGGCTGTCAATGTCGTATGTTAAGGCGGCTTTTTGTTTCTGCAGTTATATTTTTGAATAAAAGCGTAATTGCTGTGTTAGATTTGTAGCTTTTGTGAAAGTATTTGTGTGATACTTCAGGCTTCATACATTATATAGTTTATGCCTACATTTTGTCATCTACTAGTAAAATATAAAAAAAGTTTCTGTTTTAACAATGTGTTTACACAGATTACTGTAGAAACGGAATAGACATGAAATGCGTGTGTTCCAAACAACGATCTATTATTTCCACTGTAAAACTCCACTTCACTCCCAGAAAATCAATCAAGGCATGAGCTGGGAGAATGTGCACGTTCTAAGTCGGTGGGGAGATGGAATAGGCGGCTGCTTTGAAGCCTGATTTTTATCAGCACATTTAGATGACAAAAGACGCTGGTGGAGAGCTGTGAACGATTTTAAGAAGTGATTTAAGGTGGGAAGGATTTACGAATTTTTTCGTAGGCTCTGGTAATTCTAGTGTTAAATTGTTTAACCAGTTTCGCAAATCACATCGTAATTAAAGTAGCACATTAAATACTTTGTTTTGTATTTGATCTTTTGCTCTGTGTGTGTGAATCACTACGTGCTTCCGCTTTCTCTTTCTCCGACAGGATACAGAATCCATTACATTTGTGATATTAAAGCTCTCTGAATAATTAAAATACTGAGATGAATACATATCTTTTTCATGATGATAGGAGTTAAAGCATGTTATTAAACAGGGGAACACGGTGCGTGATTGTGCACGACCTTCGATGAAATTATTGTAGCAGTACTGTCTCTTTCAAAACGTACTAACCTCCAATTCCTGTGCTTACTTTCCTTTCTCCAAATACCCAATCGCCACACAATCAGCATCTGTAATAGACGTTAACCCATCTGTAAGCTTACAATGACGATTCTTGAAAACTTTTAAGGAATATTGAAATGTCTTTGTAGTACATGTTTAATTATTCTACCCATCTATCCTTCCAGTGCCACGTCAGCCCCAGTAAGAATACAGCACAAGGTAGGATCAATCCGTGAACTAGCAAGCTCTGCGGAACCATGTACTCACATGTTTAATTATTAACAATGCAGATTAGTTAAATGAAGTTAGTTTTATCTATATAATCAACATATTTTGCTGCATTTTATCTTAAAAATTATATCGTCATTATATGCAAATACGCGCTTTATAAAGTGGCGCAGGTTGTGCAATATTATAACTGTTGGTGCAAGTTTACAGTGAGGTGATTGTACTTATAAGTACAAACAGTTATACAAGGAGCAATTGAATGAGTGTGTTTATAGTTCTTGGGACGAAACGGTTTCTGAACCGCGAGGTCCGTACAGGAAAGGCTTTGAAACGTTTTGCTGTGGCTGAACGGCAAGCGCATGCTTGATGCTGTATACAGCATTTCTGATCAGCTGCTGCGATTCCCCACTCAGATACAGTGATATAAATACTCAGAGTGGTGCAGTGAGAGTAATATGGAAAAAGATGATCCGCTGTGGCAACCCTTAATGGTAGCAGCTGAAAGAAGAAAAAAAGGTGCAGTGAGAGTAACACTAAAGCAGTTATTGGTATTTGGAATACTATGGCTATTCACTGGACCATTATATTGTTACAAGTTAATTACTATCAGATGCATTACACTAATAAACAATATGCGCTTAGTTTCAGTGTATTTATAAAACCTGGGCAGGAAAGTGGATCTAAGAAATACAGTAACCACACAGGAACAGTAGCACTGCTTTGATGTTGGGTGCTGCCAGTCTGCAAAACCGAGTGGAGAACTTGCGTACGACAGGGTGTTTACGCCAAGTGAAGGTTTTATACATCTCGATTTGAACGTAGAAATGTTCTTATGCAACACTTCTGTGCGTACGCACCATTTATACACGAGGTCCCAGATGGGGTGGGAAGTATGACTTGCCAGTGAGTAGGTTCAATGGAGATATTGTTTCAATGGACTATTTTAACCAATCGAAAGTAAGTCCATCATATCTGTATTGTGCAAAATAATACAGATTAGAAGAACTGAACAAGAAAAATATATATATATATATATATATATATTGCACGAAGTGTCAAACTGCATCCGTTATTTTTTATTTTTAATCTTGCACACCTCACAGGAAAGCTGTCAAGCACTCATATTTGCAGTAGGAGACGCATGAGATTCCCCAAGTTTAGCTATTTTAGCAGTAGTGCACTGATGCTGATGAAAGGTAGCCTGATTAGTGCATCAAGCAAAGTTTAATTGGTCAGAGAGGACATATGTTGCTGTGGTATTGCAAGCACCCATTGATTTTTCACACTTTACAGCGCTCTTTTAGGTAGCTCACTATCCTTAAAATGTGTGACAGAGGTGGGGAACTCTCAGTGTAACAACATTTAGGAGGACTTCAGCATAGGGTTTATACAGAATGCTATTGCTATCATTATGAACTACTTGATTTATCTTAGCATGAGCACATTCCAAATGTATTCTTTTTTTTATCCAGTAACTAAAATACACTGCTTAAAATACATATTAAGTATAAAAATTAAAAACATTATATATAGATAGATAGATAGATAGATATAGAGAGAGAGAGAGAGAGAGAGAGAGAGAGAGCAGGGGTTCTCAAACTCGGTCCTGGGGGACCCCTGTGGCTGCAGGTTTTTGTTCCAACCAGCATGGGCTAATTAAGTGAACTGTTGTTTTCTAGATTCCCTGTTTTGGGAACTATATACAAATTAGAAAACTAAGTTTGGCTTAAAAAAAATAAATAAATAAATTAATTAAAATGTACTAAGCAGTTAAAAAGAAATGTTTAACAGTATTTTCATCTTGATTGCCATTCTGCTTTTCTAGGTGTTCTAATTGTTTAATCCATTATTTACTAATTAGTGGGTCTAACTCTAAAGTAGTTGCAGCCTTTCACAATCGAGTGTTTGCTTGTTTTTGTCATTATTAAGATTCAATAAAGGGAGCAAACTGCACAGAGAAAGGGCAGAATATAATAAAGAGTTAAGCATTTAAATCCATAGCAAAAACAGAAATATTTCTAAGTTTCTTATAAATGTAAAAATCATGCTGCTGTACTCTTCTGAATGTAGAATAAAAGATAAATAATACCAGCAAATTAAATGAGATCAGTGCTATCAGGTGTTGTCACTGATTAGGAATCTGGTTGGAACAAAAACCTGCAGCCACAGGGATCCCCCAGGACCGAGTTAGAGAACCCCTGATATAGAGTTATTATATATAGAGGTACAGCGGACTACGGAGGCTTTTACCATCCCCCCTCTGTGGCCTAGAAGGCGGAGGAGACACCGTAAACAAAAGCGGGGCAGAAGGAGCTGCCTACGTGCTAGGCGAAAATGCTAACCCATACAGACCGGCTCTTCCCAGTCTCTTCATCACTAATGCCAGGTTACTCGCCAATAAGATGGATAAGAGTTGGCTGAGGATCGCCTCAAGTACGGTGGACAGCTGTGTGGCAATTATTACCTCCGATACGCTGTGGTGGAGCTAGAGGGGCGCGCTCTGTTCCGGGAAGACAGGACTGCAGCTTCTGCTAAATGTAAAGGTGGAGGGCTGGCGCTGCACATTAATAAATCCTGGTGTACAGCTACAAACATTATTGGAACATACTGCTCCCCCGACTTGGAATACCTGGCAGTGAAATGTAAACCATTCAAGACGGTAAGAGAGTTCTCCTCCATCCTCATAGTGGCTGTTTATATCCCATTGCGAGCGAACAATTAGCTTTGGAAGTGCTGTACTGCCCAATTAGCAGACAAATGAATGCCAATCCAGACGCGGCTGTGATTGTGGCTGGTGACTTTAATCATGTAGAATTAAAAGCAGTGCTTCCCAAATTTCGAGGATTCATAAACTTTCCAACTAGAAACAATAGCATTCTGGATTAAGTTTACTGCAACATCCCAGGAGCAAACAAGGCTGTAGCAGCCCCACAGCTGGGCATGTCGGACCATATCGCAGTGTAGTTGATCCCACCCTATACTCCCATGATCTGAAAGATGAAACCGACTACCAGAATAGTACAGGTATGAACTGGAGGTGGCATCTTTAGCATTACAGGACTGTTTTTAGCATACTGACTGGGGAGTATTCAAAGAGGGCTCAGATCTAGAGGGATACACATCATATGTCCTATCCTATGTGCAGTTCTGTACCGATGCTGTCCTGCCCACGAAGACCTTCAGGGTGTTTCCAAATCAGAAACTGTGGCTGGACAGTACGCTGCATATAGGTCAGGCGACAGGCTGGCATATAGCAAAGCCTGAAAAGAACTGAAAAATGGAATAAACTTGGCAAAATACAGATACAAACAGCGTATCAAGGAGCAATGTAATAACAACGACCCACAGAACATGTGGATAGGCTTAAAGACCATAACAAATTGTACGTGCAGCGATCAGCAGGTCAGCCATGACCCTAGTCTCCCTGACACCTTGAACAGTTTCTTGGCACGCTTTGATGGATCTAGCAGCAGGGAGACTGTACATCACCCGTGGCTGGAGGAGCAGCATCACCCGTCTCTTCCTGCAACTACACCAAGTAAGGTCCATCCTGAGGAGGATCAATACCAACAGAGCTGCAGGACCAGATAAGGTGTCGGGTAAGACACTGAAACTATGTGCTGATCAATTGGCAGGAGTCTGGAAAAGTCTAGACTTGATGATGTCTTATTGCTGCTGCCCTTTAGATTTATCCATCCATTCATTATCCAACCCACTATATCCTAACTACAGGGTCACGGGGGATCTGCTGTAGCCAATCCCAGCCAACACTGGGTGCAAGGCAGGAAACAAACCCCAGTAAGGTCCAGCGCCTTTACATTTTTTATATTTATTTTAGTATTTATAGTTTATTGTGTATTTTAAGTATTCTGCCTAGAAACTGAGTCCTACCAACAAAAATTCTTTATCCATCCATTATCTAACCCGCTATATTCCAACTACAGGGTCGTATGCATAACGACAATAAAGAATTATCTATATGTACTGTGGAATTAGTGAATTCGAAGATAAATCAGGAAAGTTCCATTTAAACCAGCTCTTTAAAGCTGTTTTTGTAACATGCTTTTGAAGTCTGGTTTGTCACTGAACCACTCTTAGATCTGTAACATTTAACATTGTAAGATTTTATACTGCATCATTAGATGCTTAAAAAATATTACCGAAGAATAATATTTATTGGATTAGTCAAATTTAATTTTCAAATGGCAGAAACTCATGGTGAAATCAAACTTGTCAGTTCAAATCCTTTATTTCAAAAAGTAGTTTTGTGTTGATGTTTCCAATGTTTCTTATAAGAGTGATCATATTTTGTTACTGCTTATGCCTGTGTACAATTCCAGACTTAAAGATTACTTTGGCTGTTACCTTATGGGAGTGTTTATATATAATAAAATAAAAAAGAGAGATTACGGCTGTGTGTCTTTTTCCGAAGTGTGTATTTTGCCAAGAAACCAAGTACGATTTCTGCACTTGCATGCTGAAATTATCCTGCATGAATAAACCAGGAGTCATGTCTGGAAATTCTGCAGTATCCCTTTCTGACATGTGTTGATGTGGTGCTTTAGTATCGCCACTGTGAGCTATTTTTACAGGTTTTATATGTATAACTCACATTCTTCTCTTATACAATTATGCATTCTGAAGTAATTTGTCTACTTCCAGTCACACAAAAGCACAGTAACAACTTTCTCTGTATTACCAATACAGTAAAAAAGCTAGTTCCACAACATTTTCAAACATTTGATACCAAGATAGTACCGAAGTATCAGCTTGTGTGACACCTCTGTGTTGGCAGATATTTAGTCAAATCCAAAAATGGTTCAGATTTAATTTCACAGTTTCATGCCAATACAGCATTGTGATTTGTAGCAATTTTAAATTAACCTGGAACAAATTATGTTTGAATCATCATAACCATGCCAGAAAAGTTGCTTGACCATCATGCCCTATATTAAGGAAGTTCGAGATTCTAGAAGGAAATTAAATGTATGCAGAGAAACAATGTCCACCTATGCGTTATTCAGCCAAAACCCAGCAACATGATGGTTAATGATACTAGCACACTGCTGTACATTGCTGCATATTATTAACCCAAAATTTTGGACAGTTTTAATTTAATTTAAAAAACAAACAAAAGCTGAATAAATGACTTAGCAAAGAGAATGTGCTGGTGTGATCATAAGCTAAATCTTTCTATTTTAGGGGGGGAAAAAAAAGTTATTTTTATATAGTTATCCTTAATACACTGATAATTATTCAGGCTTGAATGGATATATGCAGTCAAGTGTGTTGTGAAAATTGATAAAATGCTTTTACTTTTCCAGTGGCATGTTTCGTTTCCAACAAAACCTCCAAAGTTTGTGTGCATTTACATAATGTAAATGAACAAAAACAAAAATATGATGTGAAAAACACATGACCTTCCCCACATTAATAACATGAATATAGTATACAGTGCGAATGTTCCAAAATATATGCAAGATGCAATACTACTGAAGTTTTACAGACAAACTATCACGGTCATTAAAAAAAAAAAAAGTAATAAAATGCACACGGCATTTATTTGTAATTAGCCTTAGCTGCCACATTTCAATTTTTTGAACTTCACAAGCTGAAAACTGAAGCTTGGAATAAAACTAATGATTTACTTACTGCCATCTGAAAATCTGCACATATCCATCAGATTTTACTTTGCAATTGTTTTTGAGAAATATGCATTAAATGCACACTTAGGCTGAAGAATTTGCGGATGTTTTAGAATACTGTAGCTGAAAGTGCGTTTTTCACATGTCAATTTAAAATTGGGGTGTAATTACAGAGTATAAAGGTGCAAGAGAGTGAATGGCTGCCAGAAAAAAAAAAAAGATCCTGGCACAACTACAGTATTAAGATTGTTAGGACAGCTAATAGTTCAACCGACTCAAAAATCGTATCAATATTTTTAATATGTCAATTGTATAACTTACTTAGATTACAGCTTTTCCCCGCGAGTATATTACTCTTATTTTATTCTAAACCATGACATTTTATTGAATGACAAAGTTTAAAGTAATTTGTGCTTTTTTTAAATTTATAATAGCACACTACAATAGACAGTGCAACATACGGTATGACCCTATTTATACGCTACACCCACAATAGACAATTTTGTACAGATTAAAACACATACATAAACCAAAACATCCGGTTAGTTCAACTTAGTCAGTTCCCGTAATAACGACAATATCTTGCTTATATTCTCTCACGGCCTTTAAGACTATGATGGTTTCATTTTCTTGGGCTATTGGAGAAGGTCATGCCTTTGATTCTCTGATACACTTAGATGTGCTTTTCTTCATCCATCCATCCTCTTCCGCTTATCCGGGGTCGGGTCGCGGGGGCAGCAGCTTAAGCAGATAGGCTTTTCTTCAAAGATTTGAAAATTGAGGTGACTCTTTTGTAGCACGGAAATCAGAACTAAACGGGACACCCTGGCGATGCTCAATCGGTTACAATTACAGCCTAACGACTATTACCTTATATTCAACTGTTCCTACAATATAACCCAACATTTCATTCCCTCCACATATAACCTGTGGAATGAGAGCGCTGCATAAAGCCCCGTGTTCATTTTCAGCCTGTGAATGACTATAACTAATGGGCAGTGAAATAAAATAAAAAATACAGTGCTAAATTTAATATGAATGCACAAAATGAGACTGTGCAACTGTAACAGTGGAGTTTACTTAATGACAGCGTGCGTAAGACTGTAAATGAAAATAATCAAATACGGGTGAATTACCTGGTCGAGGCCCCAAATGTAAATCCTTCTCCTGCGGCAGTAGAACCGAGAGCTCCGCTTCCAAAATTAAAGCCCGCCATCGTTCCGACGGCAGTGGACTGTTCGGGCCTCCTTGATAAAATAAACAGTTAATAAAGTTCGCTATGCTCCCCTCCCCGTAAGGATTCACAAGAAAACGTGGAGGCCTTCAGTTTTGAGCGGGACAGACTGACAAAACGTAAACAATGACTGAAAAATACAGCAGTTGAATGGGAACATTCACGACAAACATTCTACCGTCTTTTCATTTTAAAAAGCACGTTTTAATTAAACAGTAATAATCCAAAACTATTGACTTTCTAGATTGGCGCATAAACGCGCCCACTGATAAACGGAAACGAAACGCATGACGGGACTTAAGAAACGCAACCAACTCACGCAAGCGCCTTAAAGAGACAGGCACTGTATACCGGGTCACTTTATTGTAGATTACGAAAGGTAACTGTAATAATAAGGTGTTTTATGCGTTATATCACAAATGCTGGTAATTCAGTATCATTTCCTAACGACATCAATTCTGGAATATAAAAATACTTTATTTGGTCAACTAGCTTGCAGAAAGCTTTGTGTCTTGGCTGACAGCCAAGCATTATTATGATCTGTTCTGCTTAAATGAAAGAAGTAGTTTTTTATGACATTGAATTTTAAGAATTTTCCTTTTTTTTATAACCTGAGAAAAGTAGGTTTTTAGAATGTATGTAAATGTGTCCGGTAAATGTTATTCATATTCATTTCAGGAGGATTTGGCCAAACCAATGTTTAAACTTAATACATTAGGATTTGTCATCATTTCCTTTTTAACAAAACATAATATTTCTTTCATCCTCTGTTTTCCCTTTACTAAGGATGTAATAAAGATGTGCTGTGAGTGAAAAATTGTCCATTTTCTTTCTAACCTGACTATTTAATTCAGGATCAAGGACCATAAAAAGCACCATTTGGTTTATTAACAAACACAATGGTGTATCAAATGCAGGTATTACAGTATGTTTCTTAAAATAGAAAAAGAGAATTATCTTAGAACTAAAACCTGACAATATATTAAGTACAATTTAATCACTGTCAAGTAAACAGTATGAACAGAGCCTGGTAGTTAAACTCAATTCTCAGATCATCTTAGTAGAATAACAGAGTCAACAGCTGAAGTTATATCGAAAAGTATAATGGTGGTAGTATTGTCTGCATCTGAGAACCTTATAGGTCATTTACATCACAAGCTAAATCCTTTCTTTGCAGTCATACAGGTAAAAGATAGATATAAATATTTAATAAAAGTGTGTTTTTGTTGATACATTCCATTTATAAAATGTTCCTTAAAAATTTGAAAGAAGTGACACATTATAAATTGCTGTGCAATTACTAATGTTCAAATATAAATATGACTTCTTAAACAAATATCTGGCAGCTGTCATTTAGAATAAATAAAGTCTTGCTGCCTAAAGAAAAAAAAAAGATTTACTAATCATACCCAGTACAGAAAAATAGCTATGCAACACAACTACTAATAATGAAATCATAATATTTGAAAGATAAGGAAGCAGGTTTCATTTATAAATCAATTATACACATTTTCTATTCTGCCATTAATTTAAATTTACTTCAATTGTAAGCACAGAGGTTTCACACTGAAATCTAGTAGTACTGACTATGAAAGCTGACTAGTCTAGTTGCTATATTTTGTTATCGAGTTTATTTTGAAATAAATACATAAAGGCATTGATTCTATTAATAAGTTGTTTTAGGTAATTTAGATTTCTTATTTGCTAGGTTAGCTATTGTTCTAAATAAGACTATGGTATTATTAATATTTTCATATTTTATATTGGAGAATTAATCAGAAAGCATTCTTTTTCATTTATGTTCTAATTTTCAGCATTTTTATTTAATAGAGCATTTAAATAATAAAAGCAGCATGGTGATACAGTGCCATAGTGGTTAGCACTGCTGCCTCACAGCATTAGAGCCCAAGGTTTGATTCCAAGCATGTTTTCTTTTGTCTTTATTGATTTTCCAAAAGACATAAATGTGGGTTTGACTGCCAACTCTAAATCTAGGTATATACTGACATATCATCTGTAACTGCATTTTACAGTGCTGGCAGGATAGACATCTGCTCCCCCCAGTGCTGAACTGGATAAATGAGTTAGAAAAATGAATGCATTAAAATATTGTATTAATAAAAGGGGGTTAAAGACAAAAAAATTATAAAATCATAGAGCAACAATTTAATGGATGTGGGTCCATGATCCTTCATCTATTTCTGTTTATTGCTCACCCATTATATTTCACTTACATGCTTTCTGGAGCATCCAAACATGACAGTACCAATGGTTAGTGTTTAGTAGTTACTACAATTATTTTAGTGTTCAAAGCTAGTATTTAAGTAAAATTAATAAATTATTATTATAAATGAAATGGCACCATGATTCATTATACTTTGATTTGATATATTATTTTAATCTTTAAGGGGAAATTGTCTTTTTGCATGACCTTTGGGGATCAGAGCACAGGCTCAGTCATTGTACAGCACCCTGGAGCAATCTTCAGGTTAAGGACCTTGCTCAAGGGCCCAACAGAGAATTATCTTTCTTGGCAGTAAAAGGACTTAAACTGGCAACCTTCCAGATACCAGCTAAGATTCTTAGCCTTAGAGTCACCATGTCATGATTTTATAATTTTTTAAACTTAGGATATGCACTGTTTGTTAAACCAGCAGGCACTTTGATTCCTGACAGTGATATGCACAATTATGTATTTAAATACTTATTTATTTATATTTATTTTTATTCACACAAATGTGCAGCATATTTGTGTGAGTAAAGAGAGGAAACAATAACAAGTATTTTTTCTCTTGGGTTTACAAATACTATAACACTATGTCTGTTTATACAATGCCAAGAAAACAGTTTTCTACCTTCCTGTTGACACTTCAGACAAAACATAATTTTAGATGAAGGCCCCTTAATGAACAGATAACACATTATTTATACTAATATAATTAGCTGAGTCAACTGTTTTGACAAAGTCATCTAATACCAACTAAAATAATAGTGGAAGTCCCAAAAAAAGGTCACTTCCTTAAGGACTGGAAGAAAATATATTGTATTCTTGGCACCTGGTGTTAAAGTACACATTTTGATTGTGTGAACAATTCTGAAAATAATTGGTCTTGTATGTCTTGTCACAGTTAAGAAACCATTTTTGCAGAAAGGAAAAAAGCAAAAGTGATTGCTGTAGATGAAAAACTATATAGAAAATATGGAGTAACTAAAAATGCCAGATTATGAAGCAATGAGTTCAAATCTGATATTTTTGGTTCATAAAGGTTCCTGTATGTCAGAAGATGAGTTGGCAAGAAGTAAGGTCTGCAGATGGAACATTAATAATGCTAGCCTAATTAGCCCAGAGCTGTAATCTCAGTAAAACTGAAGCTGTGTATAACCAGTTGTAGAGATAAAAGAACAAATGCAGTCAAAGTCAAAAGAGGAGTTGTACCAAAAATGCAAGAGACTTGGAAGAATTTAATACTGAACTACTTGAAAAAAAATAATGCTACAGTGGACCAAAGTAGACTGCTTGAGTTTTTCATTGTACTGGTAGCCATGTAAAGTGCTGATTTGTTTAAAGTCACTAGACATTCTTGCTTCTTTTTATTCTATCAATGTGTATTTGCATATATTGTAATATTATATAGTGCTGCTGCAAGCAAATACACAGTTACTGGCTAGGTAACTAGCTTTAAAATGAAGTTTCTTAGGTGGCCTAAGACTTTTGCAGAGTATAGTGTAAATGTAACAGTATATACAGTAAAACAAATAGGAAAACATGATGAATAAACGATAATTCCAAGCTAAAAATATAAACAGACATTGAGAAGTTGAACCACTATCAAATTCTGATATGGAAAATGGAGACACGATATATGATTAAGAGAGACAAGGAAAAGGAGGCTAGGAAAAAATAAAAACTGAAAAGATGGGAAGGATCAAAGGCCAGAGTTGGTGAAGAAGGAGACCATCATAGAAGACTAAGACTAAAACTAAGAGACTAGTCAGTTTTTTATTGCTGTGAGAGCTTCAGAATCAAGTTTAGATATCAACTGTTTTCTTAACGAACTCCTTTTAGATCTTTTTTGACACAAAGAAGCGTGTCAGAACGTCTAAAACCTTGCCTCAAATGTGGATTTACATCAAAGACTTCATTTCCCAGTAGCGCCTGAAATGTCACGTGACCATCCAAGACCAGTAACAGTGATACAAACCTACAGAAACAGGAAATCGAGGGGAAAAAAACAGCAGGTCTTCGAAGAAGGAGCTGCAGTGGTGTTTGAAGCCGCTGAAGATGTTTAAATGAACTCTTACAGTCAGACTCATGTATATAGATTTCGATTTTGTGGCCCCTAATGAACGATCGAGACCCTTTCACGTCTTGCGGTAATTTGAAATTTAGTCTTGTTATCTGTTTAAAATGGAACATATCAGAACGCCAAAGGTAAGGATATAAATAATTTAAATAACGCTTCATCACTTGTCAATTTTTGCATGTAGTGGCTATTAGAGTTTGAAAACATTTACCTTTTCATCATACATACAACAGACAACCCTTGCATTGTTAGTGGCACTTTCCGTTTTTCATTTGTTGCCATGCATCCATTGATTTTTTTTTTCGGTCGTGTATTTCCGTTTTCATTTGTTTATGTGCTGCAAATCATATATTCTTTTAGTGAGTAAATGGTATTTTATTGGCTTTGATCACATGGGTTTTGGCTAAATGTAGTAGCTGATTTAGAACTTTAAGCAGTAATTAAAGAAACATTACTCTTACAAAACCTTGGATTTTTTAGTGCGAGAAAAATTCATATATTAACAAATTTCTACAAACATAAACAGCGCTTTTTCAGTTAATGTTAAATCCATTAAAATGAACTGGACTTTATTACTTACTACAGTACTTAAAAAGTATGAAATAAATTGGAGCAGCATTGCACTTAAAAAAAGATTAGAAAAATGTATACATGTAAAGCAACTAAAAAATAAATAAATAAAGAAGACACTGCCTGTCCAACCTTTTCACCAGCTAATGCGAATGTGGCTTCTAGTCTAAGGAAGATAAAGAGTGACGTGACTGGGCATCTTTTGCAAACAGCCTCACTTTGGTAAGCAGATATCAGATGGTCTAAACCTCAGACAAACTGCTGTTTGCTTCTTAGCGCAATAGATCATTTTTCTTGAGAAGTATTGGATTGATTTTGATAGCAGCACAAGGAAACAAGAAGGCCTGTGCAAACACATTTCTCATACCCAAGAAACAATAATCCTTTATTGTTTTTAAGTGTGTCTGTTGGCTTTTAATGTGATGAAAGAGCAATTGCAAAGCTTAAGAAGATTTAGTTATTTGGCCATACCGAACACACATCAGAAAATATTTTCTCCAGCCATAGCTAACTTTTAGTTAACATGAAAACTGGCATCAATGCTTGCAATGCTAGGGCAGGTTTTAAGGAAGTATAAATGAGTCCTGACCATTTAATATCTTCCAATGCCAAAAAGTATTATCTACAATACATTACAGTGGAAGTTTCTTTGACTGAAATGACACATTCCGTTCAGTATAAAAATATCCATAGGTTCAACATATGAAGTGTGCAGTAGTAATAATACTGTAAATTAAAAAATATTTAGGTGAATAAATTTTCATTGAAAGTCAAACAGGATTAGTGAAATGTTAAGAGTTATGTCAGCAAAACAGGTAACAAGTTAGCTTGACAGCACCCTCTTCTAATAAATATTAGTTGAATTAATCTGAATGCTTCCAAATAAAGAATTGGGCTGTTTTTGATACATTCTGTATTAGTTAAAATTAAAGTATAGATCAATCATGTGCAGCAAGAAGATAAACAACAGAATGTGTTGGAGCCATCAAAAAAAAGGTATAACACAAAGATTGTTTAACAAAACTATGATGCAGCCTTGGGTTTTTGAAAACTGCTGAAGCAGGTGAATATGAGGTATCAAAATCTTTGAACAAAACAGTGAAAAACATTGACTGTTCTAAACTATCACTCTACTAGGTAGATTGGAATGATCTAATTCTACCTGAAACTTCTTTTAAATACAGTATTCACATTTCATCCTGCCCCATAAGGGTGTAGTCCATCCCCCAAAGGTAATTCTGGCATTTGCATGCATTACAGCAACAGTTTTAGCATTCATTGTTTGTTTATAGCATATAACATACATATTTTTTTGAACTCAAACAAAAAATTGCACCCTTGGTGTAACCAGATTACAAAACCATCTTTTATGTGTGCAACATTCTTTAAACAAATCTTTGCACAAGCAGGGCCGCATTAACCCAATCAAGTTTCCCTGGGCTATGACTTCTCATTGTTTGGGGGTGGGGGGTGGTGGGATAACTTAATGGGATGAAAATAATCAAGTGAATAATAGTGATATCTCAAGTTAAACTAAAACACAGAAGTCGAGCCCAAAATTAAACGTAACAAAAAGAGTTATACTTTTCAAGCTATATTTTACTCTTAACGGTTGTGTAACTCTGTACTGTGGGTTTAAATTCTGAATGCTAAGTGTGCACTTGAATGGTAAGTACTGATTTTTTTTTTTTCATTATTGTAATTGTTTTATATACTTTTTTTGCTTGTGGCTCCCGCATAGTGCATAAAGTCGTCTTCTTCTTTCGGCTGCTCCTGTTATGGGTTACCACAGCGGATCATCTTCTTCCATATCTTTCTGTCCTCTGCATCTTGTTCTGTTACACCCATCATCTGCATGTCCTCTCTCACCACATCCATTAACCTTCGCTTAGGCATTCCTCTTTTCCTCTTCCCTGGCAGCTCTATCCTTAGCATCCTTCTCCCAATATACCCAGCATATCTCTTTTGCACATGTCCAAACTAACACAATCTTGCCTCTCTGACTTTGTCTCCCAACCGTCCAACTTGAGCTGACCCTCTAATGTACTCATTTCTAATCCTATCCATCCTCATCACACCCAATGCAAATCTTAGCATCTTTAACTCTGCCACCTCCAGCTCTGTCTCCTGCTTTCTGGTCAGTGCCACCGTCTCCAACCCATATATCATAGCTGGTCTCTACCATCCTGTAGACCTTCCCTTTCACTCTTGCTGATAGCCGTCTGTCACAAATTACTTCTGACACTCTTCTCCACCCATTCCACCCTGTCTACACTCTCTTTTTCACCTCTCTTCCACAATCCCCATTACTCTGTACTGTTGATCCCAAGTATTTAATCTCATACTCTACTCCCTGCATCCTCACCATTTCACTGACCTCCCTCTCATTTACACACATGTATTCTGTCTTGTTCCTACTGACCTTCATTCCTCTCCTCTCTAGAGCATATCTCCACCTCTCCAGGGTCTCCTCAACCTGCTCCCTATTATCGCTACTGATCACAATGTCATTAGCAAACATCATAGTCCGCGGGGACTCCTGTCTAATCTCGTCTGTCAACCTATCCGTCACCATTGCAAATAAGAAAAGGCTCAGAGCCAATCCCTGATGTAATCCCACCTCCACCTTGAATGCATCCATCATTCCTACCGCAGACCTCACTAGTATCACACTTCCCTCGTATATATCCTGTACAACTCTTACGTACTTCTCTGCCACTCCCGACTTCCTCATACAATACCACAGCTCCTCTCGAGGCACCCTGTCATATGCTTTCTTCAGGTCCACAAAGACGCAATGCAACTCCTTCTGGCCTTCTCTAAACTTCTCCATCAACATCCTCAGAGCAAACATTGCATCTGTGGTGCTCTTTCTTGGCATGAAACCATACTGCTGCTCACTAATCATCACTTCACTTCTTAACATAGCTTCCTCTACTCTTTCCCATAACTTTATGCTGTGGCTCATCAATTTTATTCCCCTGTAGTTACTACAGTCATGCACATCCCCTTATTCTTAAATATCGGCACCAGTACACTTCTTCTCCACTCCTCAGGCATCCTCTCACTTTCCAAGATTCCATTAAACAATCTGGTTAAAAACTCCACTGCCATCTCTCCTAAACACCTCCATGCTTCCACAGGTATGTCATCTGGACCAACGGCCTTTCCATTTTCCTCCTTTTCATAGCTGCCCTTACTTCCTCCTTGCTAATCTGTTGCACTTCCTGATTCACTATCTCCACATCATCCAACCTCTCTCTCTCTCGTTCTCTTCATTCATCAGCCTCTCAAAGTACTCTTTCCATCTGCTCAACACACTCTCCTCGCTTGTGAGTATGTTTCCATCTTTATCCTTTATCACCCTAACCTGCTGCACATTTTTCCCAGCTTGGTCCCTCTGTCTAGCCAATCGGTACAGGTCCTTTTCTCCCTCCTTAGTGTCCAACCTCTCATACAACTCATCATACGCCTTTTCTTTAGCCTTCACCACCTCTCTCTCTCCTTGCCTTATCTCCTTGTACTCTTGTCTACTTTCTGCATCTCTCTGACTATCCCACTTCTTCTTTGCCATCCTCTTTCTCTGTATACTCTCCTGTATTTCCTCATTCCACCACCAGCTTTCCTTTTCCTCCTTCCTCCTTCCAGATGTCACACCAAGCACCCTTCTTGCTGTCACCCTTACTACATCTGCTGTAGTTTCCCAGCTGTCTGGTAACTCTTCACTGCCACCCAGTGCCTGTCTCACCTCCTCCCTAAACTCAACCTTGCAGTCTTCCTTTTCAACTTCCACCATTTGATCCTTGGCTCTGCCTTCACTCTCTTCCTCTTCTTGATCTCCAACGTCATCCTACAGACCACCATCCTATGCTGCTTAACTACACTTTCCCCTGCCACCACTTTGCAGTCTTCAATCTCCTTCAGATCAACTCTTCTGCATAGGATGTAATCTACCTGTATGCATCTTCCTCCACTCTTGTACGTAACCCTATGTTCCTCCCTCTTCTTAAAATACGTTTTCACCACAGCCATATCCACCCTTTTGGCAAAATCCACTATCCTCTGACCTTCTTCATTCCTTCCCTTGACACCATACCTACCCATCACCTCCTCGTCTCCACTGTTCCCTTCACCAACATGCCCATTGAAATCCGCTCCAATCACCACTTTCTGTCCCTTGGGTATACTGTTCATCACTTCATCCAACTCACTCCAAAAATCTTCTTTCTCACCCATTGCACACCCAACTTGCGGTGCATATGCACTAACAACATTCATCATCACACCTCCAATTTCCAGCTTCATAATCATTACTCTGCCTGACACTCTTTTCACCTCCAAAACACTTTTTACATAATGTTCCTTCTGAATAACTCCTACCCCATTTCTCCTCCCATCCACACCATGATAGAACAATTTGAATCCACCTCCAATCCACCTGGCCTTACTTCCCTTCCATTTAGTCTCTTGCACGCACAATATATCAACCTTCCTTCTCTCCATCATATCTACTAACTCTCTCCCCTTACCAGTCATACTGCCAACATTTAAAGTTCCTACGCTCAGTTCCAGTCTCTATACTTTCCTCCTCTCCTCCTGCCTCTGGACACATCTTCCCCCTCTTCTTCATTTCTTTGGCCAACAGTAGCCCAATTTCCACCAGCGCCCTGTTGATTTGGCAAAATTTTACACCGGATGCCCTTCCTGACGTAACCCTCCCCATTTGTCCGGGCTTGGGACCGGCACGAAGAAACACACTGGTTTGTGCATCCCCTGTGGCTGGGTTTGCATAGTGCATAAAGTGCTAATGACTTATTTTCCATTAGGTAAAAGGTGTAGGTGACATTTAAAAAGACAGTTCCTTGATATAATTTGTGATTCTCTGTGTGCATATAGTGATGTAAATCAAACAGAATAGGGCACACTTTGCACTTTCTACCTGTGATGCAAATTAGAAACCCAAACAAAATAGCTTGTGATTGCTCAAACATCCATCCATCCCCCCATTATCCAACCCACTATAGCCTAACTACAGGGTCACGGGGGGTCTGCTGGAGTCAATCCCAGCCAACACAGGGTGCAAGGCAGGAAACAAACCCTGGGCAGGGCGCCAGCCCACCACAGGGTGCAGACACACACACCAAGCACACACTAGGGACAATTTAGAATCGCCAATGCACCTAACCTGCATGTCTTTGGACTGTGGGTTGAAACCGGAGTACCCAGAGGAAACCCACGCAGACACGGGGAGAACATCAAAACTCCACGCAGGGAGGACCCGGGAAGCGAACCTGGATCTCCTTACTGCGAGGCATTGCTCAAATATTAGATTCAATAAACTTTATTAATCCTAAGGGGAAATGTAGATGCATACAAAAAACAAACATAATCAAAGATGCAAGCTCAGAGGGCAAATAATACAATATATCAATCAATAAATAATAAATGTATATTGTACAAAAATTGCAAAAGTAGCTTAAAGAGTATAAGCATTTGGTTAAAAGCAGAAAATTTTTATTTTTTTCCCTGATAAAAATATTTTTTTTAACTGTAACAGTAAAAAAAAAAAAGCAGGGAGGTTTAGTTACTGGTAAAGTCGTTAAATTAAGGGACATGTTAAAGTAAATAGATAGATACTTTATTAATCCCAAGGGGAAATTCACATAGTCCAGCAGCAGCATACTGATACAAAAAACAATATTAAATTAAAAATTAAAATGCGGGTAAAAACAGACAATAACTTTGAATAATGTTAACATTTACCCCCCGGGTGGAGTCGCATAGTGTGGGGGAGGAGCGATCTCCTCTGTCAGTGGAGCTCCTCTGCCTGAGATGACACTGTCCAGTGGATGCAGTGGATTCTCCATGATTGACAGGAGCCTGCTCAGCATCCCGTCGCTCTGCCACGGATGTCAACCTGTCCTGCTCCGTGCCTACAATAGAGCCTGTCTTCCTCACCAGTTTGTTCAGGCGTGAGACGTCCTTCTTCTTTATGCTGCCTCCCCAGCACACCATCACGTAGAAGAGGGCACTCACCACAACCGTCTGGTAGAACATTTGCAGCATCTTATTGCAGATGTTGAAGGACGCCAACCTTCTAAGGAAGTATAGTCGGCTCTGACCATTCTTACACAGAGCATCAGTATATAAATCAACAAACTTCCAAAGGTTATGCAAAAAGACAATTTCCCCATGGGGATTATTTAAGTGTACCAAATACCAAAAACTGTTACATTTTATAGTACTCCTATAAAGCTGTCACACATCTTGCATGTCAGTGAAATTCATTGCTGACTTTAAACTCACTGCAGAAAAACTTTGCTGCTGACTTTTTATTGGTGTTTGTTAAGTCTGATTTCGTGGAGTACCTGCATATGTGTAACAAACAAATGAAATCATTGATTCCTACAACTATTGTCATTAAGAGAAATGCTGTCTCAACTACAAGATTAACGGCATCAAGAAAGTAAACTTCTTAAAAAATAAGTTCTTTCTTTTCAAGTTAGTAGATATGTTTTATATATTCAAAAATCTCAGTATGGTTTTGAAATTAATAAACTGTATAAAGTACAGTCTCATTTTTGATGCTCAGCCTCTCCTAAGCAAGAGTAATTTCTTAAACTGAACTTTGTTCCATTTCTTAATACTGTGTAAATCACTGCACGTAGCCATTTATTCAGTTTATAATAACCATTCTTTAATCTTATTATAGGTTGAACAGGTGAAGTTACTAGACAGGTTCAACAACAAGTCAACTTTGGGAACATTGTATCTTACTGCAACTCATCTTTTGTTTATAGATGGGAATGCTTCTAGTCCACAAGAAATATGGGTGAGCATCGTGTTTTTATTATTTTATGACGGTTAATAGTACATACTGTTTTGATTTTTTTTGTGAATTAAGTTGTTCTTTATGCAGTTTTACACCTTCTAAGTAAATACAAGCAAAACGCTCATAACAAACTTTTACATTATGAGGGTAAGCATAGAGCGATTTTTCTTCCCAAACTATCTAGTTGTGTCCAAGCCACAGTTGTCAAAAGAAGTAAAGTTTAGGTTCAGCTGCATATGCTTTGCCTGGAGCCATTCTGTCTTCCACAGTTCCACTTACTTGATCAGTATATGGCTTAGTCTTATTGCAGTGTGGCCCATTTTTAGAAAATTTATACATATTTGTTTATCTGTATAGTTCTGTATCCTTTGAGAAGGCTTGGGGTTCAATTGCTCAGGACTCATACCAGGAAGCATCACACTTTGAAGATTTGCACTGCTGATGGCGAATCTCAAACATGCAATATGAGCTAAATGGAGAGCTCCATTAATTAGCTATTATCTGAACAAAGTAAGCAGTGCATTTCCTTTTAATGTCAGCTGATTTGCCTCTCTGCTAGCCCTCACCTTTTTCTACTCAGAATTGCCACCACAGCCTGCTGAAGAATTTATTTAGGTTGTTTCTCCCCCTCCTATCTGTTGTCCTCTCAGCAGCAACCCTGAAATTACAAGCAGCAAGTTCTACCATGAACTAAGTACTTCTGCACAACTAAATAGAGATTTTGATTCAATTGAGCAGTACAATTGCTGTTTGTAATTCCAGCAACCACTTTTTGCTTCCTATTCATACTGTCTAGGGGAAGGTATCAGCTGGGAGGAGTGAGAGTGACTCACTAAACAAAGTCCTGACTAGAGTCTGGGGAGAATGAATGAATAGCAAAAACAAGAAAGGTAACCTGTCCAGAAGCTGACCATTGCATCCTTTTAAATACCATAGAAGAGTATTCATCCTTCACCTCTCTGTCACATTTTAAGAGTGTTGAATTTTGATACATAAGATTAATTTGAAAGTCACATTTTTCCTTCCCATAGATTCTCCCCAAACAATGAAAACATTAAGCAATAAAATAATGAAAATTAAACTTGAAGTATTAATTTCCCAGGTCATTACTTTGTTGAACTACCTTTGCCAGCTGTAATAGCCAGTGATCATTTTGGCTACATCTTTATTTTTGTTCCCAGGTCATTATTATTTTGATTATGTTTTCACACTTTTTTTCAGGTGTTTTTGTTATGTATTTTATTTTTGAGTTAATGAACAGATGTGCCAGCCCAAGCTACTAAATTTCTTGTCACCTGGAACATAGTTATGGTATAGATAATTTACATTTATAATGACATGCCCTCTGAATTCAAATATCTCCAATTTTCTGTATGTCTTTGTTTTTTTACATTTGCTTGCTTAGCAGATGCTTTTATACAAAGCTACTTACAAAAGAGTTCAATATAATCAGGCAAACGTCAGTCTAGGGGACTGTTTAGAAACCAGCGTTAAAGGACAAGGTTATAATATTGATAATCAAAAGTGAAGAGCGTCATTAATTGGAGTTAGAATCATAACAAGAATGAGGACCCTGAAAGGCTTCACTGAAAAAGCCAAGTCTCCTATGCTTGTCTGGCTGGTCTCAGGCCTTGCAGACCCAAAAGGGATTTAATCCTCAAAAATATACTTAAAATGTCCTGAAAATATATCAAAAGCCCCACAAGAGTGGGATGACTGAAAAACTTAGCTTGTGCAAAGATGGACAAAAAAAAAAAACATATTTTAAAAACATCAAAAATTGTAACAAAACTCCACAGAACAAACTGAAGCATTAAATGAGTTGCTTAAAGGCAATCCACAGCAAATAAGTCCCAAAACAACACAGTGCGGTAATTAGAATCCTAAGACAGAGTAAAATAATCAAAAATCTAGAAAATCCAACCATGGACCATAACACAACTCCACAGTGATGTCTGTCTCCCCAATGACCAGTATGATTTGTATTGAACTGCCTGTCTCCACAGCCTTTAAAGAGCTGGCGCAATACTCTCAGTCAAAGAGAAAATACACTAATGCATAATTGTTTGTGAAACCAATAAAAATGAAATAACAACATGAAAAATAATAATAAAAGGAATACTGTAATTAAACACACATAAAATACACATATTAATTTGTCACATGTAATTTAACATCTTTATAATATTCATATGACTCTATTTTATCAGTGCTTTTTTATTTCAGTTAGACTACATAATGAACATTTTTGATAATGTCAACACAGCTTTTTAACTTCCATTATGAAACTGATAGCAGTGCATGTGGAGTGAGTGGAGCTTACTAGATTTGTTATGGGTTAGCCTATTCTTATTCACCCTAAGCTTAACATACATACACACACACACTCGCATTCATATAGAAAGATCCATGCATACACAGCATATCACTCCTCTAGCTTTGGTTTGGGCAGTCCAGCCAGATATCCTCTAGACACTGGAGGTTGATGCCGTTTACTGATTACTCCCTATTTTGCTCAGTAGTTTCTCCAAAGAAACCTTCTGTCAAAATCCTGTAACAAGTTTTTGTCTGTACTATATCCTGTTTCACTAGGGATAGATTCAACCCACTAGGCCTTTGATTTATAAACTGACCAGGCATTCTAAGTTTATAATGTGGTTTATACACTGAGAATAGAAAAAATAAAAAAAATATGTAGACAAAATCGGAGAATTACACATCAGAATATAAAGAGGAGTTCCATAATTGCTGTGTTGTGTTTGAAATATCTGTGACTAAAAGTTTATTTTTAGAAAAAGTTCAAATTTATATCAAGTTCATTGCAACACATCTGAACATTCTATAGAAGAGGTGATTTGAACCTTGCTTTTAAATATAGTGCCAGCAGTAAAAAAAAAAAATTTCTGTCCATGTTTACTGTATATGTTTCTGTTAAAGTAAAGTATAAACTGATTAGTTCAAGATCAAAAGACCACAATTGCTGACAGAGATAAAAAAAAAATTGAGACAAACTTATCTGCAATATCTTGATTTCTAATGTGTCCAAATGTAACCAGTAAATCTACTAAACAGGAAAGACTGTATATCTTCTAGATGACATCCAAAGAATCTCTAATACTATACCTTGATAGCTGCACAAAAGATTTGATATTAAAGTCAATTAATTGTGTGAGAGGGAATTGCACAAAATTAGTGGAGGAAACAAGGTGAGGAAAAGGAAAGCAAGAGTAATTGTTCATGAGAAAAGATTTAATACTTTATGTGCTTCATGTTCATAGCCACATCCACAAAAACTGTTGCTCATTGAACCAACAGTACTCAGGGGATAGGCCAGACACTAATGTACTGTAATTTTGTCTCCTTTGCCTGTTTTGTTTATTTGTATGTCCTTATTGCTGCCTTTATTGGAATGTTTTCATTTATTCTTTTTCATACAATTACTAAACATTAGCTTTGTGACTAAAGAATTATAAACAAACTAGCCAACCCGCGGTGTAGCATACACTGTTTAATCAGGCCGCTTTTTAAATGATTTTTAAGCACAGAGGAAAAAATAAACATTTGAAAAATCCGTAATTTAATAAACCACCAAGAAAAGTAACATTGCAACAATGCACGCTACGAACCAACATACAATTGTCCGTGACTGAAAACCGGAGGAGCGCCGCGCTTTCTCCTTCCAAAGCGAAGGACGGGTTGAATGGCGCTCGTTCAGTACGCACTGCCCGCTTATGTGCCCGCCCCAACTCCCTACCTGAGCGCTTTGTCTGTGTACAGTCCACACGCACCTGTGAGTCACGTTGACTGTTAATTTTCCAAACACCGCCTCAGTTGGTTTCCACGTTGATTTTTCATTGTTCTTTGCGGTTCCGGCTGCTTTTTTTTTTATATATAATCCACCAAGTCACCCGACCATGGGGGGCTTTACAAAGGGCAGGGACGTAATCAGTGCGAGTGTATGACCCGCACGTACTGGGAATTTCTCGTTCGTGGGGAACAATTGGAAGCCACGGTCTCCATCATGAACGGGGTTCAACGGCTTACCCATGCCTCCCCAAGGGCAGACTCACGCCGGGTAGACACACGTTGATCCATTCAGTGTAGCGCCGTGCAGTACCGGACATACAAGTGCATCACAGACCTGTTAATGCTCAATCTCACGTGGCAGAAAGCCACTTGTCCCTCTAAGAATTTGGACGCCGACCGCTGTTGGGTCGTGTAACTTTTTAGCAGGCGGGAGTCTCGTTCGTTTTCAGAAATAACCAGCCAAATCGCTCCACCAATTAAGAACTGCCATGCACCACCACCCACAGAATCGAGAAAGAGCTATCAATCTGTCAATCCTGTCCGTGTCCGGGCCGGCTGAGGTTTCCTGTGTTGAGTCAAATGAAGCGAAAGGCTCCACACCTGGTGGTGCCCTTCCGTCAATTCCTTTAAGTTTCAGCTTTGTAACCATACTCCCCCCTGAACCCAAAGACTTTAGTTACCCGGTTGGCTTCCCTGTTGCGGGGCCTGCATTGGTGAAGCAGGTGAGACGGTAATGAAACAGAGGCACAGGGCTTATTGGTTTTTAAAGACTGCTTCCTTCCTTCAAACAATGCACAGAACGAACCAACACACAATCGTCCGTGCGGCGCTCAGGGTGGAACGGGAGGAGAGGAGAAGGACATCCACTACGCTCCCTCCGTCATGCTAGTCTGCTGGTTTCTCGTTCAGTATACACTTCCTGCTCATGTGCCCACCTCCAACTCATCACTCGAGTCTTTGTACAGTCCAGATGCACCTGTGACTCACGTAGACTTTTCATTGCTCTGTGCGGTTTTGGCTGCCTTTCTATATATAATCCACCAAGACACCCGACCACGGTGGGAGGGGGGTGTGTACAAAGTGCAGGAGTATCTAAGAAGACGCATGTTTGTTGCGGATGCGAATTGCTGTATGTAGCGTGTAAAACAGTTTGCTATAGTGCACGCGGTCGTGCGTCGTAACCGAAAACTCGGTTTTTAAAGACTGTTCACTTCATTGTGTTTTAACCTCAGTTGTAAAGGAACGTTTTAAGGATCCCATGGGATACCCCTCGCAAACAGTTTTACACGCCGCATATGGCGATTCACCTCCGCGAGAAACATGCCTCTATTAACAGTCAGCGTGGGTCGGAGCTGCATGTGACCTCTATGACAGACGAATATAAATGACGCCGGTTTTTCTGTGTCGTTGCGTCCGAGTTGGTGGCCGTGGCTCTGTGAGTTGTCGTCGTATCCAATGGTCTTGGAGTTGGAGCTGTGTGCCCCATAGGTGTCTCACTTGTCGGGCTTAGTGAATCCACGCCCCTTCCGGCGTGCTTTCCATGGTTGTCTTGCCTTAGTGAATTATATATATAGATTATGGGTTTTATTCAGGAAATGTGAAACTGACACAGGACATGCTCAGATAAATGGTATCCATTTTAGGCCAGTTTCTTTTGCATGTGAAAAATAAAAGTTATGAGAATACAGAAGTGTAAATATTTATGCAAGCAACATATTTTATATGTTTGACTTTAAGGCGTTGTGGTAGAAATCAACATCTTTAATTAAAGAAAGAAACTTATCCTCTACAAGTTTGTTGTTTGTGGAATTAGTGTGGTAAAACAGTTTTTGAGTGTGCTTAGGTAATTTATAATAAAAATGTAATGATGTAAGTCTCGTTATTCTTCCTCATGCATTCAGCGGAGTACATCTCCTGAACTGGTCCCAAAACTGTACCAACCGTAGTTTAGTGCTGCATCGTTCTAGTTGCAGTGTAGTGTGTCCTTATGACTGAAAAGAAATAATTTAAGGAAGCATTGTTTTGCACATTTTGAGCAAGCGACTGAAAAATAGATATGTAGATTATGCGACACGAGTTATTGAATTTTTTTTTTCTTTTCCATGGATGTTTTTACAATGTTTGCTGTTGTACAACACTGACCATCATTGAGTTCTGTTATGTCAGACTTCTTTCTCTCCATTCTGCATGAAAATATGAGATACATTTTTTAGCTTTCACTACAAAGTACATGCGATAAGTAACATATTAAAAAAATATTGCTTTTGGATGGAGTATTTCTCTTAAATAAAGAGGCTTACTAGCTCTGCACAAACAGACCAAACAGTTAAGCTATACCTGTGCCAATCACAGGGCTACTTTCTATTAAAGGTGTTTCATTTATGAAAATAATTACAACAGTTACACTTTAAACAAGGAAATTTCCAACGTGTGTTAGTGCAATTCTGTGTGTCCCAGGCAAAGTGGTATGGATGGAATTGACAGCAACATTACAAAGTTTTTTATTATGTGCAAAAGAAAACAAAGACGGTTGACTGATAATTTGGACTAAATGCAAAATATGCCAGTGTCATAGCACAGATTTACGAATGGCATTAGCAAATTTCAAATAGATTAAAGAAAATACTAACTGGTTAAAATTATTATTAGTATTCAATGGCGTTAGAAAGAAATCCCTGTCAATATTACGAGCATGTTTATAAGCTGGATGAACAGCTCTTTTAGAATATCCTCTGTGTTAGACTCTTGTCTTTTATATCCTTTGCAGAACTAATGAACTGCCAAGAACAGATCTTATGTAACTATAGAAACTGGTTAATTGTCTATAAGTGTTTGAGGATGAAAAGAAGAGACGTGTAGTAGAGTATTGCAGTCAGTGGATTTGCAGTTTAATGAGAACTGAAAATTACCACATAAATTACCACATTCTCCACATAAGTGACAGCGTCTAGAGAAGGAATGGAAAATTCATTATGCTGTAAAGAATACATTTTGATCATAGCTGTTTAAAATGGTATGAAATTGGAATAATGATTCTAAATTGCTATGCCAAACTAAAAACATATCACCAGTATATCTTACCCATTTCCCTATTAGTCAATAGTAACAGTTCCTATTGGAAAAGATGAAAGTGTCTTCATAATTTGTAACATACAAGTTTGCAATACTGGAACTAAACGCTGCCCCATCACCACTCCCTTATGCTGACGAAAGATGCAGCTGTCAAAGGCAAGATAATTCCAATTTAAAGCTAAGCAAGAAAGATTAAAAATTATATCAATGATATCTTACTGGAATGCTGGCTTGCCAATGAATGTAGATTGTACTACCTCTAAACCTCAATCCTGGAGAATACTAGTGTACAATGAAACTACAGTGGAACCTCGGTTCACGACCCTAATTCGTTCCAAAACTCTGGTCGTAAACCGATTTGGTCATGAACCGAAGTAATTTCTCCCATAGGATTGTATGTAAATACAATTAATCCGTTCCAGACCGTACGAACTGTATGTAAATATATATTTTTTTTAAAGATTTTAAGCACAAATATAGTTAATTATACCATAGAATGCACAGCATAATAGTAAACTAAATGTAAAAACATTGAATAACACTGAGAAAACCTTGAACAACAGAGAAAACTAACACTGTAAGAGTTCGCGCTGTAGCGCTACAAACCGCTTGTTAAAAACACTTTTTTTAATGAGTTTTAAGCACAGGGAAAAAAATGAACATTTCAAAAATCCGTAATTTAATAAACCACCAAGAAAAGTAACATTGCAACAATGTACGCTACGAACCAATCGTTGTAAACAGAAGTGAAGTGGAGGTTAAACTCCAATAGAAAAAAGTCTTCATTAAATACAACAAGGTTAAAACAATGCTTGGATCTGTCTCTTTAAAAGCAAGCTTTATGCGTCCAGCCGTCTCTCTCTCGTGCGCGTGTGTGTGGGTTTGTGTTTGTCTGTCTCTCTTGTATGTCTCTCTCGTGCGCCAGTGTGTGTGTGTGTGTCTCTCTCTCGCGTGTGTGCCTGTCTGTGTGTGTGTGTCTCTCTCTCTGTCTCGCGCACGTCTGTCTGTGTCTCTCTCTTTCTCTCTCTCTGCACAGGGAATGCATAGGGAGAGACTGAACACTTGCGGAAATCAACAGCACGCACAAACCGAAAGGGAAACTGGTTTGTTTGTATACCGAGTCTGTGGTCGTGAACAGATGCAAAAGCTTGGCGAGCTTTTTGGTCGTAAACTGATTTGTACGTGTTCCGAGAAGTTAGTGAACCGAGGTTCCACTGTATATCCACCTTCAAAAATATATAACTCAAATGATATGGAGTCTGCTGTATCTGACAAATGAAATCTGTAGTCTTAAGACCTAAACAATTATTCAAAATCAGAAATATGTAAGTCTATAAATGTTGTGACGGTTTGTAATAACAACCCCGACAATGAAACAAGGATGGTTCCAGGTGGATTTTGTAAATCCTTTTGTGGTTTAGGTAATAAATAAAAAAAATGGTGTATGTGAATATTGATTATAAAGCAATTTACTAAGTGTAGCTGCTGGTGAGTAAGGCAAGATCAAGCATGGGTCAAACATGTGCCGAAAGAAATCTCTCAGTCCAAAAGTTCATTTTAAAAGATTGAGTGAAAATTCTAAGCAAACAATCCACAAATGAAAAAAGATTGTTACACACATAGAATAAAAGTCACACAAATTGGAAAAGATTTCTCTTCTCTAAACTTAGCTTTTCTTGTCAAACTTCAGTTGTTTCTATACTTAAAGACACTTTACTTCGCCTTCAGTACTCTCTAATCATATGCCACTGAACATTCAATAGACCACATTAACGTTTATAGGACATGTTAAGGCACGGTTTAAAACTGTTTGCCCTCCATGTCTTACTCTTACCAAGGCAGGTCAACATATGAGACAAATCTGTAGTCACAGAGACAAGAAATAGAATATACCATTTCAATTCAGCTTGTGGGGGTTATAAAAACCTCTCATACACTATCACTAATATATAGGCAAACATTTAACTTAACTAAGCAAACACTTCTGTCTATTTGACATAACTTAAATAACTAGCAAATGGCTCTTACACTAAGTTTTGAATCAAGCAAATCCAAACATAAAGCTTTATCAAGGATATGTTTAATAATTGCTGCAATAAGTTGTGTAGGGTTATATTTCATAATTTCGTAGAATCACTGTGTTTAAGTTGAGGATTTGCATGTATCTGTTAAGGCTGTAACACTGTCCTTATTCATTTCTATAATGGTAATGGTGATATTTTGTTTTAAGAGAAACAGTGTTGTACAACACCTTTACTGATATTATAGAAAGTAGACTCAAAAAGGTCTGTTATCCTGTAATACCAGTTTACAAAACCTATCAGTACACCGGTCAGATGGACCTGTTGGGCAAAATGTAGATGTAAAACAAAAACGTTTTTCTGCTGTAAGATCCACTATCCTTAATTTAATTTTTCTGAAAATAAATGTAAACAGCTCATCTATATTGAAAAACTGATACTCGGCAGCTGATATGAAGAATAATCCCATATGAAGAAAAATTCCATTGTTAATTGTCAAAAGAAATATTATTGGAATTGTATCCATGACCTTGACCTGGTTTGTCACCTTTGTCCGTTGTTGGGCCTGGATAATGACGTGTCTTCCATACTGACACCAATTTTGACTACAGTATGTTAATAAACAGAGTTAGTTTTGTACATTCCAAATAAATTAAACAAAATATAATGATTCAGATCAATAATGATTCAATGTTTGAATGAATATCTAGATGTTTGCACTAATATTATTCAAAAGATACAAAATATCAAGTAAATGTTTGAACAGGTAAATTTGTGGATTGTTTAAGCATTTATGTGTGATTTGAGATTTAGAGTCCAGCAGTCTGCAGATTACTATGGTATTTATTCGTTGGCAGTTTTATTCAAATAAGATTTGTTTGAAAAAATGTTACTTTTTAGATGCTCAGAATGCTGGCTGTTAATCAGAGTTAGCTTACACAATTTAGATTTTGACTTGGAATGTAAATATAAGTTCCTCTTTTATTAATTGATTAATTAATAGTTCAACATTGCGAGTTTGATGATGCATGTTGTAATAACTCTTATTTCTATTCTCATGCACTGGGAAAACAATAAAAGTGATTGTGTGGTCTGACAAATTCCCTGTTTTCCCTCATGCATAAAACAGTTTATGGCTACAGTTATTAATAATAAAATTTAACAACCACAAAAATTTTTTAAAGTAGCACAAAGTTCTGTTATTTTCTTTATCAGCACGTATAGTCAAATAGTATTCAGTGGACAGCTACAAACTCAAATGAAAATTTTGGTTTGATTTTAAGGTTTCTCCATTAGTTTTATGATTTTGTTTAACATGACAGACAGCACTTTCCCAACTCCTTTAACTTCTTGATAAGTTACCAGAAATCTTTCAATGTGATCTGCTGCAAATACTTAATTTTTACAAAATGCAAAATAATCATTGGTTTTGGTTGGTTGTTACTATTTTCCAAAAGTCATAGAGTGCTCCACTATATACTGACTACTAAAACTGCTTCATAAAAATGTATGGTAAACTCTTGGTCCATATGTAAAAGGCTTTATAACTGATTTCATTTGGACAATGAATTTTGCCTAGTTATGCATGTCTAAATAGTAATCTAACATATTCTGCAAATTCTGACATGCCTGCTCTGAGCTACCACCCTGCCTATATTAATACATCTATACTAAACTTTAATCTGATTAAAATTAAATGTATGCTGTGACAGATAGGGGGCGCTATCGCTCCCTTGAACCTCTGTCCAAGACTCCAGACACCAGGAAAAAGTCCAAAAGTTGACTTTATTTATCTTCCAAAGTGCACAAAGCACCCTCTCCTCCACAATACTCATTAATATACTCAAAACAATCACAATAAACAATCCACCACTCCCAGACGCGTTGCCTTCCTACCACCCAGCTCAGCTCGCCATCTGGAAGCTCCCACAGTCCATTTATTCTCCCTGACCCGGAAGTGTACCCAATCCATGTGATTCTTTATTACTTCCGGGTCAGGTACAAGTCCTTTTCTTCACCCCGGAAGTAGATCACTTCTGTCGTTGCTCTTTCTATGACGCACTTCCAGGTTATAGGGCACATATGACTCCTTGCCACTCCCTGCAGCTCCCTCTTGCGGCCTCTGTGGTATCCAGCAGGGCTGTGGATAAAAACTCCATTGTCCATGATTCCCTGCTGGTCTTCGGGGCACCTCCATACTGCAGGGAGGGCTCCATCTGGCAGCCTGAGGGTATTGGCCGGGATGACAAGCCGGACATATACCACAATGCCTATAACTTTTATTCAGTTTTCACTTGATTGTAAGCCACGTGCTTTCTTAATCGCTCTCCTCTGCACATATAATAACATAGTACTTTTAAAAAAAAATGCAGTGCTATTGTAAAATAATACAATTCTTTAGTGAAATAATACAATAATTTTTTGAAAGATGGGAATAAGCGTCTGTAGCTTCAGGCAAATTCTAGAAAATAGTGAATTTGAAAAGTTGACTCAAGAGCCAGGGGTTAAGAAAATAAGTCATAGTCAAAATGGGCCAGGTCAAAAGCAAAGATCAATAAATGCCAGATTACCAAAGCCCACTAAACATAACAGAAAGCAAGGTCATAAAAACATGTGGAAAATTCTGACTTTTTTATATTAGCAATCCAGAAACTTGGATGCTGCCAATAGTGCACAGCCATTTTAAATAGGAAAAGACCTCAGATACAACATCTGTGATGATTTCCAGTCACATGCTAGCAATGTCCTAAGTTCACATAAACAGTGGTTCAGCGGCCATGGGAAGACGC
Source organism: Polypterus senegalus (assembly GCF_016835505.1). NCBI lineage: Eukaryota > Metazoa > Chordata > Cladistia > Polypteriformes > Polypteridae > Polypterus > Polypterus senegalus. Next base: position 264,115,245 of record NC_053155.1, on the reverse strand, counting down.
ACAGAATGATGACATCCATGAAATACTTATCAAAATGACAATAAACACTAACAACTGTTAAAAAATGAATGAATGGCAAATGATAACCAGACTAAATTCTCCACTAATTTAAATTTCTAATTAATCGTCACTTAAGTTATTAATTGATTTTGAGAAGAAATTCAGTTTATAATTTTTTTAATGTTTTTTTTGGATGGCATTCTCAATATTATCATTTAATATTACTGCAGGTAATTAATTTTTTTTAGATATTGTTCGCATCTTAAACATATGTGTCCTGTTCTTCAACCTGTAATGATATTGACTGTTGAACAAGCGGTACCAAGCTGTTAAGCAGGGAGACATGAACAGATGGATGTGCACAGACATCTTTGTAGGAAATTTGCTACTAACTAGTAAATATTCTCTTTTTTGAAATAGATTCTGCATCACCATATTGCTACAGTAGAAAAATTACCTTTAACCACTAATGGTTGCCCACTGGTGATTCAGTGCAGAAATTTTCGGGTTGTTCACTTTGTTATTCCAAAAGAGAGGGACTGCCACGACATTTATAGCTCTCTTCTGCAACTGCACAGACCAGGTATGGACTTAAAGTTATTATTGTTCCACAGTAAAGAGTGCAAAAGTGCACATACTATTTTGGGCGTTATAAAGTGTAAAAAAAAAAAAAAAGGTGTATTGCTTTGATTTTATTAAATTTGATTAATTATATTTTGAGTATGACAGAAGAGTCGCTTGTATTTTAAATTATTATTTAGTTAACAGCTTGAAACTGCTTCTTTCTGACACATGAACATTTAAGTTTAATTTGCAGGCCTCATTTGTATAAATATATCAAATATTTTACTAGTAAAATTGTCTTTTTGCAAGACATTAATAATGTGTTAGTTTGCTTGGGTCAGTATTTTGATTTGAACAGCTTAACTGATTCAGTTGGAAGTTGTATTGTTGAAGAAGAATTAGAGAACTGCTGAAAGAAACAAAGTCTATCTACCCCTGCATGTGTAAATTTAAAATAGACACCTATGACAAAATTATGGGAGGTACCTATATTCATTGTGAATGTGCGTCCTCCCCCTGAGGCACATGCTAGATGTTACAGCAGTCTGTATACAGAATAAGATAGGTTTGTTCATGAATTAACTAGAAAGTTATTGAACTTGCAGATCTAGTGTTTCACATCTTAAGCATCCCCTAAACAACAGTCTGTGTTTACCTGGAATTCTGCAAATGTGCCTGTAACTTTTAACAGTTATTATGCTGTCTTTAAGTTTAACGTTTGTCTGGCTATGCCAACACCCGTTTATTGTCTTTTAGTGTTTCCATTTTCTTTGGCCAAGCTACCACCTAAGCTATGTCTGCCTGCTATAGGTATTTTGTTTCACCTGATCTGCTGACCTGACCTTACTGTTTGCAGTTTTCATCTTTTTATCTTCAAGTTAGTCCTTTGCCCTGTATATAATTGGATATTTTATCAATGATGATGTGAAGATATAGAAGATCTGAATCTGAAATAATGGAATTTAGGATTTCATTATAGTATTGCCAGTATAATAGTATGATGCTCAGCCAGAATACCCACAGAAGAGTTTTCGCATATTAAAATGTGGTCTGTACATGCAATTTATCTCTCTGGAGACAGTATGTGGCTATAACAACAATATTCAGATCTGGCATCTCTGTATATGATTTCAAATCATAGACAGTATGCATGCTTTAACATAATTTTCCCAAATTACTGTACCAGTGTGGGGACTAAAGGTTAATTGGATATCCTGCTGTTGACAAATGTTAAAATATCATTATAATCCAGTTTAATAGCTAAATTGTTAGACACAGTAGATTACCTGTCTGAATATTTTAGATCCATTTATTTTTAAGCGCTGATGCTAATTACTGCTATCTGTCATTTCAAAGAACTGAACTAGATCTACCAAGGGTTTGTTTTAGCATAATGTATGCCTTATCATCAGAGTGGCCATAAGCTGTCCCTTGAAATATTTATTACTTTTCTCTCTATGGTGATTTGTAATAGTGCAAATGCCCACAAACAATGTCTATTAGATTTTAACATTTATAGGTACAGTGTAAGACAAATGTGTGCAATCTACAACTCTGCATCAGTATTTTAATAGCACTGAGACATTTCTGACCATTGAAAGTGTTTTGTTTAATGTTCCCTGAAGTAAGAATGCCTTCATGGCTTCTTGGCTCCTAATAGAGTAATCTGCATTTCAGTTTCTTACAGTGAGTTGTATGCATTTTCGTATAACCCTCCAAAGCAAAATGACCTGCAGAGAGAAGAGGGCTGGCAGCTAATTGACTTAGCTGCTGAGTTTGAGAGAATGGGTGTTCCTTGTGATCAGTGGCAACTTTCTGATGTAAATAGAGACTACAAGGTGAGTTATGGAGTTTTACAAATTTTGATAGCCTTTTTAAATGATTGTACTATTGCACTGTGTTCATTCTTTTTGCTCAGATATACTTACATTCTAGTATTGCAATGAGAAAATTAGTTCATTAAAAATTTTTCATCATACAAATGATCTAAAATTAAAAGAATATTCAGTAGTAGGACAACTAATTTACTGTTTTTGTATTTAGAACTCTACAAACTGGTATTGGTGAATTTAATATATATTACTTGGGCCCATTTAATAGAGGTGGGTCCAAGCACGGTTTAGTAGCATTTGGGAACAATGTGCTCGCTAAATGTGCCCAAGCATGGAAAACGGACAAGATGTCAATGACGTAACAAGTCAGATAGTGCAATTCTCTTTTCATTCAATACCATTTTAGTTAAAAACAGGTTTTTATTTTCACCTTACAGATGACCATGAATTGTAGTTGGCAAGAAAAGCTGCAAATTCTTCCCTTAACATTTGTCTCTGTAAAAATCTTCTCGTATGTGCAGCACAATTAAAGCAAAACGCTGTGCTGCACACTCAGTAAGTCTGTAAGAGGGTAGAGAGTTATCTTGTACTTACATGACTCAAAAAAAAAAAAACACAAAATAATTAAAATAATTTTGACATGCATGCTGTTATTGGAACTTGTTTTGGCTTTACAAAAAGTTGCACGGTCGTGATGACAGTGTGCCTGGTCCCAGAACTTTAAGCGTAGTGTGAATGCAGGCCAGCGAGGGAGTTGGGAAGGGGGGACCATCACGTTTGGGCATGGTATGGAACAAACAAACCTAGTGTGAATACACCCTAAGAGGTGTGTCCCAATACCTTTGTCTATATCTCTCTGTATATAATATCCAACGTCTGTATATTTGTCTGCTTTTCACAAGAGAACTACTTAACGGATTTAGATCGGGTTTTTTTCTATCATTTGGTTGAACATTCCAACATTGATTTTGCGACTCTTCCCATTTTGCTAATAATCATGGTTTGCTTGCAGGAGCAATATGTTCGCACTAATCCGAGACAGACACTGCGGGCCAAGGGGAGGGGGAAACGTGACGACAGGAGTGGGGAGTCGGTCTACTTCTGCGTTTTGGAGTGTATCTTGCCTCCGCTTATCTAGCGATACCTTTTTATTTGTTGATTTTTAAAATTTGTCCTTTTTCACTACTACATGGGTGGAGCCCCAGGGGATGGCTAGTATAAATAAATGTGTATAAATACAGTCAATCCCAGAAATATTCACACCCCTCAAGAAATTGAAGAAAAACATTAAAATAATATGGCTAATACATATAATTTGGAGAGACTGCTGTTTATTCATTTAATAATTTTTAGAAAAGTGTTGTTTTACCTTCAGAATAGTTTATTCTGTCACAAACATATGGGGAAAAATTATTGGCACTCTTGAAGACTATTATAAATGATACCAAAGGAATTTGCATCTTTGGAGAAATAATGTTTATTTGTTTTAGTGTCTAGGAATTTTATTGTTATCGATAACTATCTCCAGTTTCACTAGGTTATAAATATGAAGCAATACATACGTAAAATTGTTTTGTCATCCATTAATAAGGGTAAAACCAAAGAATTCTCAACTTAAATGTGAAAAAACAGTTCTTAAGCTGCATAAATTGGGGAATGTATAAAAAAATAGGTATGTCAAGAATGATTGGGGCCATAGTGAAGAAGTTTGAAAAGCATGGAACTTTTGAAAATTTGCCAGGAAATAGAGGCATTCTCATATTGACCTCATGCACAGTGAGGAGGATGCTGAATGGCAAACAGGAGCCGAAGGGTCACAGTTTTTTACAACCTGCAAAGTTTAGTAGAAGCTTGGGGATACACCATTTCAAAAACAACGGTAAGACGCCACCTCCATGACAAGAAACTTTATGTATGAGTTACACGAAAGATGGAATTGCAACTGGATTTGTGTGTTTGTGATCACATGAGACAAAAAATTATTTTTTGTTCACACATACCATAGTCATGTTTGGTGAAAAAAGGAGACTGCATACAAAGAATGGCACCTTATGCCCACTTTAAAATATGGCGGTGGCTCTGATGCTTTGGGGGTGTTTTGCTGCCAGTGGTCTAAGAGCTGTTGTTGCAGTCAGTGGCACAATGAGTTCCATTCAATACCAGAACAAGTTAGCTGAAAATCTGGTGTGAAACTGAGCCATTGCTGGATCTTCCAAGAAGAGAATGACCTGAAACATGTATCCAAATCAACAAAGAAATGGTTGCAGCATCACAAAAATCAATGTTTTACAATGTCTTTATCCATCTCCAAAATTTAAATCAAAAGAAAAATCTGTGGTTTCAAATGAATTGTGCAGTTCACAAGAAACAAAAAAACAGAATCTCAATGAATTGGAAATTTTCTGCATAGAAGAATAGTCTTAGATCCCTATACAAGTGTTCTGCAACCTTGTTAAAAACTACGAAAAGAGTGCAGTTATTTAGAGTAGGCCACACCAAATACTGACATTTTTGGAATCTGTATTTTTATTAACTTTTTTGTTACTTATAGAAAACTTGTATTTTGTTCCAAAAATCTGTTTGACAGTAAAGGTATAAAGCTTACCCATTCGTTTAAACCCATATGTCACTTATTGCATGTGTGGTCCTTTTTATATATCAATTTCATGAAGGATGCAAGTAATTCTAGAGTTTACTGTGTGCGTGTGTGTATATATGTTTGTATAAGTATATTAATTTTAAACAGTTTTATATTAGCATTAAACGATTATTGTTAATGAAAATGTAAACAATAAAACATCTACAAATATAAGCTTTACTTAATGCATTGCTCACTGCACATGTTTTCAGTAAGTTTTGAATGAACAGGCAGGCAGGGAGTGTTTCACAGTGGTTAAGGCTTTGGACTTAAAACCGTGAGGTTGTGGGTTGAAATCTCTCCACTAGCATTGTGTGACCGTGAACAAGTCATTTCACCTACCTGTGATCCAATTGGAAAGAAAAAAGAAATGTAATCAGTTGTATCTTAAATGTTGTAAGTCGCTTTCGATAAAAGTACCTTATGGAAGTGAAACATAACTAATGAAGGAAGGACATGAAGCAAAGCTGGAAAGTACAGAGTTGAGAATGACCATGTCAATATGTAGTGTCAAGGAGTGAAGCTGAACATGTATCCGAATTAAGAGAAAGACTTAGTAAGAGGGCAAGAGGAATTGTGCTGAGGTGAAACAGACTGAGGTGATTTAAAGTGTGGTGTGAAAATCAGAGGTTGGTAAAGTGAAGATGTGCACCAAAATGAAGACATGATTGGATGTGGTGTTGAGTGACATGAGAAAAATGGGACTCGCCCCAAAGGAGTGCCCAGAAGAATTGAATAAAAAGTTTAGCGAAACAACTGGCTAACCTCAGTAAACCCAGTAAATGGCTGTTAAACCAGTGGTAATGATATGATCATATAAAAGAAGGAAAAAAGTAATACTGGTATCAGTTCAATACTAAATAATAGCAGCATGTGTCAAATGTTGATATAAACAGAATAGTTAAGCAAATTTTAATATATTTTACTTGATAATGTAAAGAACATAAAGAGATCCAAGTAAAGTGAAATACACGTATGAGGTAATGTTAATGGGTGCTCCATCAGCATCATTTTGAACAAAATTACATTTATGAGTTAAAGGTACTGCCAATGCCAGTTTCATTCTTGTTTTCCATGACACAATACTTTTGTAGAAAAGTAATTCATAATAGCAGTGATACTGTATTTATTAAATATGATTTAGGCTTCTTTGTTAAAACAAGACTGCAGCTCTGGCTTTCCAAAAATTAAAAAGATTTTTTTTTGTTTCTGGGAAGCTTTGCATTTCCAGACATTTTTTATGACGGTTTTGATCATTCACATAACAAGGAATCAAATCCAATAAAACCTTTCCATATTATGTTAATTTTAGGTTTGTGATACATACCCCAGAGATATCTATGTTCCATCAACAGTAAGCAAGCCGATCATTGTTGGGAGTTCCAAGTTTCGAAGCAAAGGAAGGTTTCCAGTGTTGTCATATTTTTTTCAAGAGAAAAAGGTAATACTTCGGAGACTTAAACAAACAGTATAAAATTATGGACCTGGAAAACCCAAGTTCGAAATCCATGTCTTTTCACTGTCTATGTGGAGTTTGCATGTTCTTGTATCAAATGCAAAAGTGTGGGCATGTGTAAGCATGAGTAATTAATTTTTACCATTTTTGTTTCATGTGACATTTTCATGCAATGGTAATTTTTCTTCAAAACTGTATGTTATTTAATATACAGTACAGGCCAAAGGTTTGGACACACCTCCTCATTCAATGTGCTTTCTTTATTTTCATGACCATTTACAGCACTCCATCACACTCCTTCTTAGTCAAATAGCCCTTACACAGCCTGGAGGTGTGTTTGGGGTCATTGTCCTGTTTCAAAATAAATGATCGTCCAATTAACCTGACTTCTGCACAACACAACTGCTGGTTCCAACCCCATTGATAAAGCAAGAAATTCCACTAAATAACCCTGATAAGGCACACCTGTGAAGTGAAAACCATTTCAGGTGACTACCTGTTGAAGCTCATCGAGAGAATGCAAAGAGTGTGCAAAGCAGTAATCAGAGCAAAGGGTGGCTATTTTGAAGAAAATAGAATATAAAACATGTTTTCAGTTATTTCACCTTTTTTTTTTAAGTACATAACTCCACATGTGTTCATTCATAGTTTTGATGCCTTCAGTGAGAATCTACCAATGTAAATGGTCATGAAAATAAAGAAAACACATTGAATGAGGAGGTGTGTCCAAACTTTTGGCCTGTACTGTACATCTACAGTATATATAATTTTTTAGTCTTTAGGAGAATACAACGATGATACTCTCATGTCAGTACAATCAATTTAATGTGCATTATGTCAAACAAAATACCTTATTATATGTCCACTCCACAAAGAACAGTAGTAGTAGTTCAGTTGTGTGTTAGCAGTTGACAAATACTGTAAAGCCTAAGTAATGGCACAATTGCCAACACAATCATGACTGGTGATCATTCAGGAGAACTCATATACCTTCCGCATATTAAATTAGATACTGGCGCTACTTCAGCATGTAGATTACCATTTATCTTGCATAGAGGACAATTTTTAATAGTTTTAACATTTGCTATAAGTATAAATAAATATCAGAACCAGAGTTTTGACCATGCTGGAATATAACCATGAACCTATAGCAAGCGAATCGAGCTATCAAGGATGTGTTGGTCCACCATAGGCGGCCAGGAGTACACACACCTCTAGTTATATTATAATCTTGTTTCCAATCTAATAACCATTGTAATATTACATGCTGTTGATGAAACTATATAAAAGATTATTTATTGATGTATTTCTCATTATGTAAAGCACTTTGAGCTACATTATTTGTATGAAAATGTGCTATATAAATACTGTAAATGTTGTTGTATTGGTGTTACTGTAGAACAGTGGCTCAAGCTACTGCCTCAGAACTCTTTATTCCCAGCACTGTCAGTCAGTGTAAGTGTGCAGTTTGCATGTTTTGTCAGTGTTTGTTTCGATTTTTTTTCTCTTGGTTCTATGGTCTTTTCCATCATTCCATAAACCTGAATGTTAAAGTAATTAGCAACTGTAACTTGGCCCTGTGTATTTTTGCCTTGTGAGGGGCTGGCATTTAGTCAATTGCTGGTTTAACCCTCACACTGTTGGAATATTGCACTGGATTAGTCAGCTTCAAAACTGAATGAATAGGTAATTGGCAAATAAGGTTTTCACATTTTTTTATGCTTATCAGATTAAGTAGAGTATGTTATGAGAATGTTATGTAATGGTCATTGTATTTTTAAATGTAGTACATCTTTGTTTTGGTTAATAGCTATAAAGTGAGTTATTCTTTTTTTAGGCTGCAGTTTGTCGATGTAGCCAGCCTTTATCTGGTTTTAGCGCCAGGTGTTTAGAAGATGAGCACATGTTGCAGGCAATCAGCAGAGCAAATCCCAACAGCCGCTTTATGTATGTTATGGATACCAGGCCTAAGGTAAGTTAAATCGGTATGTTCTGTTGTGCTGGTATAGTTTTATTGTCCTTTTCTGAAATTTCTGCCATGTGTTCAGAATGCTAGTTTCATGGGTTTAACTTACTTTGCCTTTACAAAAATGTATAACCTTTATTCTTTACGAAGGAGATGTATGATGTGGTGAGGAATTACTTCTGGTAGGTTTTATTTTGATTGCTTGGTTCACACAATCTCATCATGTTTCATAAATTTGATTGTCAGTTCCTCCACAAATTTGAAAAAAGTTTGCTTAATGAAAATCTATTATATTGAATGTCAGAGAATGAAAAATACAAGTTAGTCATAAGTATACATGATGATGGATTGAAGCCTTATCCAGGGCTGTTTTTAGTCCTGCCGAGGCTCTGTCTCCACTACCTTTAAATTGGATTACGCAAGTTTGAGAATGTTATGTTATTGCTAATAATTCCTCTCCTGTTAATAATGCATTTCTATTTTAATATATACGAGGTGTGGCAGAAAAGTAATGAGACTGATTTTTTATTTACCAAAGTTTTTATTTTTTTGAAACATCAATGTTATCCCCTTCAAAGTACTTCCCTTGGGCAGCTACACACCGATGGAGACGTTGTTCCCACTGTTGGTAGCAGCGCTGGAAGTCTTCAACCGGTATGGTCTTCAGCATGTCCGTTACACTCTTTTGGAAGTTTTCTAAAGTCCCGAAATGACGTCCTTTGAGGACATTTTTCAGTTTAGGGAAAAGGAAAAAGTCACACGGACTGAGGTCAGGTGAATAAGGGGGCTGGGGAACCACAGGAATGCGTTTTGAGGTCAAAAATTCTGTTATGGAGAGGGCAGTTTTTCGGCACCATTTTGGCACAGACCTTTCACATGTGCAAATGTTCAGTCAAAATTTGATGAACGGTAAATCTGTTCAAATTTAATTGTTCACTCAACATTCTTAATGTTAAACGACGGTCTGATCTCACAAGAGTGTTCACGCGTTTGATGTTTTCATTGGTTTTCGAAGTTGAAGTCCTCCCTGAACGGTGTTCATCTTCAACGTGTTTTCTGCCTTCCAAAAATGATTTGTGCCAGCGAAATACTTGAGCTCAGGATAAAGAATGTTCCCCATAGGCTTGTTTTAACTTTTCAAACGTCACACTTGACGTTTAATGGCACAACGTTGCTCCAAATTCCGCTGTTCCATTTTGCGTGACGCACAACCAAAAACACAACTTCGCTAATAGCAGTCACAAAAATCACGTAGTTAACAGAAGGAGTTGAAACTCGCACTGAGCTATGGGAGGGTACTGATACACATGCTCTATCAAGGACAACAGCGCAGTGTTGCCAGATCGCTTGCAGTGTTGCCAGTCTCATTACTTTTCTGCCACACCTCGTATGTCTATTCTAGTTTGGTTAATTTCATGCCATTGTTTTTTGGTTATTCCATTGCCTCACTTGATTGCTTTGTTTTGCACTCTTCCATTGGCTACCATTGTATAATAGCATTAAACTGTATTACTTTGCATTTTCTGTATTTCTTTTTGATACTATCCCTTCCTGGGTACTTTTTTCCCCCAAAACTGTTATGCTGTTTAATCAAATGGATTTGTACTGTTTTTACCAGTTGAATGCTCTTGCTAACAGAGCAGCAGGAAAGGGCTATGAAAATGAAGACAACTATCTTAATATCCGATTTCAGTTTGTTGGGATTGAGAATATTCATGTAATGAGGTCCAGTCTTCAGAAGCTTCTTGAAGGTATTTACTTTCCATTTTTATTAAGTAAATAACATTGTGTTTGACTTTTTATAAGGTTTATTTTTAGCATCCATCAGTTCCCTAATAATGTTAATATTTTTGCTACAGTTGTCAGTTTCCTTTAGCATAAGTTGTAAAATGTTTTTGTAAATGTATATTATGTTTGAGTCAAGATACTGGGGGATAAAAAGCATGCAGAAGTGACTGTAACCAATAAAATGATCTTGGTTTTACTACAGTTGTTGCTAGTAAGTTTGTTACATTTGTAAATTATGTTTTAACATTATTTATCTTTTTGTATATATAAAGTATCTGCCACTGCAGTTACGGTCATGTACTGATTTGCAGTCAGCCGAGTCCATTGACACATTTTTGACCCATGTTCCTTATTATTTATGTACTTATTAACTGTTGAGCGGGTGTGAATAATAGATGATTTGCTATTATGACTGATTTCTTAAATCTCACTACACTACAGAAGCTTTTCCCAGTGAAGTAATCAATCGCTGCAAACAAGTTTTCGGCATCATATAATGAACCCCACATTGTGCCAACATGTGAATGTTCATGAATACATGACAGTCTTAAACTATTAAAAGTTATATTATATATATATATAATTGAATAATTAATTGTGACACCTCTTGGGAGGCACATGTAGAGAAATATTATAATGTGAAATACAACATAAATGTAGAATAGATCTAAAAAAGATTGTTTTTGCTGGATGGAAATTCATTTCTATATACTGTAAAGCAGTTGCTTGTATTATCAGAGTAACTGCAGTAACTGCATGTCTTTACAGTATAAGCTTAGGAACTGTTCCTCACAATTCAAGTTTTACCTCTTGCTCAAAGAATGAAATAGAATTGCTGGTGTTTTCCCACTAAAATGTAGACTTTCTACAGAAACTTAATATTTACAAAGGCTTGTAATGGGTTTTAAGGATAGCAAGCAGACATACTGAACTATTTAATAAATTCAGTTCGTTTCAATTCAGTTTACTCTTATATAACACATTCCACTGAAAACCACAGTGTCCTGTATACTAATTATCATCTGTATAGCCTCACATTTTTAGCACTAAGTAGAATGTCAGTTTTTATGGTTTTTATATTCGGTGTTTTTCCAGTTTGCCTTATTTAATTATGTTGATGTATGTGTTAGTGCTTTCTAGTGTTATTTTATTGTTTTAAAAAAAATCTGACTCAATTCACTATGAATGTTAAAATGAATCTTTCAGTGTTAGCAATACTTAGAAATATTGTGATTGCAACAATAGTGACATTTATTTATATTAAACATTTTTATACATGAAAGTAGCACCAAGTGTTGTACAATAATGAGAGTTACAATTAGAAAGTGAAAAACTAGGGAACAGTTGTTTATAAAATGTTGTATCAGATAGTACAAATCTTAATTAGTTTCTTAATTTTATTAAATTAAGATTAAGAAGAGAGGAAGTACTAATGATGGTTGCTAAGCAGTTTAAACGTGTTACTAAAAAAAGGCAAAAAAGTAACAAGCATGTTCAGAGGTCAGGTGTATATTGGAGAATTATTGAATAAAGTCAGATTTCTACTTTGAAGATAGATGAGTAGCCCAGAGCTTCTGTACTACAAGATTGCAAGATGTATTTCTGTATTATAGTAATAATATTTAGGTGTTTTATATTAGATAGGAAAAATATAATTCCCTGTTTTTAAACAAATAAGACAAAACCCGCTTAACAATAACCTATCTTAAAACTCTTAAGCATTTCAGCTATTTTTCGCAGAGGATTATGTGTCAAGGTTATGGATAACAACCTAGGGGTCTCATTGATGGGTAAGAAAGGATGAGAAGATGAGAGCTGCAGGATGGTGGGCTTGTGGCCTACAGCAGATTATCCAATCTGTCAATCCCCATTCACCTCCTGATGGCCAAATGGCCTGGAATTGCAGAGTCAACCTTAAGTGCTATGGGATCACTACTGCTTCTAGATCCTTTAGCACTATGCCTGGAAAAAGCAGATGAATGACCTGGGTGTCCCCCAAGGTTCAGCTCTAGACATTCCTTTGTTTTCCTGTAGCTCAGTGCATACCAAGCAGTAGATAAGAATACCAGCCAACACACACACACTTACAAGCTTTATGACTATACAAGTGAAAAGAAGATATTAAAAGTTAAAATTAAAACTTGTATAGAACATCCTAAGCACTATAAACTTTAATACATGATGATGTGAGCATGTATTTTAAGCTCTGTAAGTGAAAGTGATGCAAGGTCTTCACCTCTAGGTAAAGCAATGAAAAACCTAGTTTAAAAAATTCATGTTTGAGGAATTAACTAAGTTTTGGATATCCTTTTTTTTTTTTTTTTTCCTTTGTTCATTTGCAAGGTTGACATGTCAACACTAGATAGAAAGCATTTCAACTAATTAAAACCCTATGCCCTGGAATTGCATGAAGTTTTCTTTTTTGCAGTTAACCAATACTGTGGTCACTTATATAGTAGTGTTGATCAGCGAATTTTGCCAAAGTGTCATTCACAGTGAATTTGCTGTGTTCACGTTCATTCTTGTTCTTCAAATTATTTACTGATAATCCATCTGGTTTAGGGTAACTTTTTTTTTCCTCCCAGCATCTTATAATGGTTTACGAGGCCAGTGCAACATCCATGGGAGCTGTAATTACCAACATTGGATGGGACCAACCCCTGGGGTATATAATGCTATTCATTTGCATTACAGACTGGTTACAAAGCTTGCGCATCTCTCACTATGTTCTTTCTTCTTTGATCTCAATGAGCCAGGGTCACGCAGTAGTTGGCACTATGAAGAGCACATGATTGCACTTACAGTTAGTATCGCTAGTCTACTGTGCAGTGCAGATTTAAAAACTGAGTGAAACTCAGGGGTAGCAGAGAAAATTCATGCAGATATAAACAGAACACACAGACTTTATGGAAACAAAAGGTACTAAGGCAGCTGGTGAACTACTATAGCATCAGTATTTACACCAGTGTTTTTTACATTTTTCATAAAAACAAAGGCTATGGCTGTAAAGCCATAAAGCCCATTAATACTGTATGTGTAGTAGGTGAACTCACTTTAGTGAGCTTAACAGATAAATATTGCAAGTGCTCAAGTTTTATTTTTATGATACATATACCATTTGCATAATGAGTTACCTGTGCTTGTAGCCAAATGTACAGGTAGATCTTCGAATTCCATGTCAGTATAAGAGAAGGAGGTGTGTGCCCTATGTATGCTTAATTAGCTACATGGAAAATGAAAACAAACCTTGAAAGAGCCTGATGCCCCCCCCCCACCCCAAACACAGAAGTCTCTATCAAATAATAATAATAATGAAAGATTTGTTACTATGTACAAGATATTTTATTCTTTTTGATAGAACAGAAATTGCAAAGCATCAGCACAGACAGTGTGGAGAGCCTTCATCATAACTTCAAAAAATAGAACAAACCAGTGGCTTCAATCACAATACATCAATTTTCTGCCTTTAACTCATTTAGGGCTGATTTTTTTTTCATTTTCTTCCAGAAACTCAGTTTTCTGAAAGCACACAAAGTAGTAGTTTCTTACATAAATCAAATAATATGTCTGTTGCTGAGTGCATTGCCCTGTGTGCTACCATGGCAGTAAAAGTGCAGGGGAGATGGGAGTGGCGAGCTGCTGCCGGCCTGTTTTCTGAAAAGAACACAAAGCAATAGTTTCTCACATAAATCAACGTAAAACGACCTTTTTTTTCTGACTGTTGACTACGATTTCAGCGTTTCCACTTTGTTTTGATGAAATATACATTTGCGTTTCTGGCACTGCTGTTGCACAGCTCAGTTTAACTTTTTGGCCACAGTACTCAGCCCAGTATGTTTGGCAAATGTTTCCCTAGCCATCAGCGACACTTTAAAATTGTATGGACCATTAAATTCTAGTCAGCTCTAGTTCAGTTAGTTTATCCCCATTGACGTCAATGCATTTCGCCATGTTCAGCAATTTTCGCAAAACACTTCTGTGATTTCTCTGAACCTAAGGTGAAGCAAACACCATGGAGTTCGCTCATCACTACTGTACAGTAATTTAAACTCATTTCCATTAGTTTTTTTTTCTTTGCAAGTAAATGTAAACAGGCTATAGGAAGACTCCTATAGAATATCCCAATACCATTTTGAACTCTACCCGCACAATATGATTTATTTCCTCTTAACTAGTCTAATTCAAGAATGGTTACCTTCTCAAAGAGTGCATTTATCTCATATTAGAACTGTAGTTTTCTCTGAGAATCTGACAATTGTATAATCCTGGTAAGCCAAGTCATCCTAGCCCCCTTTGTCAAGGTCAGGCCCATTGCCTAAAGCTTATTTTATGCATTTTATTCACCTGAGTGTTGCAAATTACAATGATGTGACGTGACATATCTTTGCCTGATTCAGAGCTGGTTTCCCATTCTGCTTATTGGTGATGGGAGATGTGATATTTCACTGTGACTGGATAAAGTAGGGAAGACTAATATTGATGGATGATTATGGAATGGAAATAATATAATGTAATGGATGCAATATTATAAAAGTGAATAGTTTTTAATATTTGAATAGTGTAGAAGTTGAATATTTGTACATGGTAAAATGAAGATGTTTAATTGTTTTTGTATAAATTGGTACATTTTTAATTGCAGTACCTTATTTTTTATGTGACACTTGTCCTGTTCAATTCTTTTTCATGAATGTTAATTTTGATTGATTAAACTGTCACACGTTGGTATGTTAACAAGATTGTACACCTATTTTATAGTATTATTTAAATTATAGGTTACCTTTCATACAATAAATACTGCTTCGTAACATTTTTGTTTTAATCTTTAGTTATAGGTTCCAAGTCTTTGTCTGTAACAGAGTTTTTAACTGGTATAGAAAATTCAGGATGGCTACGTCACATTAAAGCAATTCTGGATGCTGCTATCACTTTATCAAAAGTAAGTTTTCATTTTGGGCCAGCTTTGTACATAAAGTATACATTATTTTGATATTGTAATAGATGGTGTTGTGCAGAAAATATATCACAATATTTATTTCATTTACCCAAAAGTTACTTTTTATAATGATAATGTTAAAGAGATTTTGTAGGAAAACTGATAATAATTTTAAGGTGTTTAGTGCTTTTAACCTTATTTTACTGTACTTGAAATTCAAAACTATTGGGAATACCATATTCAATCTATTTTCGTAGCTGCTATCATTATTCCTAATAACAGTATATATATTTGCAGATTTCACAAGAACAAAGTGTGCCTGAAGACAGACTGGCATCTTGTCCAGATATACAGTATTTTGAAAACATTAAAACTTGTTAGGTCAATAAACACGATACATTTAATTTGTATTCGAAAATGTATCAGTAATTTACTTCTTTGCAAGAACTGTTTAACCTTTATCCTAGTACTTGGATAATGGTACTATAAACAGGAAACATGTTGCATAAAAGGTTTTATTGTGTATGCAGAAAATGCTCGGTTGAAAAGCACAGTCACTACTGACATGGTTTTGCCTTTGAGAGCTAATGCAAAATTTGGGTGGATAGCCTCTTGCAGTTAGATTGTTATAGTTAATCAAAAGTGTGGACATCGTGTGTTTTGTAAAAAATGTGTTCAAAGCACATTGTAACAAAAGTACACTTTATTGCTTGGTGTTTTTTGGTTTTAATGTTATATATATATATATATATATATATATATATATATATATATATATATATATATATATATGTAAAGGCTAATACACTCTTACATGAATTACTTATGTTTTACTTACAACAGGCTATAACTGCTGAAGGGGCGAGTGTTTTAGTTCACTGTTCTGATGGCTGGGACCGTACTGCACAAGTTTGCTCCTTAGGATCACTCTTAATAGACCCTTACTACAGAACAATCAAAGGTTTTATGGTATGTCTGATTCTGTAAATTGTTTCTGGATTCTGTCTTTATTTTTTCTTCTGTATGAAGAAAATCTGAATTTACTGTTTGTGCAGAGTTATAAAAAATTGCCCAAGGATCACTGTTAGAGAAATATATAAAACAAATAGCATCTTGAAGTCACTAATTTTCCAAAACTACCATCAATCACCACTTCCATACAATCATTTTTCTGTAATTTAGCCATAAATGTAAGCCACTGAAATTTTAGTAAATGTGACAAAGCAAAATTTGAGCTCTTTAGCAACAAACACTCAAGGTGTATTTGGCATAAAAAAGGTGGCTATACCAAAAATAACTTGATTCCCCACTTTCAGGTATGGAGGTTATATGATGTTGTGGGGTAGTTTTTCCTCCAAAGGCTCTGGGAACCTTTTTTAGGGAATGTGGCATCGTATAATCCATGAAATATCAGGATATTGTAATTTAAATCTGGCCACCTCTGTCATGAAACTAAAACTGAGTCAACATTGGATATTCCAGTAGGAAAATAATCCAAAACTATGTCCACATTAACTTTAAAATTTTATTCAAATACTCTGTCATGAAGATTATTATCACATATTTACAGGCCTAAAGACAGCAGACAACATGTAATTTGAGATTAAGTGAATATAGTTCATATGCATATAGTAGGCTTCAGGAGAGTAAACACATAATGTCATACAATGAAATTTAATTCACCTGAAACGTTCACTGTGTAAAAGAAATTGAAGAACATCACTGTCAGCCTTCACCAGAGCTTGCCATCTTCTTTACATTCACATAGGTGATGCGTAGCATGCTAAGTAATACATAATTTTCTGTTTACGAAGCTCTGTTTGATAAACAAGCCATATTCCTATTGGAAATGAGTTTGTGCACCAAAAGCTCTTGTCCACCCTTCATGAAAAGTCTTTTCTACCCATTGACAGAAGTCCATGATCATGTAATCTCAATATTTTTCAATTAAATAGCAGATTTTAGCTAAAATGTATTTAGCTTAAGCAGAATTATTCTGTGATTTAAAATAATGCTTAGTACAATATTACTACGTAAGCTTTCCATGTGAAAAACAATCACAGTAAAGCAATTTCTAAAGTGTATTAAAGTTTATTGTTTTCATATTATCTTCAGTATCTATAGTAAAGAGGAGAATATAGAATTAGTTTGTTGCAAACTGTGAGCATACTACTGAATCCTATGATTATTAAAAGGTACAAGAGATGAGTTTGTGCATGTTGGCAAAAAGCTTCATTGTCATCACAACTATATAAATTACTTTAATTAGAGTCTTAAATGTGGGTAGTTTTAGGCCTGTAATTATAAACTTAATGTACAAACTGTAATGTTAGATAAATTATATTGCGATGCCTATACATTTTGTGTAATCTTTTAGTAATGTAAAGATAGAGCATGAATTTATTGGGAAGTATAGCATTAAACTACAGTATATATTATTTTAGATAATATGACAAATTTTATGCGGAATTGCCAAGGCTAGATCTTATTACCTATAATTTAAAGTAACTATGTTTGTTTTTTAGGTTTTGATTGAAAAAGACTGGATTTCATTTGGACATAAATTTGCTGACAGGTATAGAAATATAAAATGTGATGTATTTTTTAATTCTGAACTAAATCTTCAATTACTATTGTATATACTTGAAGGATAAAGTAGGTATTTTACATCTTGCCTGAAGAAGGGACCTGAGTTGCCTCCAAAGCTTGCGTATTGTAATCTTTCTAGTTAGCCAATAAAAGGCTTAATTTTGCTTAACTTATTACCACATTCATAATGGCTAACATGGTACAACACCCTAGTATTTTTCAAGGTGAAATTATTTCTTCATAATTATAATATATAAAATTACTATGTAAAATTGTATTCTTAACTGAAGAGTATTTTTTTTTAAATTTTAGAAATACCAGCTCTTTCAGCTTACAATAGGACTGCAGTATACCAGGGTCCATAGGTGAATGAAAAGCCTTAAAACTTACCAAATACTGTACAACCTCTTTGAAGCAGCAAAGGTTTTGATTTAAGAAAATTTGCCTTCTGCATTTATGAGGCATCCTTGTGATAATGAAAGAATGAAAGGAAGAAAGAAATAATTATTCAATCACAGATTCTTGGAACTATTTTTCTTGTCTGCTCACAGTTTTTGTCGTGGGTGGATTTCTGACAGTCCAAACCAACCCTCAGCGCCAGGCTATATTCTGCTTTTAACAAAACTTTTGCTTCTGCAATTCCACATTCTCAAGTTATATTCTGCCATGCCTTGTATTAACAGACAGATGTGTGCTAAAGTCATATGATTATTTTTTCCTAATCAGTGTTTTACTTTTCATCCATACATTTTATATAGCCTACAGAGAGAGATTCATGCCAAGTGGCAGCATAGTGAAAAGAGCACACAAGTTTCATTGTTCATTGTACAAGTAACGGTAAATATAAAGTGAACTGATTACACACATTGTATTTTTAGCAAAAGTCTTAGATTTTTGAAAGAGCCAGACACCTGCATGCCACAGTTTACTTGGTGTGTTTAGCGCATGCACAATAAAAAAAAATGACAAAAGAGTTTGTGATAGAGCAGATTGAAATGCCATAAATTATTTATCAAATTTTGAATATACAAAGAATGGGTATAAACTCACTGACATTTATGGATACCAACCAATTCCTAAATACACCAGGAGATGCTGTAAAACCTATAAAACCCATGTAGACCCTGGGGTTCTGAGGCAGAAGTGACAACTCTGTGTTACCTGGAGAAACAAACATAATGTTTTGGGTTAGGGTTACACACAGACACAGCACTTAGAGTGCATTTCAGTGGTATCTCCTAGCTGCTAGAGTCCATCAGCCCTAACACATGGCCAGCAGCAAGAAGCCTGAGGAAAGAGTGGTAAATGGGTTGCCTCTGACTCCAGTTGAAGGTGCTTGGTAATGATTTTCCAAGTTGAATCAATGCCCCTGGCCCTAAAATAAAAGACAAGCAGCAGTGTAAAGTGCACATAAACTGTTTTGCAAGATGTACAGTATTTAATTTAAAGACACGGATCAATACTTGAATATTTTTCTTTTGAAAAATTGACAAACAGTATTTGGTAAGTTTTAAGCTTTTCTTAACAATGGAATTCCAGTACACTTCACCTCCATTATAAAAGACAAAAGCTGGCTAGTTATGTTTTTAAATTTAGAAAATATGCTTTACTTTAAAACACAATTTATTGTGGCAAATTAATATATACCACGATTGTGAGGAAATAACTTGAAAATAATTTGAAAAATAAGTAATTTATGCAAATCCATACCATTGGACCAATCTCTGCCAAAATGTACACACTTCCTTGATTTTATCAGGGAAGACACCCACAAATTTCAATTTTGACCCTGAGAGGACCTTTGGGTTTTTTATTCCCTTTTTATTACAGATTGCGTAACAGTGTCACCTGGTAGCTCAGAACAAGTGAAACACCAGAACAAACCAAAGACAGACAAACAGACCAGAGCTTAAAATTACTTACCTGTGCATCACAAGGTGCTGTTTTTGGTAGTTCATATAATTTGGAGGCACAAAGTCATGCAGTGATTACTGATGCTACTTCAAAGATTCAGATACTTAGGATTCATTTAATTAGCAGTATAACACTCTCGCATTTTCATGTGACCTCGTTCAGGTTGTTGAAATGGCTCTCATATCTCAGATATGTACATAGTCTCCAAATAGGTACAGTATCAGTAAATATGATTTTTTGCCATGCAATGGCCTGGTGTCACATCCACATCTAGTTGCATCCAAAGATACTATATAGACACTGGCTTTCACTGATCCAATAATATATAAAAGGAGTTCAGAAAATGTAGGCATGAATGTTTTATAAAGTACAGTGCAAATGTTGTAGAATAGTTTTAAAACTGAAGTGAAGCATGTAGTTAAAACATAATAAACATTAAAATAATTCATCCACATGGAGGTGATAACTTTAACCTACATACTTTGAATGAGCATTAACAAGACCCTGTTCATTTTAGATTTGTTTAGAAACAAACAAAGAAGAGCTTCACAGAAAAATTGTGCTTTTAAAATTGCAAGAGGTAGTTACATAAGATAAAGACTATTTTTAGCTTGCCATAATTTGACAGCAGTAGCAGTACCAATACAACAATAATTAAATTTATTGTTTGTAATTCCTTAACCAGTGCCATCAATTTGTGTTGTGTTCCTTATATCTAAAAGCTGCTTTATTACTTGGCATAAGTTGTGGTCAACTGGATGAGACCCATAATTTTAAATCACATAGTTCCAGTTTCATTCAGTAGTTCTAAGTCATTGTGTAATCCCAAGCAAGTCACCTAACTGTTCTGGATTTGATTTTTAAAAAGTAAATATAAAAATAGCTGTGTAGCCCAAATAAACATTGTTGATTCTTGTCATTACAAATTCAGTATTTTAAAAATAATCATTTGTAATTGGTAAACCATTTAAAATATACACCCAATAAAAAAATGCAATTTATAAATCAGTGTAAGAGAAACATGCTTTTAATACTAGTGATTATTATTATTAATTGCCATGTTCTCTGTTTATCTGTACAATGAAGGTAATTGGCAACTCCAAATTGGTTGGCCCTAATTTAGAAATTGTTACTTCCTTTGAATCATAGATGGATGAGTGGAAGTTTTATTGTAATTTGTTTTAATATTAATTCATGTTATCAAAGTAGGACTATCACAGACATAATCATAAATTATTACACTGAATTGTCAAAATACTTTTCAGAGCAATGACCGCAAATAACAAGAAGACACTTGGATTTCTGTTAGTGTAATCTTGAAAGGGCACATTTTTATTTCAACCTGTAGGAAATATGAATTATTATTTGTTAGCCTTTAATTTTAGCATAGCCAATATTGGTTCCAAGAGTTCTAAAGTTCTACCTGAATTAGTTATTTTCACCTCTAGTTTGCATTATTCTAATTTGCTGTTTTCAATTTTCTGATGGTCACTTTTTTATACCAAAATTAAATAATATTTTGAATGCAGAGTAATCCTCTTTCTCCTCACTCTCTGTTTTGCCAGTATCTTCTAAAGATTACAAAGTGATTTTAAAATGAATTCCAGCTTTGCCCCAATTGCTGCATGATGCAGAGTTTAAGAGAAGTATCACTGGAGAACATATTAAATGTTTGATTCTTATAGATATCTATTTAATAGTTTTAAGACTAAAAATCCATTTTCTGCCACCAGTCATATGATAAAATACTAATAGTTACATTTAAATGTCACTTTTTTTTCTTTGCTTTAGGTGTGATCAGTTGGATGGGGACCCTAAGGAAGTGTCTCCTGTATTTACCCAATTTTTGGAGTGTGTCTGGCATTTGTTAGAACAGTTCCCAATGGCATTTGAGTATAATGAATGGTTTCTCATTCAAATTCATGAGCATGTTCACTCATGCCAGTTTGGCAATTTTCTAGGTAACTGCCAAAGGGAACGAGAAGAGATGAGGTAAGATGAGGGAGAAAAATGTAATGTTACTAATATTATTCACACAGTTATCTAAATTCATTATTCATAATGCAAATCAACTGAGATGCCAGATATATCTCATGTTTTTTCAATAATACTTATTGGTGGAAGAGGTGATGTGTACATCAATGGGTATACTGGAGCCCAGTCCAGGGATTGTTCCTGCCTCCCGCCCAGTGCTTACTGGAATAGATTCCATGTTCCCCATGACCCAGCTCTGGATATATTGGTTTAGAAGATGATGGATGGATGGATGATGTATACAGTACATAGTTTTTAATTGTGTGACTATTCATGCATTATCCAACCCTCTATATCCTAACACAGGGTCACAGGGGTCTGCTGGAGCCAATCCCAGCCAACACAGGGCACAAGGCAGGAATAAATCCCGGGCAGGGCGCCAGCTATTTGGAGTGAAAATTGTGTTCCTTTTAATTCTGCTATATTTATAACAAAAACACAATACTGCAGTTTACTGCAGAAAACAGAATTTAACATTTTAAATTTATTTAAACATACCATTACCATTGCCTCCAGGTTTTGCTCTGTATCTGTATCATATTTATACATTCATAGGAATATGCTAAACTGTAAATTAAAACTGGTCAAATGCATTTTAGTAGTAATGAATTGAAGTATGAAGGCTGAAGTAAATGTATTCCATTTTCTTTCTCTTTATATTTGCAAAATTTTCATTCACTTATAAATTAACAGAAATAGTTGTTTAAGCTCAGTTTGCCAGATGTTGTATGAAAATGTGTACAGCAATAGTTATACTCTGACTGACTAATTGTAAAAACTGATTTACTGTCCTTTCCATAATTAATTGCACCCCAGTAAAGATGAGGAAAAAAATGTTATAAAAAATTCACCTTTTGGTGAATTACCTGAATCTTACACTGAATAAAAAGAGAACAACAAAATTTAACTGAAGTTAATTTATTATGAGAAAAAAAATGCTTATCAAGAAATAATAATTTTTTTAACAAAACCACACATGCCGTGATTTTTGGCACCCCTACATTTAATGCTTTGTACAAACTCCCTTTGCCAATGAAAAGGCAAAGAATTTTCTCCTGTAAAACCTTATATAGTTGGAAAATACAGAGCAGGGAATCTGAGACAATTCCTCTTTGTAGAATCTTAATAGTGCATTCGTGGTCTTCTCTTTTGGACTCTCCTCTTCAGCTCCTCCCACAGGTTTTCAGTTGGGATTAGGCTTGTGTATAGTTGTCGTCATGGCAGAAGTTTGATATTGTATTCATTTAAGTTGATTTTGTTTTGATTTGGACCTATATTTTTGGATCAGTGTCATGCTGGAATATCCAACGATGACCCAGTTTTAGTTTCTTAGAACAGGCAGCCAGATTTAAATTTAAAATCCCCTGGTATTTCATAAAGTCCATGATGCCATATTCCCTAAAAAGATCCCCATGGCCTTTGGAGGAGAAACAGCCCCACAACATCACAGAGCCTCTACCATACTTGATGGTGGGAATCCGGTTCTTTACGGTATAGCCATCCTTCTTTTTATGCCAAATCCACCAAATTTTCACTTTATCTGACAATTGAACTTGGCTCAAATCAAATTTCCATTAACATTCGGCAAACTCTGGGCTCTTATGTTTGTGGTTAAATAATAGGAAAGGCTTTTTTCTGACATACTTTCCATATATTCTGTTGGCATGGAAGTGGCTTCTGATGGTAGTTTTGGAGACTTGGTGAACTCAAAATACTACTTTTTTCTGTATTTATTCAACAGTAATCTTTGAGGATTTTTACCTCTTTTACCATCCTGTTCACCATGTTTGGGGGAAAATAAACTTGGGGCCTCTTCCAGGCAAATTAGTAATGGTTCCAGTTGATCTAAACTTTTAGTTATTGTCCTAACCTAAATATTGATATCCCTTGACTTATGAAGATCAACACAACTTTCTCTCAATTGAGTTGTGTGTTCTCTTATCTTTCATATGTTGATGAATGTGTAAGGGAATTTCACCCCTGTGCCTCCTTATTTTTATACCCCTTCGCAACAAGAAGTCATAGATTACTTTTTCCTACACACTCTGATCAACATAAAATAGTAACGTATAAATGTAAAAAAAATGCTTCAGTTACACTTGGATCATAAGAATTTCTAGGTGCGCCAATAATTGTGGCTCATTCTTTCTTTGTGAGGGATTATTTTGAATTAAAGGTTGGATTCCTCTCATTTTTTCAGTGCAAGATTAAGGTAATTTACCAAAAGGGTGACTTTTAGTTTTTACAATCATTTTTACTCTTCTTTACAAGGGCTGCTATTAATTGTGGAGAGGACTGTAAATATAATGTGGAATATTAAGGTGAAATTAGAGTCAGGTGTTTTCAATCAATGGAATGACAATCAGGTGTGAGTGGGTACCCTGTGTTATTGAAAGAACAGGAATCTATCAAAGTCTGTTTTTCACAACACATGTTTGTGGAAATGTATCATGGCACGAACAAAGGAGATTTCTGAGGACCTCAGAAAAAGAGTTGTTGATGCTCATCAGGCAGGAAAAGGTTACAAAATCATCTCTAAAGAGTTTGGACTCCACCAATCCACAGTCAGACAGATTTTATACAAATGGAGGAAATTCAAGACCATTGTTACCCTCCCCAGGAGTAGTTGGCCAACAAAGATCACTCCAGAGCAAGGCGTGTAATATTCGGTGAGGTCACAAAGGACCCCAGGGTAACTTCTAAGCAACTGAAGGACTCTCTCACATTGGCTAATGTTCATGTTCATGAGTCCACCATCAGGAGAACTTTGAACAACATTGGTGTGCATGGCAGGGTTGCAAGGAGAAAGCCACTGCTCTCCAAAAAAAACATTGTTGCTCGTCTGCAGTTTGCTCAAGATCATGTGGAAAGAAGGCTATTGGAAGAGTGTTTTGTGGACGGATGAGACCAAAATAGAACTTTTTGGTTTAAATGAAAAGTGTTACGTTTGGAGAAAGGAAAACACTGCATTCCACCATAAGAACCTTATCCCAACTGTGAAACATGGTGGTGGAAGTTATCATGGTTTGGGCCTGTTTTGCTGTATCTGGGCCAGGACGGCTTGCCTTCATTGATGGAACAATGAATTCTGAATTATATCAGAGAATTCTAAAGGAAAATGTCAGGACATCTGTCCATGAACTGAATCTCAAGAGAAGGTGGGTCATGCAGCAAGACAACGACCCTAAGCACACCAGTCGTTCTACCAAAGAATAGTTAAAGAAGAATAAAGTTAACTAGCCAACCCGCAGCGTACCATACGCCGCATAATCAGGCCGGTTTTTTAATGAGTTTTAAGCACAGGGAGAAAATTAACATTTGAAAAATCGGTAATGTAATAAATGAGCAAGAAAAGCAACATTATAACAATGCACGGAATGAACCAACACACAATCGTCCGTGACTGAAAATTGGCGGACCGCCATCGCTCATGTGCCTACCTCCAACTCGTCACTTGAGTCGTTGTCGTCTTTGCACAGTCCAGATGCACCTGTGACTCATGTAGACTTTCCGTGTAGTAGCAGTAGCAACTAAGAAGATGCATGTTTGTCGCGGATGCGAATTGCTGTATGTAGCGTGTAAAACAGTTTCCTGTGGTGCACGTGGTCGTGCGTCATAACCGAAAACTCGTTTTTTAAAGACTGCTTACTTCATTGTGTTTTAACGATCCCATGGGATACCCCTCGCAAACTGTTTTACACGCTGCATATGACGATTCACCTCCGGCGTGGCTCCTTCCTGCATGCGCCATAGGTGTCTTACTTGTCAGCGGCTTAGTGAATCCACGCCCCTTCCGGCGTGCTTTCCATGGGTGTCTTGCCTTAGTGAATTGTATATATAGATGTTTTGGAATGGCCAAGTCAAAGTTCTGACCTTAATCCAATCGAAATGTTGTGGAAGGACCTGAAGCGAGCAGTTAATGTGAGGTACTACATTAACAGTTTCAGTATTGTCTTGCTTATTTAGAAATAGATTTTTTTAAAGGATCATAATTAATTATGATACAAATAGGATCATAATTAATTATGATATAAATATAAAGTGTTACCTTTTTATTGTTTTGAGCTCTGGGGAACAGTACATCGAAAAAACATTTTATTTCTGTTACTCTTTGCTGTTTATGGATCAAGTATAAAAGGAAACTGACTTTGTTTTTGATCGCACTCTTTTATTTGTGTAGGTTGAAAGACAAGACATACTCCTTGTGGACTCATCTTATGAATAACCATCAGAACTATCTAAACCCTCTTTATCAACCTGGATTTGCTGAAACACACCCAGTGCTTGAACCAAATACAATGCCATTTAATTTTAAGTAAGTATATTTACAATTTATTTTATAATGTTTGTTATGTAGGACAGATTCATGTTAATTGAACAGAAAGAGATCATTTTTACGTATGACTCAATTATAAAATCTCACAAACACCATATTAATTTGTTTACTTTAATGCTCCGTAGTATTTTTTACAAGCAAATGAACCTGTACTGCTTAGGTAACTAGCATTAAAATAATGTCCTTGGATGGCCTAAGATTTTTACACAGTGCTAAACCTGAGATCTGAGCTGGCTAGTTTCTGATTCAGTTACAAGTGGGTCCCTTCATAGGATATATACAGTAAAGGATGAGTTGCATTCTGGATAGATTATTTCTTGCTGGCCCAGTGTAGTTCCATTTTCAGCATCAGCTTCCTTTCAGACATAATAGAATTCTATTGCATTGTCCAGTGTAAATCAGGGCTTTTAACTGTGAATCTCCCCAGTGAAATTCTTAAAATGATGTACTAGTACTCCTTTAATATTGCAAATCTGATCTGTATAATAAACCCTACCAGACTCCATCCTTGACAAGCCACCCCATTTTGTATGGTATCTTTCACTCTTTAGTACCTAAAAGCAAGCATTAGTCAACCTAAGGCATCCAAAGTCTATCTTTATATCCAGCCTTCGGGGAAATGCACACATAGATTGTCTCACATCACAGATGCTCCTGGCATAAAAACAGACTTTATGTTGATGAAATTCAGTTTCTATTTATTCTGACATATTAGAGCTAGAGCATTCTTACTTGAACCAGGCTAGTCTCACAAGGCCAGATGTGATTGTCAAACAAGAATACACGTCTGGAGACAACCCATTAAAAAGTGTATAGTAAATAGCGGCAAAATACTGTGCTGCAAAGGCTACAACCACAGGGCTTCTTCCTAAAACAGCTGCCCCCAGTTTCTCCAGTTAATGTGTTTTAAATCACCGCCAGAGATTGAGAAAACAAAAGGTACTGAACAAAAGACTTCATGCTGTGAGAAAATAAAAAGCTAAAATTGCTGTTATCCATTGAGGAGCCCAGTACCACAAGATAACTAAAGCTTAATAATTAATTTGTAATAAGTGCCACAACAGAAGAGACTAACAGACATGCCACAGATGCCACCGCAGCTACTGGGCTCCATATGTTTTGTAAGTGCTTCTGTCTGCTACCATATCTTTCTATCATTTTAACTATTGCATCACTATATGACATAACAGCAAATACAGTTTAGGTAGACATTGTGGTATATGGATATACAGTGAGTTAAAACGTAGCGACTATTTTGTCATGACATATTTATATTTCTAATTCAACATTAATGTTCAATTTCTTTAGTTGCTCTTTTAGACATGTAGTCAGAAGGTGGATGTTGCGCAGCATCATCATATACTGGCATTGTTAGGCAGATTTGTTGATTGGGATGTTTTGAGTACTGAAATCTGCATTTCCAGTGGCTGGTTATTATCAACTTTCTTAACAGCTTTCCTTATGACAGAATGTGACACACTGTTTACTTCAAATGCATATTTTACAGTTCATAGTTTCACAAATATAGCTGCCAATTCTTTCACGCTTACATCAACTAATACATTTTTCATTTTAATGATGAACAGCAGAGAACACACACAGTCCTTTTAACAATATATTGTTTATGTTTACCATACGTGTATTTATGGCGTCAAATGCCAATGTATAACCTCATGCTACAGAAAGGTTTTTTTTTTCCTTGCATCCGGTTATGTTTATTTTTAAAAAGTATAATGTTCTTTCTGCACATGCGACATAGAGGGTTTTCTTATGAAACATTTTGAATGCAGACAGTAAAAGGAAGCTTGCGCTCTCTTGGACCTGGTTAACGAGAGCACCTCTGACCTTTGCAGTTCAAAATCATTACCCCTACTTTGAATGTTGCCTTCATGAGGCTTTGAATTGTTTTAGAAATGTAACACTGTGTGAGCCATCTAATTGTTCCCACCCAGTTTTAGGCAATATTTACTCATGGTTGTCTCCAGACATATATATATCTATATATATATTATACGTCTGGTTTCAGTGAGACTAGATCCAGGCAAACATTTCTTTTGATGATGGTACACAGCACTCAGGAATTGGAAATGGAAAAAGCTTTTTTAACATGTCAGATCATGATGCATCTCCTTGTCTTCTGGTGACCATATCAAACCCATTATGTGGCAAAGTCCACGGCCAGACAAGGAATTGTGGAGAATAGTCTTGCTAGATCATAGCCGCTTAAAGCCCACTTACTCTGTACCCATAAGAAAGTGATCAGATCATCATAACTATTACACAAGAGACTGCTGAACAGCATATACTATTTTATGCTTAACAAAATTTATATAAAAATGAACAACCCTGAGGTTGGAAGAAGTAAAGGTATTTTTATCTAAAACCAGTACTATTTTTATTAACTTGACCTTTATCCGCTACTGATGTGATTTTCTAGATTAAAAAATCGGGGGTGGTCTCCCCTATGTTTTCATATACTCAGATATGGGGATGGATATTTGAGGAGTAAACCGTAAGACAATGATTATATTTTTATATTTTGTACATTAAAGAACCATCAACAACAAATCAAATTAATAATATATTGAACAATTATCATAAAAGTAAAGTTGAATAAATCGGACTCTGCAACTGCATGAATTAAAGGTACCACTTTCAGTTAGCGAAAATAGAAATCTACATTTTGTACCTAATACTTGTATGCAAAATTTGGTTGACCTAAGTGAAAGTATACTCAAGTTATTGTGTTTACAAACACACACACACACTCACAGGCACACAGACATAATTCCAAAAATGGTATTTTCGGACTCGGGGAGGTCTAACACGTCAAGATTCGTTATAATCTTGAAATTGAATTTTTGTATGATTACAATACTTTCCCTATACTTCATTTACAAGAAAGTAATAACTAAGGATCCCTCTGGCCTCTTTATCTTTATTTTTTTTGGTCAGTGTGCTTAAAGTTCTCACCAATACTGCCACGTTTTTCCAGCATTCTTTTGATATGTCTTCTGAGCACATTGTCGGAAATTAATGTGATGTGTGCACGAGTTGCAGTAGCAACAAAAATTTGGGTGGTGTATGTGTTCAAGTTTTGGTACATGATGTCAACATCGTTGCTTACTATCAGCATGGCAACCGACAATGCCACTCCAACTGGATAAATCTGCATATTTTGATGTTTGATGCGGTGAACCCTAAAAACTGTTTCTTGCTCTTAACTTCTTTCTTTTGGTGAGTAAACTTTGTTTTATTTCTTATTCATTGGCATTTGCCAAATTTGTATGCATCTTGAATAAAAATATACGTAGTATATATTTTCCAAACTAAACTAACCACTAGTTAGTTTATTCCTTGCATCTTTCCCTTGCACTACAATTCCTGCCTTAATCAGGATGCTTACATATCATTGAAGACTGAAATGGAAGTTGTGAAATATTGATTTTGTTGTTAAAAATTCATTTCTTCATTCAAATGTGTACAAAAGTCCACCCTCATGACAAAGGCGTACTTTATGACACAGATGACCTTAACAAAGGGGACAGGATAAATAGAAGCACAATAAATAAATAAAGACATTGTGACCTTTGAATTGAGAGATGTGTGAAGGTTACTATACATTATTTTTTATAAATGTCTTAAGCATGTTTCTTACAATATGTTGTGTTTCTATGTTTTTCATCCTGGGCATGTGAAATTTTTCTTTTAGGGTAACTGTGGGGTAGAACCAACATTTGGGTAATTTTTCACATTTACATGTTTGTTATAGTTGCCTATGTATGTATCATAATAATAATACGTTTTATTTATATAGTGCCATTCCCATGCTCAAGGTGCTTTTTTCTTCTTGTAATTATAGGTTCTGGAGAAATATGTACCTTCAGTATGATAGATCGATGCACCCAAGGCAGGTTGTTTTAAACCACATCAGCACAGTTAGAGGCAACAGCAGAGATCTGGAGGAAAAAATCAAAGTCTTAGAAGCAGTGAGTGTGAATTTGTGATGTCTGTTTTTGTTTGTTAAATCATAAGAAATGACCACTAGATGGAGCACCTGTTCTTTTTATGGAAGCTCAGACGTGACTAGTTAATGTAAAATGGTTGTAATTTTAAAGGCCTTTTTTCCTGCACAAATTTAAAAATTGAAATTGGCCTTATAATTGGTGACATTAATGCATTGAGTACAGTAAATGTTTATGTACAGTTCATAGTTCTACAGTTCTCCTCTATTGTGCATCAGTAATTGTTATGAAGAGTGTTTAAAGGGTTTCCCTTATTTTATACCACTTAAAAATGTATTTATGGTGACATACGTTTAATACTATTAATTTACAGTCAGGCATTTTTAACTTGCATAACAGAAATTCTTTCACTGAATATTTTTAAAACTTGCACCTAACAGGGTGGGCATGAAAACATCTAAATTAATACACTAAAGGATCTTTTTCCTGATCTATGCATGGAATTATAACCTATGGATAAAGTTGGAAATGTCTGGTAGAAAGTGTATTGCCCCTTCCACTCCACAGTTGTATTGCTTACATTTGCAGTTAACTGTGTTTAGTTCTCAATGATCTTTTTCTGAAACTTATCATCATCTCAAAAGACTCAGACTTTCCAGTCACACATTACACGTGAAACAATGGGTTGATTACAAATACAAAAAACTTTGTGCTAAAGGTATATCCAAAAAGAATTTTATTTAAACTTAATTTAATATTTAAAAAGATAACATACCAAAAACATACTCGGTGTATGATTGACCACACATATCTACACACTTAAATTATTTTGAAAATTCAAAATTTACAGTATAAGGAATATATTTTTGTTTAAACCAGTAATGCTGTTCTTTTATTTATGATTCAAGAAACAGCCTGCCCATTTTACTACTGCCATATTTCATCATTCTGTCTTTCACTTTTGGATATCAAAACATGATTTCTTTAATACATACAAAACAGAAGGAAAACTTTGAAGCATTTTCCTGTAATAATTTTATGCAGTGCCAAACATAATAAATATCCCACAGGCTGGCCAGAGAGACACAAGTCAATTGTTCAGGAGTTGCCCGAATTTTCTTTAATTCTGACCACAGCAGCCAGACTAATTTCTTCTGTTTTTATGAATATACTTACTTATTTCATTCACACATTAATCTTCAAACCCACTTCAGAGTTGCAAAGAGCTACTTGCATAACTTTAAGTAATTAATGTTAGCATAAAGTTGACTGGAAAACAAGAAATGCAATTTTCACCGAATACTTGAATAATAAACAAGGTGTGTCAATGTAATTCCTGGAATGGCTGTGTAGTGTCACCAGCGCTACTAAATGCTGGAGCTGTTTAAAGTGGCATATGGTGAAGATGATATGAAAAAGTCAGGTGTTTCTGAATGGCATAAGAGGTTGAAGGAGAGGCGAGAAGATGTGAATGATGATGTCGGAAGTAGATCATCCATGATTACCACCATGATGTGCTCAGAGCTTGTGACTTCCTGGCTACGAAATCAGTTACCAAATTTCCTGAGCTGTGAGCATGTGGTTTCTGTTTTTTCTCAAAAATAAAAACTGCGTTGTAAGAACAAACATTTTCAGAAATTTCTGACATCCAGTGTAACATAGCAAAGGTATGTCTCCAGCAATGGCAATAATACCATCTAACTAAATGCATAGCTGCAGAAGGAGACTTCTTTGAAGGTGACAATAGCCACTAATGCACAGATAGATATGCTTATGTTTTCTACAGGTTCATTCTGAGAGTTAAGTTGTCATAACTCATTTTAGACACACTGTGTGGCCACTTGATCAGCTACACATGATAAATATTGCAAATATCCTGTTCATCCAAGTAGCCAATCATGTAGCTAGAATGAAGTATACATATGTGTCTGTGTTTCTGTGTATATAGGAGTCCTGGCACCAAGATGGTAACATCAGATCTTTTAAGTCCTGCAAGTTGCAAGATGGGGTCTCCATGGATTGGGCTTTTTTTTCCAGGATATCCCATAGATGCTCAATTGGATAAAGAATTTGGTGGCCAAGTCAACACCTTGAACTCTTTGTCATATTTTCCAAACCATTCCTGAACATTTTTTGCAGTGTTGCAGGGCACATTATCCTGTTGAAAGAGGCCACTGCCTTCAGGGAATACTATTGCAATGAAGGAGTGTACATGGTCTGCAGCAATTTTTAGGTATGTGGTATGTGTCAAAGTAACATCCACATGAATACCAGAACCCAAGATTCCCAGCAGAATATTGCCCAGAGCATCACACTGCTTCCACTGGCTTGCCTTCTCTCCACAGTGCATCCTGCAGCCGGGTAAACAATGTACACACAACCTTGCTGTCCACATTATCTAAAAGAAAATGTGATTAACCAGACCAGATCACTTTCTTCTCTTTGCTCCATGGTCCAGTTCTGATATTTATGTGCTCATTGTAGGTGCTTTCAGTAGTGGATAAGGGTTAGCAAGGTCACATCCACATACACAGCAAACTGGGATGCACTGTGTGTATTGACGCTTTGATGCTTTTGACTGTGCGTTTTGACGAGGGCATCAGTGAGCCTTGGGTGCTCATGTCTCTGTTGCCATTTAACACTAGAATCCTTGATGCTTAAGATTTTATTTGTTGCCCATGACTTCCTTAAGTTTTCCTGACAGATGTCAGAGCTCTTTATCACTGCGCTAATATCCCGCTTTTGTTTTGCAAATGTATGGATTAGTAGAATGCAGCCTGATACACCCCCCCCACCCCCCATGCACTCAGATGAAGGCATCGCCCTGCTGCAATCCTCACAGCTGATGTCTGTTTTGAAGTGTTAAATCTAGCGATGCGTTTGTAAGGAATTATATAGGTAATGAAATACTGTAATTTGAAATACATTCCTTTCATGTGTGTTCCGTGTCTACAATAGTCTGTGTAAATATAACAT
The DNA here is from genome assembly GCF_016835505.1 of Polypterus senegalus. Lineage (NCBI taxonomy): Eukaryota > Metazoa > Chordata > Cladistia > Polypteriformes > Polypteridae > Polypterus > Polypterus senegalus. The sequence goes on along the minus strand of NC_053155.1, from coordinate 264,082,254 downwards.
AGCAGAGAAAATGTGAGGCAGGAAATGCTGAACATACAGCTAAAACAGAAAATGTTTTCGTATGTTATAGTAATAATGACTTGAAATGTTTTCATATGTTATAGTAAAATCGACATAATGTTGACATGGTGTAGAATATGTAAAGACTGAAGCCCAAGTATCCAATACACACTTTCACAACTTTCACATTATACCATAGATGGTTAATACATTTTTAGGAAGGATAGGCAAAACAAAATGGAAGGTGGATTGCGATTTATGTGAAACAGAAATTAAATGCACATCATCTTTATTTGGATGATCAGCTTCACCTTTGTGAAGATTTCTAGATTCATCCAAAAAAGCATTTGGAGTAGAAGAATGATATTGGAAGTGTATTATAGAGCCCTGACAATGTAGTTTCAGTCTTTTTAAATACATTATAATATTATTAGAGGGGGATATTACACTCCAAGTGGATTTTAACTATCCAAAATTTTCATTGGGCTATCCTTACAAACATTGGATTATTTCAGAATTTTAGAAGCAAAAGAACAATCAAGGAAAAGGTGAAGTGTATTAAGACACTAACAACAAATTAAATTATGCAGAGAGTGAAGAAGTGAATACTTTAAACTTGAATTTTTACGAAGCTTATAGTATGTTTTCACATGTACAAAAACGAATAATCTCCCAGCAGTAACAGTTACTTGCCAAGGGTGATCAGAAAGTTGTACAGAGAGATAAATAAATGAAAAGAATTATTCAGAATAAGATTCAGCATCACATTGCAAGAACAGGAAGAGGCAAGAGTTGTGGTGTAAGAAACCTTATCAATATTAGGTATTTGTTGGATTTCCAGTTGTTTTTAATAAATAAATTATACACACACACACACAGTGGGTATAGAAAAGAATCACCCCCTTCGAAATATTTCCTTTTTTTTTTTTTTTTGCTTATAGAAAAGAATCACCCCCTTTGAAATACAGTATTCCTATTTTTTCTTTTGCATTACAGCCTTAAATGAAATCACACAGACCAATATTTTTTCCAGCTTTACTTACTCAATGCAATCTATAGCATCCAAGTGAAAGATATCACAGCTGCAGTTCAGAAGAATTTTAAAAAATAAAAAACAAGAAATACTGAGATTAATAAAGGATCACCCCCCTCCTAAACTCAATCAGGTGTAAGTGCCCACCATTTCCATTGCAGACCACGATTACTGGCTTCCACCTGTGATCAATTGTAATCAGTGTGATTAGTGAAACATACAAACACCTGGAGCATTCATTCCCTTGCTTGGCAGTGCAACTGACAGCAAACAACTGACTACGGGTGGCAAGCCACTTTCAAAAGATCTCAGGGATAGAGTTGTGGACAGACATAAGGCAGGAGATGTATAAAAACATCTCAAAGGCTTTATCAATTCCAAGGAGCACAGTAAAGTCCATAATAAAGAAGTGGCAAGTGTTTGGTACTACTAGGGCCCTCCCTGGATCTGTCCGTCCCTCCAACCTGAATGAAAGAGCAAGGAGGAAACTGGTAAGAGAGGCTACCAAGAAGCCAATGGCTACTTTGTAGGAGTTACAGGCTTTTATGGCAAAGAGTGGTCATTGTGTACATGTGACAACAATTTCACAAGCGCTACACAATTCTGGCTTGTTCAGGAGGGTTGAAGGAAAAGCCACTTCTCAAGAAAGGCCACATTAAGCCTCTTTTGAGCTTTGCCAGAATGCACCTTAAAGATTCTAATAAAGGTGTTATGGTCAGATGAGACCAAAATCGAACTATTTGGCCTCAATATCAAATGGTAAATGGTACAAATCCAATGCAGCACACTATCCACAACACACCATACCTATAGTAAAGCATGGAGGTGGCAGCATCCTGTTGTGGGTGTGTTTCTCTGCTGCAGGGCTTGGGATTCTTGTTAGGGTAGAAGGAAAAATGGATGGGGCAAAATACCGTCAAATTCTTGAGGAAAACTTGCTACCTTCTACCCGAAAGTTGAAGATGGGCAGAATATTAACTTTTCAACCCGACAATGACCCAAAGCATGCAGCAAAATTGACCACATAGTGGTTGAAGGAGAAAAAAGTGAATGTCCTCATTTAGCCCAGTCAGAACCCAGACCTAAATCCCATCTGTGGAAAGATTGGAAGATAGCAGTCCACCAACGATCACCATCCAATTTGACTGAACAAATATTGTTCAATTTAGATGTGCAAAGCTGATAGAGAATGTGAAAGAAAAATTAACTTCTTGCAAGCTACTTAAGGTTAATAGCTGACAAAGCCATTTTGTTATAACGGCAGGTTATTCATACAGGTGTCTGTCATAAGACAGGGTGCAGTAAGCTAACTGTGGAAAATTTCCAGTTTTTTAGAAACGCGTCTATTTGACACAAGAGAGCTGACCTTTCCTTCTTTAATGTCTGTCTGATCAGTAAAAAAAAATAAGAACAGATGGCCCATTAGCGTACTAAAACAAAATGCTTAAGTAAAAATGATATTATGTTTATTTTTGAATAATAAGCTGAAGGTGGAGGAAGAAGAAATTATAAAGAGCCAATAGAAAAAAATGTAACTTTGCTCTTCTGCCTTGCAACGTAGAATCCACATACTCATCTGTGACTGAATAAAAATTTGATTGATTGAACTTGTCCTGTCTTCCTCAGGGTGTGTTTTTTTCTTCCACAAGAAGTATCCCAACAGACTCAATGCTGTCATTAAAGCAAAAGGTAGCTGTGATATCTTTCACTTGGATGTTATAGGTTGCATTGAGTAAGTAAAGCTGGGAAGAAATATTTTTGTGTGTGTTTTCATTTAAGGCTGTAAAGCCAAAACAAATGGGAATATTTCGAAGGGGGGTAATTCTTTTCTATACCCACTCTATATAAATAATAAATGATCTGGACAGGAATATAAATAATAAGATGGTTAAACTTGCAAATTATGCCAAACTAGGTGGAACAGCAGATAATCTAGAATCATTCCAATAATTGCAGAGGGATTTAGACAAAATACAGTCTTGGTTAGATTTGTAACAGATTATGTTTATTGTAAGTACAGTGGAACCTCGAGATACGAGTTTAATTCATTCCAGCACTGAGCTCGTATAGCGAATTTCTCATATCTAGAACAAACTTCCCCATTGAAAATAATGGAAATCCAGTTAATCCGTTCCGCACCCCAAAAATTTCAACATAAAAATCAATTTTCCTAACAAATAACACTGATAAATAATATATACAAGTGGAACTTCGGTTTGCAAGTAACTTGGTTTACAAGTGTTTTGCAAGACAAGCTAAATTTTTTAATTAATTTTGACTTGATAAAACGAGCAATGTCTTGCAATACAAGTAGTATGGATACACTTTGTCTGCTGAGCGTCATGTGATCATAACTGAGCTAATGTTTCTTCTCTCTCTCCTTATCTCTCTCGCTTGCTCGCACACGCGTCTCTCTCTCTCTCTCTCTCTCTCTCTCTCTCTCGCTCGCTCGCTCGTGCCTCTCTCTCTCTCTCCTTATCTCTATGGGAGAACAAGGAACACTGAGTGAGCTGATGGGCTGGCAGCGTCAGCTTGGGTGAATCCCCGAGTCGAAGTGGATCGGGAAACGTGTCACGCATAACCTCAGCCTGGCTCTCGTGGCTTGTTACGCAAGCCAATGCTCGTATTTAGATCCGAATTTTTCGCTCATACTTTTCTCTTATCTTGAATTTCTCGTATAGGTGATCGTATCTAGAGGTTCCACTGTAAATGTAAAGTATTACGCAAGGAAAGTAACAATTTTAGATTTGAATACACAATGGGAAGGTCTGAGACTTGAAATTATCTCTTATGAGAAGAACCTAGGAATAGTTGTGGACACTTCACTCTCTATATCTAGGCCGTGTATGGAAGCCATTAAGAAGGCTATTAAAACATTAGGTTACGTAGCACAAAGTGTAGAGTACTAGTCAAAACAAAGTTATGTTTAAGCTATATGGTGCACTGGTGAGACCTCACATAGAGTGTTGAATGCAGTTTTGGTCTCCAGGCTACAAAAGAGAAGGTCCAGCACTAGAAACAGCCAAAACAAGAGCAACAAGGCTAATTCCAGGGCTGCAAAGTACAACAAGTTTTTAAGTTTTGGCTGCAAATTTTTTAAATTGTAAAAGGAATTAGTACAATGGACCCAGGCTGTTTAAAATGGGTTTTTCAGCAAGAATATGGTAACACAGATGGAAACGTGTTAAGGATAAATATATTGCAATAGTTCTTCACACAGAGAACCATAGACACATGAAATAAATTACCAAGGAGTGTGTTAAGACAGTAGGACTTTAGGGACCTTCAAAACAATGACAATGTTTTTTCAGAGAATTTAGGTAGGCCGTTCAGGAATGGCCTGTTCTTATCAATTTGTTTCTGATGTTCTAAAGAAATACCAATGATCTGCACAGTAATGCTCTTTTAAAGGCCTATTCCTGTCCTACAGTCTAAAGAAAATACAGTATGTCCATACTGGCAACCCCATGCTGCTCCATTGTCTGCCAGCCACATCTCTTTAATTGTCACAAATTAAAGGCCGTTTCTGGAGTCCAACTATTCCATGTATCAGAAATTATAGACACAGCCAGTTCCCAGCAAAAACATACAATCAAGCACATTAATCTACTTGTTGTCTAATGTAAATTCCCTTGATGTTACAATGCTAGGGGTCAAAGTGTGCAATATTCCTTACTACATAGAACTCGTCTGTTTCCTTGAGTCTACTCACATTTGGTTTCATATAATAGCTGTATATTTTTCTTCAGCAATATTTCATTTTGTATTACACCTACTCTATTCACTTTCATGCATGCCCCTTGTACCTTAATATTCCTGAAAATTTCCATTATTGACTTTGTCTAAAAGAGACCACAGAGTACATAGCAGCTTTTAATGTTAGATTTTGTTGTATCAGGGTTATTTCTTTAACAGATTCAGCACTTTCTCTAATTCACAAGTTGTATTATGTTTGCAGTCATCCACATTTTCAGGTATACTGTCATGAGTGACTACAGCCTTTAGGTTGAGTGATTTATCTATGATGATTCTGTTTTTCCACAGAAACTGCACAAACAGGGATCTGTCTGGATCCAGAATCTAGATGAACCCACCAAACATCCAGTTTACCCAGTTCGTCCTAGTTCTCTGATTCTTGAAGAGCCTCTGAACTGTAAAGAACATGACCAGAAGGTGCCTACCAATGACAGCATCAGAACTGTAGAGGGCAGCAGCAGTGCAGAAAATGTTTATGATGAAGTACCATCATCTTTGATGAAACCTGAACCAACTATGGTCAGCCTGGAGCTTGGAGTGGCTCGGATGACCTGCTAGTTTACATTATCTAAATAACATGTTTACAATTGTATTTTAAAAATGACTGTCAAAATACTGGAATTACATTCTCATTTTAGACTAAATTAAGTAAATCTTGAAAAGGTGTCCCCCCTTTGCATGAGTTTGGGAAGAGCTGATTCATTGTTATTACTTTGTCAATGTATAAACCAATAGCATGCCATCTGTAGATACTGTACCGTGAATCAAACTGTATATGTTGAAAGTTATATCTATAATTAGTGGTTTTAAAAATCTGTTTTGTCCCATGCTGTTTAACAAGATAAAGGGAAAAACAGATTTTATCAACAATGGTGACCTTACATTGTCATATTTTGGCATAAGCCTTGATGTTTCAAGTAACTTTTGCATTAACGATTAATTTGCACTAGGGAATGATTAGCAGAAGCGAATAAAGAAACTAAAACCTCATAAAGATGAGGATGTGTATACATCCATAGATGTTCTTTAAAGCAGGTGTATGTACTGTATAGATCTCTTTAATACAGTGTAGCTTAGGGCTAAAGGGAAAACTTTGTAGCCATAGACCTATTTTAAAATTTGCAGGTAAAAACATGCACATACATATGTGTGGGCTTATTTGAAAATACTGTGTTTTATAATATATACAGATAATCAAACCGCAAATTTATTTTTTTACTTTTTTTTTAATCAAAGGTACTTTAATATTTGGAAGCATGTGCCTCTAACATAAAATTCTGTGGGAATTTCTTTTAAGAAAACAACATTGATAATATGTTTTGTTAATCCCAGTTCCATTTTAGTATGTGTATTATTTATGTTGCTTTTATGCAGATAAGTGTTTTTCTATTCTAAATACTGTACTTTTAATTCTATTGGGACTGTATTTTTGTATTCTGTTCTTTACTTGCTGTCCCACTCTTATTTGGTTGTGGGATGCAGTTTCGATAGCTTTTTTCATTTTTGCCTTTTTTGGGTGTCTCTTTGTGTTTTATGCTACACTTGCCTTTGTTATATTTGTGAGAGTACAGACTTGGCAAAGACTACCTTTGAAAAGAGAATTAAGAGAATCTTAAATGTGCATTCATCTGTTCCATTGGATCTTCAGAAGCAATTGATGAGTAGTGAATAATAAGTTATTTTAAATGTCAAGCTTTTCATTGTAAGTCATGATATATGAAAAGGTTTAATATTTCTCAGTATGGTTTACATTTTGTTTCCTCTTTTATTTAAATATTTATTTAAATATTCAGTAATACTTATTCAAGATGCAAACATTTTCCAAAATGCAAATTTTTCCTGAGAATAAAACATGTTACCCTAATGGTTTATGTTCTGGAAGAAATGGTAAATTTGCACTCTCTGTCCAAAATTAGTTTTCTATCTGGTGGACACCACCCTAAACTGCAAGAATTAAAATTATCTACAAGTTAAACATTTAAATAACATCTATATCACATTTTTTTCAGTGCTCACTTATTATTATTATTAGCAACAATGTTACTCATTTTGCCATTTGAAATTACAGTAGTGGTCTCTGTTATCTTGAGATTTTGTCATGGTTCAGATGGCCAAGTGTCAGATAAGTGGCCAGTAACTTTTGAAGTCTACATGAATAAAGGTCTAATTCTTAAAATATCATATGATGTAGTATTCCTTTTAAAGAAAAACTCAAAAAACATACATGCACAGATGGTTTGGCAGAGCTTATTTAAAAGCTGCAGATATATATAAGGTAAGAGACTGCATATTTTTTGCATTATGTTACTATAAACAAATATGCATCCCTGATATACTAAGCTGTTTTTGTAGAGGCAGTACCAATGTAGCTGAATTTGGAAAGTAAAAAGTCATAAAGTAAATTTTCTGTTGTTTAAGATATTTAGCAAAATAATCAAAATGGCAAAGTGATCAAATGGCACTTACACTATTGATTTTTTTTTTTCAGTATATTTAGTGAAAATATGTATGCAAACCAGGTTGATTAAAATGAGTTTTAAACATGCTTTATGTTCCTACATTCATATATTTACTGAACCCACTAAGTTCATTACAGGGTCCGTGGAAGTCTATATTAGGCAGCAGTATAAAGTCATCACTTGACATTCTGAGTGAATACCCATTCTCGCCTCACTGTCATAATTTATGTTACAAATTAGCCAAACACATGCATCTTCGGTATGTGAAAGGAAATCGGAGCATCTGGAAAAATTCCACAAAGACAGTGCCGAGGTTTGTAACCAGACTGAGCTCTGTGGACATGTCAGGCACTATATTAACTACTGTGTCATTTTTAGCATGTTTTCATTAATTAATTCATTTCATTACAATTAAAGTAGGGGGCTTTGCCCGTTGCTCGCCTCACTTGCCAAAGTTTTTTTTTTTTTTGAAAACTTAATTTGTTTTATAATTTTACCTATTCTTAGTATTGGACAATTTAAAAATGCTTAAGCTAAAGTGTGTCTATTCGCCTGGTTTGTAATCTTGAACATAAAATTGTGAAAGTCAGTTTATCAATTTTGTTGGGATAAATAATTTGATCTATTTTATCAATCAGTGTATGAAATTCACATTTATCATGGATCCTTCTTTTAAATTAATATTGACATTTTTAAAATATTAAATACAATGAATTTTAACTGTTAGGGAATTAGCATTATTTTGTTTGACTCTAGCATAATAGGATTTTGTAATACCTTAGGTATTTTAACATGTCATCAATAACACAGCACATAAGATGGTAATTTGTAAGCTTGGTAAAATGTGTAAAGACTAGCATTCAGGCTTTATGATCATTATTGTCTAAAATGACAACTCAACAATTTAACCACATTGATCTGTGGACAAGAAAATGAACTTACTTTTGGGCCCAGTCTTGGTCATGATCTTTATACAGTTAGGTCCATAAATATTTGGACAGAGACAACTTTTTTCTAATTTTGGTTCTGTACATTACCACAATGAATTTTAAATGAAACAACTCAGATGCAGTTGAAGTGCAGACGTTCAGCTTTAATTCAATGGAGTAAACAAAACGATTGCATAAAAATGTGAGGCAACTAAAGCATTTTTATAACACAATCCCTTCATTTCAGGCTCAAAAGTAATTGGACAATTGACTCAAAGGCTATTTCATGGGCAGGTGTGGGTAAGTCCGTTGTTATGTCATTATCAATTAAGCAGATAAAAGGCCTGGAGTTTTTTGAGGTGTGTTGCTTGCATGTGGAAGATTTTGCTGTGAACAGACAACATGCGGTCAAAGGAGCTCTCCATACATTGAAAGAAGCCATCCTTAAGCTGCGAAAACAGAAAAAACCCATCCGAGAAATTGCTACAATATTACGAGTGGCAAAATCTACAGTTTGGTACATCCTGAGAAAGAAAGCAAGCACTGGTGAACTCAGCAAGACAAAAAGACCTGGACATCCATGGAAGACAACAGTGGTGGATGATCGCAGAATCATTTCCATGGTGAAGAGAAACCCCTTCACAACAGCCAACCAAGTGAACAACACTCTCCTGGGGGTCAGCGTATCGATATCCAAGTCTACGATAAAGAGAAGACTGCATGAAAGTAAATACAGAGGGTGCACTACAAGGTGCAAACCACTCATAAGCCTCAAGAATAGGAAGGCTAGATTGGACTTTGCTAAAGAACATCTAAAAAAAGCCAGCACAGTTCTAGAAAAACGTTCTTTGGACAGATGAAACCAAGATCAACCTCTACCAGAATGATGGCAAGAAAAAAGTATGGAGAAGGCGTGGAACAGCTCATTATCCAAAGCTTACCACATCATCTCTAAAACACGGTGGAGGCAGTGTGATGGCTTGGGCGTGCATGGCTGCCAGTGGCACTGGGACACTAGTGTTTATTGATGATGTGACACAGGACAGAAGCAGCCGAATGAATTCTGAGGTGTTCAGAGACATACTGTCTGCTTGAATCCAGCTAAATGCAGTCAAATTGATTGGGCGGCGTTTCATGATACAGATGGACAATGACCCAAAACATACAGCCAAAGCAACCCAGGAGTTTATTAAAGCAAAGAAGTGGAAAATTCTTGAATGGCCAAGTCAGTCACCTGATCTTAACCCAATTGAGCATGCATTTCACTTGTTGAAGACTAAACTTTGGACAGAAAAGCCCACAAACAAACAGCAACTGAAAGCCGCTGCAGTAAAGGCCTGGCAGAGCATTAAAAAGGAGGAAACCCAGCATCTGGTGATGTCGATGAGTTCAAGACTTCAGGCTGTCATTGCCAGCAAAGGGTTTTCAACCAAGTATTAGAAATGAACATTTTAAAATAAATTTTATTTATATTGCACTTTATATTTAACATATCTCAAAGTGCTACAAAATAAGAATAAATTACCAAAGAAGATAATCTATAGAAATAATTTAACAAAATGCCTTTCTAAAAAGATAAGTTTTTAGGTTTCATTTGAAACCTTTATTTCCAGTTATTTAATTTGTCCAATTACTTTTGAGCCCCTGAAATAAAGGGATTGTGTTAAAAAAAATACTTTAGTTTCCTCAGATTTTTATGCATTCTTTTTATTCAACCCACTGAATTAAAGCTGAAAGTCTGCACTTCAACTGCATCTGAGTTGTTTCATTTAAAATTCATTGTGGTAATGTACAGAACCAAAATTAGAAAAAAGTTGTCTCTGTCCAAATATTTATGGACCTAACTGTATATTCAGTTTTTAAATGGCTTGCTTTTTATGGTGGATTAGATTAGATAGATAGACTGAATAAATGAATGAACAAGCAAACTTTTTTCCCCCAGGGAAAATTTGCATTTTTACAGAAGCTTTTTAAATTAATAAATAAATATATGCATACATAAATAGGTACATAAATAAATCTATACAGATATTATGGTCTGAACACACACTGGAATGAGTAAAAAGCAAGAAAACACCCAATTTGACATTTGACGTTGAGGCATTATACGGGCATATTGCCGTTGGTTTAAAGGAGCATCAGTAGCGTTTCTTGACACGTTTCTGCTGCATATTTCATTGGCTGACAGTCCTCAGTGTTAGTGTGTCAGATGTGCAGTATTATTAATAATGGCACTTGGGTATGTTTTAGGGTCTTTATAGAAGATGTGAAGGATTTCACTTCCCACATTAAATCAATGCAGTCACCTAGGAAAAATGATTCAGACAGAAATGGAAACGGGTTCACCTGACTTTTTTCGTCAAGCAGATTTCCCTCTTATCGTTTTGGTGGCGTCTCCTCCTTTGGCTCTGTGTTATTTTCTCCTTTTCACCTTTTTCCTGCCACCGATTTATATATGGTCGGCTCCTGCCCTTTACAGTTTGTTTGGCCCACCGAGCCAGGTGCTCCCTTACCCAGGAACCATTGGCTGGCTTTGCACAACAGAAATGGGGAAAGGTGCAAACTGCCAGTGACACCCACACTATCCAACACAACTGTTACAATGTTCTCCACCTGACTGCTATACTCTGTCTCACCCACCTCATCAATACAAGCCCATCAGTGCCAATTCATCTGAGAATTTCTGCAAGTGACATGGCCTGGTTTTATATTTATAATCAGAGATGTACAGAGTGAAGAGAAAATGAGATGGGTCTGTTGCTTGTATTGCTCCAGTGTTGCTCACTTCTGTATCAGAAACACAGTCCTTGAATCTCACAAACTACAGTCTACCCGACAGATAATCCATTATCCAGTGTACCACAGACTTCTCCACTCACATAGCTCTAAGTTTACCCCTTAACAGGGAATAACTAAATGGTTTAGAAGGCACTGGTGAAATTTAAAAAAAACATAATCCTCACAGTGCTGCCAAGTCTGTCCTGGTGAGAATAAGCCTTGTGGAGCAGACAGATAATTGCATCCTTCATTCCAATCTTTGTCTGATAGGCAAACTACGATGGGTCCAGGTGGTCTACCAAAAGAGGACTTGTATAGTTCAGGACCAGTCTCTCAAAGGTCTTCATGATATGAGATATGTCATTGTTCTGTAGTAATTAGATGAAGAGACACCTGCCTTCTTTGGAACAGGAACAATTCTGGATGTTTTCCACAACAGTGGCAAATAAATGACTCAATAAATGCCAGAGAACACCATAAAGTTGGTCAACACAGGCCTTAAGAATGTGAAGACTCCATCTGATCCTGAAGCATTTTCAGTATGTAGCTTCCTCAGTTGTCCTTACTTGGTCTTCAGTCATGGACAGCCCATAATGACAGTCAGGGTTGGAATCATCACTGGCCATTCTAGCTGAAGTGGTAGGAGTTGTCGATGTGGTAGAGATGGTGTAGGGAGACTGGTCATTGGAAGAAGGTGGCAGTGGGAGGGACAATCTATTAAAAAATTGGTTCAGAGCATTAGTTTTGTCCAGATCCCCTTCTAGCACCTGAGCCCTGGATTGTTGAATGCAATAACTATGTCCAGTCCAATCCAGAGATCTTTTAATCTTTCTGAATGAGTTTTATTTTAGCTTTGTAAGCTTCCTTTCTTTCACTCAGTTTTTTTCTTTAGCACTCACAGTGCATCCTTCAGAGCTTTTTTATCACCAGATTTGAGTCCCTTTTTCTCATTCATTAGACCTTTTAGCTCCTTAGTATTTAAGGGCTTTGAGGGTACCATGGTGACAACGCAGAAGTTAATATAGTCTGTAATGCAGTCACTAAGTCCCTCAATAACATTTTCATGTGACTCGAACATCATTCTCCAGTCTATAATTTGGAAGCAGTCATTCTGAGCCATTTTAACCTCCAGGCTCCACTTCTTTACTGTTCTGGCAGTAACAGGTTGCCATCTAATAACAGGCTTGTAGCTGGGAAAAAGATGAATCAGGTTGTGGTCAGATCTGCCCAGTGGTGGCAGCTTTTAATAATAGGTGTGATACCTGAATTCTTTATTAAATTGCAAGTACTATCAAGTAGTAAACCTCAAATGAATTATTCACTTTCATTATGGATTCTCTCCCTCCTGTTGTGTCTTGTAATATGAATCAAACACTTTCTTCTCATTTCAAACTTGTCAAGTGTCTGACATTTTATGTCATTTTATATTACAGATGGCTGACTTTTACAGATTCTACAAAGTTTTAGTATACCTGAAAAAATGTGTTGGAGACGGGTGATGTGGAACCAGAGAAATCTTGCATGCAGCCTTCCAATTGATGATCCCACTTGTACTCCTTTAGGTACAGGTCATGTCTTCTTCAGAAATTCACAGATAGGTTTATAGAGTAGTCATTTTCATGTATACTTAGAACAGTGAAATTCTGACTTGCACATGCTAGTGAATATGCAACAGGCCTCTACTCTCTGGAGCCATGATTAGTGAGTATAACTACCCTACTTGGAAACACTTGTCTTACAATACCATCACCAGACTGAAAGAAGACCAATGGGGTTTGTCCTTTATCCTTGTCTTACTATCAACTATTGCACTTAGTTCTGCTGCTTCTTGAATAGATGATACAGAAATAGGGGTGTGTATCATGGGGGGTGGGAGGATATGTATACTACTTTAGTAGATGAATTGTTTGAGGTGCACAAACAATCAGCTGCAGCTCAAGATTGCAAAAACAAAGCAGATAGTGATGAACGTCTCACACATACTCTTTGACCTCCTGCCATCAAGAAGAACATACCGCAGCATTAGGAGCAGCCTAGCCAGGTCCTATAACAGCTTCTTTCCCCAAGCTGTCAGATGTCTGAACTCCTACATGTCACCCAGTACCATATCCCTATTAACATTCCCCCAATTATGTACTGTCACTTTACACTCTCCACTTTGCTATGGATATTGGGCATTGTTCAAGCTTTATAGCCCTGGGTCTTTTGTTTTGTTACATTCTATGTTTGCATTGGTTTTGGTAATGTTATTGTATATATTAAATGTGTGATGTTTTGCCTATGCACCATAGACGAAATTTCATTCAACCATATGTGGTAAGGTGGGGTCCGTGGCTGTAAATTAATAAATAAATGGTTCTGATTGCCACACTCGCATCTTTGTGTGTGGTAACGTGGTGAGAGCGGTTACTGTATGTGATGTGGGATCGCCTGTGACCATAATTCATGCTGGGAGTGGCTGATTGCCACAGCTGTGCCATGTCCTCATTTTAAAAGGGAAGTACGAGTGGGAGAAAGGAAGGAAAAGACAACACAGGCCAGAGGAAAGGAGAAAACAGACAAGAATGAGGTTAAAAGGAAATGGAAGAAGAGAGGTGGAGATGGAGAGTGAGAGCACCCAAGTGGAATGGAGTGAGGCAGGTGGTAGGGAGTAGGGACCGGAGGCTCCTACTGAGTGCTTTCTGGAGAGTAGGAGAGGCGTCTCCCTGCAAGGGCCAAAGGTGAATAATGTGAGAAACGTGTGAGGCTCTTTGGGGTGGTCTACAGATGCCGAAGGAAGCGTGGCAAGGAACGGAACCCAGATAAGAAGGGTGACGGCACCTGCCAGCTGGTGTCTGCTCCTTCTGCAAGGTCCGGACAGGATAAGAGGATGAGAGGCCGGGTTTAAAGGGAAGCGTTGGAGCTCAGTGTTTCTATCAACTGTCTCTGGGTTTTAACCTCATTGTTTTTAATGGTTTATTTGTTGGATTTTAACCTCCAGCAGCACCATTTCATTTTTATGGATTATTTATTTATTGGACAGTTTTTGAAGCACTGCACTATTTGTTTGAATGTTTTTGTTTTTTAATTGTTTTTAATAAAAGCACTGTTCACCTTTTCACCATCCATTTTTGCTTTGTGTGTGTTTTGTCCTCATCTGCCAAGCTCATCCAGTTACGTTATCAACAATATTGGGTTCAAGAGGCTTCCAAAATGGAAGAGAGAGCATGGAGATGACGTGCACTGTCACGCCATATACTATGTATGTGGATGAATGACAATAAAAGTTGAGATGAGTTAAACTTCAGGAGAGTTGATGGCTTTCTGCCACTTTTGCTGGATAGGTCGTGAGGGCAGTGAGGACTTGAGTATCTGGACAACAAGCCTGAGTGGACTACAAACATCGAGGCTCTGTTCAAGAAGGATCAGAGTCGAATCTGTTTTTCAGTCTGTGCCTTTGGAGTATGTAGGCCTCAGTTAATGAGGCTCTATCAGTTTGTTGTAGCAGGTGTAACCTTCAATGAGGCAGTTTGCTGTGGGTGAAGACACCAAACTCAGTAAGCTGATTGGAAGGCTTGGCTCTGCCAGATAGTGTGGACTGTCTGAATGCAGTAATTGGAAACAAATAAAAGATGACTGACCATCATGGACAATGATGCCCACCCTCACCCTGTGCATGCTATTCTGAATAAACAGGAGAACGCCTTCAGCAACAAACTAATCCAAGTGTGCTGCAGCAGAGAGCGCTATGTGAGGTCATTTCTCCTAATAACCATTACATTGTATGATGAGTGTCTTTACTGCCTGGGTAGTAATGTTTTTTTTTTTGCTTTCTGAAGGTTATCAAGTTGATGTTTCTATTTTACATTGACCTGTGGAATGTTGTATGTCATACAATTACTGCTGTAAATTTTTCATTTTCTTCCAGATGAATAAACATATCTTTGAATAAATAGATAAAAACAATGAATGAATCCTTTTGTTCAATTTTTCTTCTTGCCCAGAATTCTAGTTTCTCCTTTCTTGGGTCTTCAGTTTCAATTTGATTTAATTTTAATCTTTCATTTTTTTAATCCTTAATTTTAGCACAGATTTTCTTCATATTGTTTTCTTCCTTTTTAAATTTTCATAGACATGTTGAAATTTTCTGCAGTGTATTGCTCGATTCAGCCATGTGTGTATACTGCACATTTGCACACGCATAACTGGGCTGTCAGTGCAAAGCTCCACACCCCGACATAGGCAGTTGTCTTCAGTTCCTTGTTTGCATCCAAGCTATCTTAAGCGTATTTCGTGTTTGCTCATACTAGTAAAGCTGGTCCTGGGAGGTGTCCAAATGCTTTGCTTACATTAGAAGCAACACTGATTTCAGAAAGGAATGGATATTCCACATAAGGCTTTCAGGACAGGACATATTGTATACAGGGACCTGAAGCCCCTGGTGATGACACTTCAGATTTCAGTTAGATGCTTGCTAGTCTATAATGAGAAATGCAGAGTAATTTTCAGAGCAGATTGTGCTGTAAAAATACACAATGGCTTCAGGCAACCTCTCTTTTCCAGGTTAATTCAGCGAATCAGCGCTGGCTGATGTACCCTCATCAGAATCAAATTAATCAGCCACAGTATTCTCTTGTTTGCAGTATAATGAAGATTTCGAGATGTAAGCAGAAAGCAGAAATGTGTAGCTGGAATAAAGACAGGAGTAGCCACAAAAACTGAACTGAACACCAACAATAACTTATTTTTTTTAACATTGACAACACTGTGTCTAATGACTGATGTTAAAAGCAGGCCACTGAATATTTAATGCTTGTCTCTTTAGCAGTTCATGATAGATCTCCTTAATGGCTTATACTTGGGAATGTTGCTTCCATTCTCTGGCACTTGTGTGAATGTTTTGGTGTAATTTAGGAGTATAAATATAGCAAACGTCTTGCAGAAAGTCTGACGTTTCATGCAGTGGTTAATATAAAGTGAATACTGGCTCTCAAGCAGCTTCTGAATGCAGATCCTGTATCAGCTGTCAATCCAATGGCTTTTATTCTAAAGCAGGAGTTTTCAAACTCGGTCCTGGGGGCCCACTGAGGCTGCAGGTTTTTGTTCCAGCCATCTTGTTTTTAATTGGACTCCTGGACTAAATAAGTGAACTGTTACTTCCCACATTCTGTGTTTTGGGAACAATATAGTGAAAAGCCAAGCAAAATCCCAGCTTTTATTGGCTAACTAAAAAGATTACAATATGCAAGCTTTCGAGGCAACTTAGGCCACTTCTGCATGCAAAATAAGTTTGTTAAATTTTTTTTTATTAAAATGTACTAAGTAGTTATATGGCAATAATGTATTTTTTTTTCTTTTAACAATATTTTTATTCTACTTTTCCAGGTGTTCTAATTGTTGAATTAGTTCATTATTTACTAGTTAGTGGGTCTGATGCTAAAGTAGTTGCAGCTTTTCACGATTCAGGGTGTCTGCTCTGTTAATTTTTAGTTGTCATTACAGTAATCCCTCCTCGATCCCGGGGGTTGCGTTCCAGAACCCCCCGCGATAGATGAAAATCCGTGAAGTAGAAACCATATCTTTGTATGGTTATTTTTATATATTTTAAGCCCTTATAAACTCTCCCACACTGTTAACATTATTAGAGCCCTCTAGACATGAAATAACACCCTTTAGTCAAAAGTTTAAACTGTGCTCCTTGACAAGACAGAGATGACAGTTCTTTCTCACAATTAAAAGAATGCAAACATGTCTTATCTTCAAAGGAGCGCCGTCAGGAACAGAGAATGTCAGAGAGAGAGAGAGAGAGATAAAAGCAAACAATCAAAAAATCAATACGTGCTTTTGGGCTTTTAAGTATGCCGAAGCACCGCAATAAAGCGGCATTTTGTAGAGTAGCGTCCGTATCCTTTAGGCAAACAGCCTCTGTGCAAACAGCCCCTCTGCTCACACCCCCTCCGGTCAGGCAGAGAGAGTGAGAGAGACAGAGAAAAGCAAACAATCAAGCACCGCTTGGGAAGCATATCGTATAGCATTGAGGAGTTTTATTTAATACGTAATATGTGCTCTGATTGGGTAGCTTCTAAGCCATCCGCCAATAGCGTCCCTTGTATGAAATCAACTGGGCAAACAAACTGAGGAAGCATGTACCATAAATTAAAAGACGCATTGTCTGCAGAAATCCGCGGACCAGTGAAAAATCCGTGATATATATTTAGATATGCTTACAGTGAGTAGCCATGCTGCCTCGCAGTTAGGAGACCCAGGTTCACTTCCCAGGTCCTCCCTGCATGGAGTTTGGATGTTCTCCCCGTGTCTGCATGGGTTTTCTCTGCGTACTCCAGTCCAAAGACATGCAGGTTAGGTGCATTGGTGATTCTAAATTGTCCCTGGTGTGTGGGTGTGTGCCCTGCGGTAGGCTGGTGCCCTGCCCTGGGGTTTGTTTCCTGCCTTGCGCCCTGTGTTGGCAAGTATTGGCTCCAGCAGACCCCCGTGACCCTGTAGTTAGGATATAGCAGGTTAGATGATGGATGAATTATTAAGATACAATGAAGGGAGCAAACTGCACAGAGATAGGGCAAAATACAATGAAATCAACAAAAGAGAGTGAAGCATTTAAATCAATAGCAAAAATAGAAATATTTCTAAAGGTCTTATAAATGTAAAACCATGCTGCTGTGCTTTACTGAAAGTAGAATAAGAGAAAAAAAGTACCACCTAATATTATTATGAGATCATGAATATGGCTGGAACAAAAACCACAGTGGGTACTCAGGACTGAGTCTGAAAACTCCTGCTCTAAAGGCATTAACAGTGGTACCCTCAATTCATTCCCACCTTTTCTTATAAAGCAACTTCCACTGAATATGCTGAGTTTGTTTTAATACCAATAAATTACTAATTTATTATAATAGCTTTAACCAACGGTAAAACAGAAATTTCACAAGATACAGTACAAGAGAGGACCATGGCCCAACAGTCTAAAACCTGCTTAATCCAGTTCAGGGACACATGGGACCAGAACCAGTCCCAGCACCACTGGGCACAAGGCAGGGAACAGCCTTAGGTGGGATGCAAGTACATCACAGGGTCCACTCACACACACACACACACTGATAATCACACACGACTAATTTGCAGTCTTGAAAAGAAATATATATACCGTATTTACTCGTGTACCACGCACCCTCGTGTAAGACGCGCACCCTAATTTTTACAAAGAAAATCGTGAAAAAAGTTTTGCCCCGTGTACGACGCGCGTTGTGATTATATTGGAAGCGTTTAGGAGAGAGCGAGCACTGTCTAGCCAGAGCACATGCATGCGGCGAGAGAGAGAAAGCGCCAGTGAGCGAGCAACTGAGCGAGAGAGATTGCGAGTGGGCGAGCAAGCGAGCGAGAGAGAGTGCGAGTGGGCGAGCAAGCGAGTGAGAGGGAGCACGAGTGGGCGAGCAAGCGAGCGAGAGAGAGCGTGAGTGTGCGAGCGAGCGAGAGAGAGAGAGAGAGTGTGCAAGTGCGCAAGCACGTGAACGAGAGAGAGAGCGTGAGTGCACGAGCAAGCAAGCGAGAGAGAGCGTGAGTGTATGGCAGAGTAAGAGAGAGAGCGCGAGTGCGTGAGCAAGCGAGCGAAAGCGCGATCGCGAGTGCGTGAGAATGTGAGCGAGAGAGAGAGTGCGAGCAACCGAGTGAGAGAGAGCGGGAGTGGGCGAGCAAGCGAGCGAGAGAGAGAGAGAGCGCTAATGGGCGAGCAAGCAAGCGAGAGAGAGCGTGAGTGTATGGCAGAGTGAGAGAGAAAGCGCGGGTAAGCAAGCGAGAGTGCGATAGCGAGTGCGTGAGCATGTGAGCGAGAGAGAGAGCGGGAGTGCGCGAGCAACCGAGCGAGAGAGAGCGGGAGTGCGCTAAGGAGCGAGCGAGTGTGTGAGCGAGCGAGCGAGTGAACGAGCCCAAGCAGAAGAATATTCCTCGTGTATGACGTGCACCTGATTTTCAAATGCTAATTTTCGGGAAAAAATGTGCACGTGGTACGTGGGTAAATACGGTGTATATATATATATATATATATATATATATATATATATATATATATATATATATATATATATATATAAATACTTTTTAAAAACCATGCTTATATTAAGTTAAAAAGTGTATTAAAAAGAAAAAAAGGCCTAGATTATCAAAAATAGCAAAGACCTCCGAAAAGCTAAATGTCTTGCATAACTAGATATCAAGATGCATCAAACTATACATCGTATTGGGGGTTTTATTATACCAGTGGGCCAGAAGGCACTGCACAAAATGACAAGTGATTTTAGAGTGTTCATGAGTAATATTTATGAATACCAAAGGTCATACACAAGAAAAAACAGGAGATGGATTTAAGTGTAATGGAGCAAAGAATAAACGGCCAAAAGAACAGGCAAAGGACAAGAAACCAGGGAATTTAAACATAAGCAGTTGTCAAAGTCAACACACAAAACAAGAGAAAAATCAAAATAATGTTCTCAAAAGTCTTTTACTATCTTGGTTTTCTTGTCGACCCGGGTTCGTTTCCCGGGTCTTCCCTGCGTGGAGTTTGCATGTTCTCCCCGTGTCTGTGTGGGTTTCCTCCGAGTACTCCTGGTTTCCCCCCACAGTCCAAAGGCATGCAGGTTAGGTGCATTAGCAATTCTAAATTGTCCCTAGTGTGTGCTTGGTGTGTGTGTGCACACCCTGTGGTGGGCTGGCACCCTGCCCGGGGTTTGTTTCCTACCTTGCACCCTGTGTTGGCTGGGATTGGTTCCAGCAGACCCCCGTGGCCTTGTAGTTAGGATATAGCGGGTTGGATAATGGATGGATGGATGGTTGGATAATGGATGGATGGATGGTTTTCTTGTCCCTGACTATACTAGAAAATGATACGTTGAAATTTATGTGGCACCATCTTACATAGGAAGAAAGGATCTGACAACAACAACAACAACATTTATTAATATAGCACATTTTCATACAAACAGTAGCTCAAAGTGCTTTACATAATAAAGAATAGAAAAATAAAAAAATTAAAAAATAACAACATCATAGTTGTAACTGGCAAAAGCCACAGCAGCCACAAACAAGATGGCACCTCTTGGGATTAATTTCACAAGATGGTGTCTCTTGTAAACAACGCAGTGGCTCCAAAATAGTATGATCTCGGTCAAAACAATAAAAATAATTTAAAACCATAAATAACCATATGACCTTTCAGATTTGAGAAAAAAAGGATTCTATAGATACAAACTGACAAGTAAGAGCTTTCATAAACTATTGTACAGGATTTATGAAATACAATCCTACATATTTAGGCTTCAAAATACAAATTCAATCCCCGGCAATGCTGCTGTATAAGGTGTCTATTTATCCATCTTCTGAACTTTCTTATGAGGTGCCTAGTTGTTACAGAAGCCCCTTGCTTGACCGGCTCAAGCCCTCACTCAGACTCACCTATGCCTTGCCAATTGAAATTTGGACAAATTGGATAAAATGACATGAATTGCGCTTAAACCAAGTAACATGGCATTGATGACAATGGCTCAAAATTCAGCCTTTACTGAAACTCAGGGAGATAAAGTCACATTGCTTCAGGCATCTGGTTAGGGAACAGCAGCTGTCTGCTTAATTTTCATCCTCCATATTTTGCTCGGAAATGTTATGACAGGGTATTGCATTAGCAATGAAGAGTATGAAAGCAGTAGATTTCAGCTGCTGCTGCTGCATTTCGTGATCTTTCCCAATATTACACTTCAAACGCTTTGGTGAAGGGTCCTTGTTTTTAAGGACCTTTGATGTACATCACATGAGACTGTTTGGCTGTCCCTGAGTCTGCAGCATTATTCATTCCCATGACTGATCCTTTTGAAACCCTTCCCTGAAGATTGCTTTCATGTGACCTTGTAAACATGTTGCAGTGGCAGGGTCTTGATTTGCATGATTTCATTTAAATGTATACCTGATGCTGTTCATAGCTGAGTTTTGTTATGTAACTAATTGTCTTGTATTTTTTAAAATCATCCCAATGACATGTAAAACTAATCTGATCATTCAGGGAAATTGAAACCCGCATGACAGTAAATTCTGTGCCAAATGGTTTGAATGTATCCATTGCACCACCATCATTGACTGCTTCAGGCAGCTGACAATAAAAGCCTGATGTTTGCAGCTGTTTGTAAGACTTAACATGATAAAAAGATGTCTTGAAAAGCACATTTTAGGCCCAGCCTCCCAGCTAATTGTCATACGCTATGTTGAGGACTACCTGGACGTCTGCCATGAACAAAGATCTCTTCCAGGTTTCCAGGCTGCTGCGGTGATTAGAGCCATGTACTTGCTGCTACCTCATGGTGGGGATCCTTTGATATCTGAACACATTGGCTGAGTGAACATCCTCATCATCACTGCAAGGTGCGTGAGCACAGGGTGCCTGCTGAGGTCTGTTGGGCTAATGCGGACCAGAACTACAGTGATTTGTATTTTATAGGTTTGTGCACTGCTGCAGTGGAATGGTGGAGAGAGCATGATAATGCACAATGATAACTCAAACCCATGAGGACATATAATTTCTTTGGTGCAATTGTGATTTAACATGAATCTTGTGTTACATTGAAAATGTATCCCTACTGTTTCTATAGCGCTCGGTTGTGAAATAACAAGGGTTCCGCTATCAGACCAGAAGTTATAATGTCACTGCAATCAACACCAGATGATTATGCCTTTCTGTTCTCAGCTGCCCAGCCTTATCTTTCCTAGTGTAGTCCGTCTAAGGACATTTCTGCTGGTGTGTGAGAATATTCCAGGCCAGGGGTCCTCAATCACGGTCCTGGAGAGCCGCAGTGGCTGCAGGTTTTTGCTCCCACCCAGTTGCTTAATAAAAAGCACTTATTGCTAAAGTAACACTTCTGCTTCACGTTAGTGATTTTGAGCCCTTATTGCTTAATTTTGTCTTAAACAGCTATTTTAATTGCTCCTTATTATCAATAACATGCAAATGACAAGAGAGAACAGCATTTCTCCATTTAGCTTATTTACATTTACACCTGTGTGTATTTATCTGCACTATTGGGTTTAATTAAATACTTGGAAGAAAAATGAAGAGAAAAAAGTGAAGGACTGAGAATTACTCGTTCGTTTTAGCCTTCAGATCATTTGCATGATAGAAAGGGAAAGAAAATCTAGGATATGAGAATGACCTGACATAGCAGAGTTAATTTAATTTCATAGCTTGTTAGTGCTTTATTGGCAA
Organism: Polypterus senegalus; assembly: GCF_016835505.1. Classification (NCBI taxonomy): domain Eukaryota; kingdom Metazoa; phylum Chordata; class Cladistia; order Polypteriformes; family Polypteridae; genus Polypterus; species Polypterus senegalus. The sequence goes on along the minus strand of NC_053155.1, from coordinate 264,060,063 downwards.
GAATTGCTTTCTAATTAAGCAACCAGGTCAGAACAAAAACCTGCAGCCACTGCGGCTCTCCAGGACTGGGTTTGAGGACCCCTGTTCCAGGCTGATATGCAGAAGAACATGGATTGTAATGTTAATAGCACCCAGTTCTCTGCTTGCAGCTTCTAAGGCAACATACAATGGATGACTATATTGATTTTCTTGCAAACTGCCTTCTGACTATCAATATCCTTTAGATCAGGGGTCCTCAGTTACGGTCCTGGAGGGCCGCAATAGCTACGGCTTTTCATTCTAGCCAGTGTCCTAATTAGAACTCAGTCCTTGCTGATAATGAAAGTTGGTGTTTAATTCTATGCCTTGTTAGTGCCTTTATTCATCAAAGACACATTTTATGGCGCTTTTCCACTGCATAGTACGGCACGACACGGTTCAGTTCAGCTCACTTTTGGGGGGTTTTCCACTGGGAACAGTACCTGGTACCTGGTCCTTTTTTTAGTACCACCTCAGCCGAGGTTCCAAGCGCGCCGAACCGTTACCAAAGCGTGGCGTGTAAACTCTGCTGGTCACTGATTGGCCGGAGAAAATCGTCATTACTGCGTCACTGGCTATTCTTTTCTTTAAAGGTACACACACACGGAAGTTTGTGTCCCGTCTCTCCATTGCTGGACGCAGTTTGTTGCATAAGTGGATGAATGTTTCTTCAGACATTCGAAAGTTCTCCAGCCACTGAGTGTTTGTAAAACCAGGAACAATCACATCCCACAACTCTGATGCACGGTTAAATGTCCAAACAGATGGTCTGTTGCGGCGACTTTTTTGCAAAATGTGGAAGATCTGTAATATACAGAATCAGCATTTTAATGTTACACTGGCAGTTAAGTTCATTTTATGCTTTGCAACAGTGATAAAAGTTAGCTAGTGATGTGCTTTTTTTAGATGCTTACCCTTGCGCGTCGTCGAGCTAAAGTGTTGTCGTTGTCTGCGTGTTGTTGTAAAAGTTCCACGGTGTCACGGCAGTAGAGGCGGCGCAACTATAGAGACACGTGAATAATCCCGCCCACTCTAAAGCGGTACTAAACTGCAGTCGAAACGCAAACCGAGCCGAACTGAGCCGAACCAAGGTGAGCTGTACTGAACCGTGCTGTGCCGTACTATGCAGTGGAAAAGCGCCATTAGTTACTTTGTAGGTCACAGGTCACCAATAACAGTCCTGGAGGTTTTCACTTTAACCAATTACTTAATTAGAACCCTTTTATTTACTACTAAAGCAATATGTTTTTGGGCTTAATTTCAGTTCTCTTGCCTGTTACCATTCAGAACCCTTAATTGCCTATTTTAGATTTTAGCAGCTGCATTTAAGTTTTAATTGTTGCCTGTTTTCCTAATCAGACATTAATTAATAATGAGATGCAGATAACCAATAAACCAGCAGCTCTCCAGCTAACGTGCTTACCATGAAGTATCTGTGATAAAAATGTTTAGAAATGATTGAGAGGGGAATTGGAAGGACCATTAAGTTTAAATCTATTCTGGTCCACAAAACACGTGGATAATGTTCTCACAGAAGGAAACTCTTAAATTAAAATTGCTCTTGGATGAATGCAAGCTAAATAGTTCAATACCAAGTTGCATTATCAGCATGGACAGTCTTCTAATTGGGAAACTAGTTTGAATAAAAACCTGCAGCCACTGCGGCCCTTCAGGACCGTGATTGAGGACCCCTGCTTTAGATGTTTATCCCATTACATCATTAAAGTTAGATTTTGAGTTGGATGTGATTTGTACATTCCATAGTCATCCTTCCATTCATCTCCTGTGACCACATTGTCCGCTACAGGGTCCTATGATATTGGGCACAAAGTGGCAAACAAACCTGAACATGGCACAATTGTTGACACCAGGCTAATTTAGGGCTGCATGGCTTTGGGATTACTCTAAGGATTTTGGAGAATGTGACTGGGTTGAGTTTTTTTCCTTTGATTTTTTTTTTTTTTTTATTAAAAATGTAAATAAAATAACATTGGTCCTTGATGCTCTTAGGCAGTCATTCTTGCAAATTCTAGTATCTCCTGTCCTTTTCAGACCCCCAAAGGTGCCAGGAGGGAGGGACGCCCTCTTTCCCCACAGCTTTTTTAATATTTCTCTAGAATGCCTCGCTATTGCTTGTCATTTGTTTAAGTTAGTTATTTCAATCTGTGCTTATGACCTCCCCCATAAAGTATCTTTTTCCTCAAATGACATCTTGCATTGTCTGGGTCAGCGTTTCTCAACCTTTAAGTATTTGCGACCCGAGCTTTCATAACAGTTTTAATCACGCCCTCCTAATATTTTATGAAAGGAGCCCACTAATACCAATTTGTTCTTTTTTAATTAATGATAAATCATAGATGCATATTTTATTATACCTACTTACCTTTTATCGACATTTACCTAACTCTATATTTATTTTTCTAGTATCAGAATGTAGTTTAAGTTCATTTGTTTGGGTTTCAATAGATGTATTTTTCATATTTTTGATTCTTGTTTTCTATTTTTCATATCTTTGCGCCCCCCTTTTTGCTACTTTGTGCCCGCCTAGGGGGGCACGCCCCGCAGTTTGAGAGTCACTGGTCTGGGTAATGCTCCTTGTGGTCTTCTTCATGTACTGAATCTTGTTAAATCACTCAAAACCTTATCTGGTCATAAAATCAACTGGTCAAAATCTTCCCCTGTCCCATTAATCACCTCTTGCAAAAATTGTGTGCGTTACACATCTTTCTCTTTGACCACTTCATTTAACTATTTGGACATTAATACTTTCCCTTTTCTCCACAACATTACATCTTCTGATTACTGTCGCAATTGTAAAAGCATTAAAAAACACCCTCCTCCTGGTACTCCTTTCCCTTGATGTTCCATTCCAGAATAACTATTCTCAAAATGAATGTAGTTTCCCACCATAACTTTATAAGAGCTATGCTTCCTTTGTTCTCCTCATTAAATACTGGACTAATGTAAGATTTGTTACATCAAGTTTTCTTTGGAACAATAAACAGCCTCTACGTAAGAATTCCACCCTGATATGAGATTTTTAGTGTCCATACTGAACATAGAGTTATACCATTTGTTTTATTTCTTACACCCAACCTGAAGCTAGTTTATCTCCTCTATGAACCCTCCCTTGTGATTTGCTACTGACTCTAGCATTCTGGTCCCTCGGACCTTTCTGTGTTATGAGCGGTCTGTGTTGCTGTGCTGATTTTAAATAAATTATTGCACTCCATTATTTGCAGGCTCTTCTCCGGCGTGGGTGTGTGTGAATGTGCTTCGTTCCAGGGACGGTTGGGGTGCCTGGCTGATTGTGTATGCATGTATGAATGCATGCGTCAGTCAGATGCCTCATTATTGCCTCACACCTGCACCCAATCAGGAAGGTCATGTTTAATAGGAGTCTGCATGGCAGAGAAGATAGATTGGAAAGAGAACAGACAGAGGTTAAAGGACAGAGAGAAAGGCAGGAATGGAGAGAGAGAAGAGGCAGGCAGCCAGGAGATGAGCCCCTTGGGGAAGCGTGAGGCCAACACTCATGGATTGAAGTGGATTACTATAGCTGAGCGATTTAGGGAGCTGAGATTACCCGTTGGTGAGACTCACTGTGTAAGTTTGAGGAGTGGCAACAGGAGTCAGGGAGGTTTGGCACAGTGCCCTGCCAGGGCCACAGACTACTGCAGGGACCCGAGCATTGTAGCAATTAGGAGCCATTGACAGCAGGGACCCAAACCTTGGCGGAGAAAGTTGGCTGTGCCTGTCAGATAGGCGTCTCCTCTGCTGCAAGGTCCCATACAGGGTAAGCAGAGGGGACATCAGTTTAAGAAGAATGCACTAATGCTTGTGAATTTTAAAGGACAGATTCCTGCCTGTTTTTTTAAGCTTGTTTTTAATGGATTATTTATAGACTAATTTTGAACATTCTTTTTATGGATTATTCATTTATCAACGGATGCACTGCACGTTTGAACACTTGGTTTTTGATTAATTTTAAATAAAAATAAAAAAATAAAAACTATTCCCTTTTTCACCTACCCCTTGCTGCATGTGTGTATCCTTATTTGCCTGGCTCAATTCGGTTATGACTATTGATGATGGCAGGTTCATGACAGGGAGTGTGGAGTTAACTCGCACCATCACATTCTGTCTTTGCCTTTTACTGCATTGAAACTAAAATCCCATGCCTACACCCTGAGTGTTTGGTGCAAACTCTTGAATTCTTGTATATCATGATAGTCTTTTAGCCTGATCTTTAATAAACTAGCGTTACGCTGTAATATAAAGACCAAAGAGATTATAAAGAATTGGAGCACCAGTGGTGATCCCCATATAATTGGTGACAAATAACAAAGTGGATCAACATGAGAACGCCTTCCCAGAGTCCAAGATTGGATTGGAGAAAGATGGAAGTGGTAACAGTTATGAAGTTGGACAGGTGGAAGGAGCAGGTTCAGAAGCCCCAGAACCAGAAGTGATGTCACATACCTTTGAGATGTTGGTTTCTGGATCTGCAGGGGGAAGGAGAAGAGAGTTGTTACAAGGCAATGTCCACCCTTGACTCGGGGTGGAATTACAAGTTGATAAACCTAGAAGGTGTCTCCCAGGCAGTCATGTGGGACAACACATTGGTGGCAACCCTATTTCCATTTTTTCTTGTACCTCTTGAGGTACTGCAACTCCCTTGGATATCTCTCACGACCTTTACTTTTTTCTTCACTCTTCTACTTGAATCTGTTCTTATGGGTTGTACAATAATGTTTCTTTTTTCTGTCCACATCCTTTCTATAATTTTGCCAGTTTCTATCCTCCTTCTTGAAGCCAGTGGTAGCAATGTATACAACATCACACAAGGCATCTTATAGACACTTACAGGTATGTACTCATTAATTCTGTTAGTGTAAACTCCTCCATGCAGCCACAATTTCTTGGAAATCAATTTTAAGAACATTTCCGCCTCCTCCTCCTCCTTCTCCTCCCAAACCTTCAAAGCATTTAATTTAAATGTGTTCATCAATTTTATCTTAACTCCTTTGGGTTCAGACTGACATTTCTGTGAGGAAAATGTTCTGGGAAAATCCAACATTCCTTTTCATCCTTAAATCTACCTTCTGCTAGATCTCTATTCTCTGTCTCTCCTTCTTCCCAGGCAGAAGTTATTCTCTCTGGGTACAACTGCTGCCAAATCCTTTCAGCTGATCCTCTCTCCCCTTCTGGAAACCGTCTTTACTCAATCATTCTCTGCTTGAACTGTAAACAGGGAGGATTAATTGGTTTTCCAGCCTTACATTTATGGTGCAGTTAATTTGAGAATGGGTGGCTTGTAATCATTGTCACTGCTGTCCTTGATATTCTTCTCATCTATGGGACTTGTGAGTCCACGCATTGCCAGTTTATATATTTTCTACCCTAACTGGTCAGGTCTGTCATTAGGATGGATGATACAGGTGAGTGGGTCCTTTTCTTATTTTTATTTTATTTTCAAGTTTCACTTGTTGACAGTTTGGGCCTTTTATTCATTTTTGTAATTGCTAAACTTCAAAACTTGGTTAGAATAAATACTATACCAAAACCCATCATCTTGAACACAAAGCAGTATTGTCAAGAAAATAATGGAGTGACAAAAAAAGAAAAAAATATCCGCTATAACCCCCAATCCCCATAATTCCACCAAGACTCTCTTGAGGGGAGAGGGGTACAAGGGAAGCCCCAGGTGGGTGCTGTCCTGGCAAGACCTCAGAAGGAGACAGAGGAATAAAAACACAATAAATCAGAGTTACAGAGGTAATCCAGCTGACCACTCATCAATTGTGCAATTAGGCGATGGGTTAAGAGAGTTTCAAAAGAATTAAATTATAGATTTTAAGTAAAGATTCAAAGAGATTGTGAAAAGAGAGCCAGGGGCCTTCCATTGGGAGACCAATGCCAAATAAGAAGCAATGGAGGCCATTGAGAAAAGATCTGTGTTGTGTGTGCTACGGAAAAACACACGAGACCAGCTGCTTTTCCAAATTCCAAACTCTTTATTCACTCACGTTTTCTTAAAGTGTGCATCCTCCAATTGTCACAGGAACAAATCAACAACCAATCCCCTCTGTGTATTTTAATGACCCTCCCAACATCACAGTCTGCATTGAATGAAGAGATGAAAACGGAAAGCAATACAGTTCAAATCCCCTTATAGCAAATACCGACATAACTACATTTTCAAAATAACGAATACTTTTTGTTGGCCTGGAGAAACCCTAAACAAAATGTAAATTTCATTATAACAAACATTTGTTTGACTAGAAATGGCCACAGAAGATTATAACGTAATGCAGAAAATACTTCATGCCACACCTACACTTTCGCCAAGCCTTGGGAAACCTGCAACAGACTATCTCTTTCTTGTTAGACCACAACAAAGTGAAAGTCTGTTGTGAAATTTCTGATCTTGGGCAGTCTTGACGAGAGTGTAGGCACGACATCATACAAATAGCCAAATTCTGAGTCAGTGATGCACCAAGCGTCTGCGTGGGTAGTTGTACCGTGTGTGGATACTGTTTATGTTTGAGTTTCATAGCGCTTCTCAAAGTTGTGTTTGCAATGAACAATAAAAGTGAGAAACAGTGTTTGAGTAAGCCAAAAGAAAAATTAACAATCCTGGAAAAAGTTCATTCTAGAATGATGAAAAATGATGTGGTGAAAGCATTTGGAATTGCGCACTCAACACTGTTGACAATTTTGAAGGATCAAAAAAAATAGCAGACAAAATATAAATATCAGGCGCTGGGATCTGAATGAAAAAAAATATAAATGTGTTTTTATTTCTATAAAAAAAAGTTGCATCTAACATCTCATTTTCATTCTGTATTCAAACATGTATTACAGTGATCCCTCACTATATTGCGCTTTGACTTTCGCGGCTTCACTCCATCGCGGATTTTAAATGTAAGCATATCTAAATATATATCACGGATTTTTCGCTGGTTCGCGGATTTCTGCAGACAATTTGTCTTTTAATTTATATACATGCTTCCTCAGTTTGTTTGCCCAGTTGATTTCATACAAAGGATGCTATAGGCGGATGGCTGAGAAGCTACCCAATCAGAGCACGTATTACGTATTAAATAAAACTCTTCAATGATATACGATATGCTTCCCGCGCGGTGCTTTGCACACATAAAAGCTCTAACAGCCCGTATTGATTTTTGATTGTTTGCTTTTCTCTGTCTCTCTCACTCTGTCTGACATTCTCTGCTCCTGACGGAGGGGGTGTGAGCAGAGGGGCTGTTTGCACAGAGGCTGTTTGCTTAAAAGATACGGACGCTCCTCTAAAAAATGCTGAAAGACTACCTTCACATTGATCCCTTCATTGCGGCTGCTTTATCGCGGTGCTTCCCATACTTAAAAGCCCAACAGCCCTATTGATTTTTGCTTGTTTACTTTTCTTGCACGCTCTCTCTCTCCGACATTCTCTGCTCCTGACGCTACGCACTCCTTTGAAGAGGAAGATATGTTTGTATTCTTTTAATTGTGAGAAAGAACTGTCATCTCTGTCTTGTCATGGAGCACAGTTTAAACTAAAGGGTGTTATTTCATGTCTAGAGGGCTCTAATAATGTTAAAAAACGTATTTAGAAGGTCGTAAACAGGTTTTCAATGCTCTGTGAAAATATTAGATTTATAAATAAAGAATGCTACTTCGTGGAAATTCATTTATCTGTCTGGAGCGGATTAACCGCGATAAAGGAGGGTTTACTGTATAACTGTGCGGAGAATATTTATAAACAGTGTGGGAGAGTTTCTAAGGGCTTAAAATATATAAAAATAACCATATAAACATATAGTTTCTACTTCGCAGATTTTCACCTATCGCGGGGGGTTCTGGAACGCAACCCCTGTGATCAAGGAGGGATTACTGTACTATATTAAAAAAAGCAATATCTAACGTCTCGTTTTCATTCCGTATTCATACCTGAATAAAAAAAAATGTTATATCTAACTTTTCAAACAAAATATTTTTTGCAATTTAAGAAGTGCTGTTTTTTATACACGTATTGTCAAGCTAGGGTCACAGAGTTAGTAGCAAGAGAGGCAGAAAGTGAGTTCAGGTGGGGTGTTAAATGTTCTAAATATCATGCGACAAGCACGTTATGCGGTAGGCCTGGTACTTCCGAGGAGAACCAATTACTTTGCTCTTGGTTCACTTTTTACCAGGCGCAGCAGAGCAGTTCTTACACCACTCTTGTTAGAGATGGCATATCACCGACGACCCTGGTCACAATAGTATACATATTTTCCCATATTTGTTACAACAGAATTTCGGCTATAACAAATTATTTTTATGGTCATGCGAATTTCGTTACAGCAGGATTCCACCTGTATTCATATTCATGATATTTGAAAGGGTTTGTTCTAAAACTAAGACAGGAGAACGGCCCCAAAACATGTGTATAATGGTACCAGAAACACAGTGGTTGTAGTGATGGTGCAAACAATTAAAAAAACAAGCCCATAGTGTTGGGCTTCTGGGGCACTAGATACAGTATAACCAGTGAACAAATGTAAACTGAACTTATTGGTAGTTTTGATTTTTTGGAAACCAGAAAGATATATAGATGGGAGGTCACATTAACAAAAGGAACAAATGGTAAGCTTTATTTAGAAGAGTTTAAAGTGTGGGAACTGGCTTCTTAGCAGATGATAAGGAGTGGAGCCAATACTTTAGTGGATGGAGATGGAGATCAATGAAACAACACATCTCTTTAGGACTGATCTTAGTTTCAAAAAATTCAAAAAAGGAAGAAGTAGAAATCCTCAACAAACTGGGCTGGGATTTGAACTCGAGTCTCTGGAGCCGTGACGCAGTGATACTGACTGCCACACTTTGCATTATTTATGTCATTTCACTTCAGTGCCTTGTTCAACAGAAGAACTGTGGTACTGCCCTGATAAATACTGTGCCAGCATGCGAAAATATTCACTCAGTTCAGGCAAAACAAAAGAACAAATACAGTTGGAAATGACTGAGAAAAGCTTTTGGATCTATCTTATCATATTGATTTGTGTCAAGTGGTAAGGCCTGGAAAATAAAGTAATTAAAATGGTTGGCAGCCCCTCTAGAGCCATTCTGTGAGATACCAAAACAATGACACTTCTCACACACGCGGGTCCCCCTCTTATCAAAGGAGCTGTTTGGGAGTATGAATGCAAACATTGTCCATTGTCAGCGAGGTGGAAAGGATGGCTGCTTGGGCCTGCCAAGAACATAAAAGACCACAAGATCAGAAAGGGAAAGACGCTGTTCACTCAAATTTTGGAAAACGGAATTCACAGAAGGTGTCTCACCCAGGGTTTTAGGAGGCCACTGCTGCCCTGTATATTCTCACAAAGAAGCTTAACGTTTGTGTTTGTTTCATGTTATAAATTCATTGATGGCCATCTGGCACAAGCAGACAGGGGCAGAAAGGAGAAGGATAAGAAGGACACCCAAGCAAGCCTTCAATCGTAAACCCCTTTTGAAGATTAGTGCTTGTTCTAATTTTGCTTTTTAGTAGAGTATAAGCAATAAATATGGCAGTATTTTGCCTGGTTAGCTGTCCTTTCATTATCTCTTTAATTTCATTAGATTTCTTATGTCTTCTGTATTAGTTGCTTGTTTTCCATTATTTTAAAAGCCCATAAAATCTCCTTGTTAAATTGCTGGCTGATAATAACAAGACCCATCCTCTGCTGTCATGACAATGTGACACGTGTTCTTTAACCTAATATGAGCACTTTCAGAAATCCCCAGCTTAAGTTACTGAAGGGAGGGGTGTGGGGGGATTTCGAAAGAAGAGTATAGAAAAAAGAAACTGACAAAAGCTGCAGCAGTCCAAAATATGGGGGACCTAACCTTCACAAACAACCTCTTCATTTCAATACAGAACTAAAGAAGAGTTCTCTCCAAATATCACTCAGTTCAGAGTCAGTCATTATCCAACCTGCTATATCCTAACTACAGGGTCGCAGGGGGTCTGCTGCAGCCAATAAGTCAGGAACAAATCCCAGGGCAGGGCACCAGCCCACCACAAGACACAATTTAGGATCACCAATGCACCTAACCTGCATGTCTTTGGGAGGAAACCCACACCGACACGGGGAGAACATACAAACTCCACACAGGGAGGACCCGGGAAGCGAACCCAGGTCTCCTTACTGCGAGGCAGCAGCACTACCACTGTGCCACCCTCAGTTCAGAGTGTGTTGGCATTTTTGTAACAATTTGAATATTCAACATACCTGATAAAAACCCGACAGCCAAAATACTATGCTTTTAAGCTTGCTTTTATTTTTTCAGTGAGGCAACAACCTTTTCCTATTTAATAAAATGTCAGGAATGAAACATAAATTATCTGTATATAGCTCATTTTCACACAAACCTGTAGCCGAAAGCAATCACAAAGATAAATAAACAAACAAACAAATAAATAATGCAAAAGCCACTAAGGACTATTGTGGCCTGCAGGGGGCACACCAGCTCCCCAAGCCCGACACAGACAGACGTAGACACACGTTCCAGCACAACACAGGCGTGTACTCCGCTGTGGGAAACTCTTTCCTTCGTCTCCCACCTGTACAGCCAAAACAGTGCAAATAACACAATAAAGCACACAGCAACAACACTTTGTCTTCTCTGTCTTTCTCTCTCTTCTTCTCTCTGCTTCCACCTCTACTCCTCTTCCAGCAAGCTTTGTCCTTTTCCTCCCGACTCTGGCTACTGAAGCTGTGGCAGTGGGCTTCTTTTATCCTGCACCCAGTTGATCTTCCAGTAGCCCATTAGGGTGGTCTGGAAGCACTTCTGGGTGAGGCAGAAGCACAACAAAGTAAGGCTGCACAGTCCCTTCAGCACCCACTGATGGCACCCACAGAACCCTACAGAGCTGAACATGAAGCCCTGTGGGAATCCAAGGTACCGCTGCAACCCTGGGGGGTGGCATCCAGCACATCAAGGGAGATAATGTCCTGTGCCATTTCCCCTCCCCCAGTGCTTCCATAAAACAGGGGTCCCAGCCAGGTAAGGGTCCTGGCTGTCCACCACACTATGTAACATTAGACGACTTTCTTAGTGAGTTGGTGGCAGTTGGCAATGTGCTCCCATTAAATCAGTTGCATAATGTAACATGCCCAGTGACTCACTCCATTTAGCCATATGGATGGGCTCTGTGAAGATGAAAGCTTACAACGAATGAATGCTGATCCAGAAGTACAATTTGTATAATGCTATCGTGAGGAGTAAGGAACTCACATGCTTTGTAACCTCACAAACAGAGTGAAGCTCATCTGTCTCATGTTTTGTGTTGTTCATACCATGACAAAATGGAGAAATTAAATAAGGGCAGAGATTTACGAGGCTAAGGATCTGTGCTGGTATCCCGAAGGTTGCCGGTTCAAATCCCCGTCACTGCCAAAAGAAATCCTACTCTGCTGGGCCCTTGAGCAAGGCCCTTAACCTGTAATTGCTCCAGGGGTGCTGTACAATGGCTGACCCTGCACTCTGACCCCAAGGGGTATGTGAAAACTAACAAATTCCTAATACAAGAAATTGTAGAAGGCGAAATAAAGAACAAAAAAAAAGATTGGGGCTGAACTCACTGTACCTGTTAGGCCTTCATACACCCAGAGCTCTGTCAGACAACACTTTATTGGTGGTCACAAAAGGGGGAGAGCAAGACATGCAGTCGGTAAGTTTATCATGCCCAGCGATTTCCAGTTGTGTAAACTGGCATGGACCAGCAACAAAATGTGTAACTTCAGTTGGCATGCGTGGCATACTCAGCAAAAAGAAGTGTAAAATTACATCAGCTTAACATAAACCTAAAGTGCCTCTTTCTTTTGCATGATTTGGCTCAAAAACTAATCTGCACATCGTCATCTCATAACAGGCTTAAGTTTTGAGTTTCATATTTTCCAGTCCAGCCATTTTAGTTCTAGATTGTCCTCAAGAAACTGTGACAGACAGACACACATGCCCATCATTGAGATATGAATGATTTCGGTATCAGTGGACCCTAAAATGTCGAGATCCATGGAAAACCGGAGATTGAAATTTTTAACGAATCTGAAGCTTTCACTTCTCCCCCATAGACGATAGGTTATGGTGGGGAAAGGTGCAAGGTAAAATGAGAAAATAACAGAAAAAGTGGTTTGTAATTGAAAAATTAAAATTAGGACTTACAGTTGTACAGATACAGTATACATTTCAAGTGAATGTTCTTTACTTTCCTCTGTGGCTGCCTAGTTTTTCGCTTACTGTGAGTCACAGAGTAAAGTTCCTAACTACATACAAAAGGCATCCTGCTTACTATGTTGCAATAAGCCAGCAAGCTCATGTGGTTTATTTGCTGAGATATATGTACATACAGTCCATTAACTTTATTCCCATGGATTTTAATCTATAAAGTCCCTTTTTATAGTATCTATTTTTGCTAATGAATTAGACAGCAGTAAACATTTCAACTCACTATTTATTATACTTTTTACAGCTTGCCACAGTAATACAAAAGAGCAAGTGGAGTGTTTTTCAAATGTTTACACGTGAGATAGTCTTTTCAAAAGCTATTTTATTAGCTTCCCTTCCTGACATATGGGCCATTTCTCGTAGCAGGAGCAAATTTTGCAGATAATAAATATAGAAGCATGACTCATATGGGAATTACAGGTCTCTGTCAAGGGGATCGGAGAGGAAGAAGCCCTTGCCAGCAATCCCATGCATACAAAGAAGGGGAAAAGATGTGAACTGATGAAAGTGTAACGCGTGCTCAGGCCATCCTTGAACTGCATGTTTTTGGCAATAAAAAACATTTGATTAGCTTTTTGGCTTTTCAGGACTGGATCTTTTTTTTTTTTTTAACAGGCAGTGCACTGCCACCATCTTTAAAAGCATATCTTCCTATTTTAGTGGCTGTTTTAAAAATCCTTTGTTTTCTTTTCATTTTATTTAAAGTCACTAATCTGGTCAGCCCAGCCGGCTCTTCACACGTGTTTGAAAAGGTAGGAGACTTCAGTGTGGCTTTTGTGAAGCAGACTATGAGAACTCCTTGTCAAAATGTGATTATCAAAACATTTGAATGGCTGTGTGTCACCCTGGACTTTGGGTACAGGAGAGCTTGACCGCAGGTTTGCCAACTACTGGCTCTTTAGTATATTCAAGACCTGACCTTCAGTCTTTATTTATTGTTTCCCTGCTTTGAGGGCTGCTTACCTATATTTCTAAAAATTTTATCATTCCTTAATTGGAAACATTTTACATCAGTCAGTCATCTTGGGAGTTGGCATCAATCATGTCACATTTGTGCTATTGACCCATGCCAGCTAAGAATATTAACTCTTGTGTTGACTTTTGTCAAAAGTAGGAGTTGACGATGGTAATCGACTGTAAACTGTGACAAAACCAACTGTTATGTTTTAATTGGACTCTCGTTGCTAGAAGGAAAGTTAGATCCATTGGTTTGACTGAGATTTCCTGCGCTCGCCTGAGTAGCAAGTCGCAAACAATGGCAAAAATGGCACTGACATCTTGTGAGAGATCAAAGCGAATGCATCAAGCAAAATAGTCCGTGGATGACGTTTTGCCTGTCATCTCTGAACTGGACTATGGCTTGTCAGACTCAGATTTTGATACAAGTGATTGAAAACGAATGTGAGGTTCCAGCTTCAGCTGATTGGTCCCCAGTTAATCGTTGTACTGACAATGTTGACCAGGGAGGACTGCCACTTAACAACGATAAGAGCTAGAAACCAGATTGCAACGCACTGCGACCGTGTCCCAGCCATGCAAAGACAGCCTGGCCGCCAGCCTGACACATATTCTTGGCAAACTGGCAGCCAGAGCATGCAGCAACAGACGTTTTATGTTGATTTCTGTGTGAAAACATTGCTTTTCAGAAACAATGTTTTTTTTGGAAAAAATATTGAGCCCTCAAACAGTTAAGATACACCAAAACACCTTCTAGCAGCGTGTAAAATACACCATTAGTGCTCCAGTAAATGAACTGTGAAGAATGCTGTCATTTTGGATATGCAGTGTCACGCATGCGCGAGTAGGAGATCGCGGACGGATCTTAAAACACAACGAAGGATGTTCGCCGGCGGGGAATGGCGGGGTACTAACCTTGTTTCTTTGTTTTTCAGACCCAAAGACACTCCGCCATAAGACCTGCCCGCAGTACGTCTACTTCCGCCCTCCCTCCGCCATCTTTGATGACGTCATTGTCTCCCATCATCCATCACTTCTTCCCAGCATTCCCGCACTTCCGGCTCCTCCCATATAAAATGGCGCGCGCTAAGATGGCGTCGCGCATGAATTGTTTATGTATGACCGACTGTTTAATTTTGAAAATTCTGGAGTGTCGACAATATAAGGGGCCGGAAAACCCCAAACCTTTTTGTTGTCTCCTATTGAATTTGTTACATTGGCGTAGCCGGCAGGATCGTTGTCCGAGAGAAATGTCGGAAGGACAAGACCTGAATGCTGTATTCCAGGGGATGAGCGCCCAACTCGCGGCACTGCAGCAAGCCCAGGCCGCGACCAACCGGGAGTTGGAATTAACAAGGGCCCAGCTGGCCGAAGCCGGAGAGCGATAGCAGAACGTCTGCGCCACGCACCGCCACTCCTGGTACCTATGACGGAGTCCGATGATGTGGAGTCCTACCTAGGGATCTTTGAAAGGACGGCCACCCGGAGCGAGTGGCAGCGGTCCGAGTGGGCGTCCATCTTGGCGCCTACCTGAAGGGTCCGCGCGCGCTTATTACGACCTCCCCGAGGAGGAGGCCGCCAAATACGACGTCCTTAAGAAGGAGATACTGGCCCGTTACGGCATAACACCGGGCCAGCAGGCGGCAGAATGGAGAACCTGGCAGTTTGACCCGAGAAGCCGCCCGAGCGCAGGCATTCGAGTTCTGGGGTAAGATCGGGAGGTGGCTACGGCCAGAAGGCCCCCAAGCCAGAAAAGTGGTAGAACAAGTGGCCTGTGAAGGCCTGGTTAACGCCCTACCTAGTTCTCTCGCCCAGCAGGTCCGGTCACATCCTTATAAGGAAATGTCAGGTCTCTTGGAGGTACTGGAATGTCAACTGGCGGTCTACCGATCCGGGGGATCGGAACGGCAAGCGCGTGGGAACCGACAGGGGCGGGTGGCCCACCCCGAGCCCTCGGCCAGCTGGAAGCGCCGCAGAAGTTCAAAGAAAAGCCGGCCTCCCGCGCTGTTACAAGTGTGGAGAGACCGGTCATCTACTGCCAACCTGCCCCTCAACACATCCTCGGGCCGATGGACTGCACCTGGGCTACAAAGAGAGGTACTGTACTCCGTCTCACCCGCTGGCAAGTCCGAATACGGGAGTGGTGTTGTTAAATGGGCACTCGGTGGTGGCTTTGTTCGACTCCGGCAGTAACATTACCATTGTTGCTCGCCGTTTTGTCTTACCGCGACAGTGGCTCACGAAATATTTACAAGTCACTTGTGTACACGGGGAGACCAGATCATATCGATCCGCCCAGTGTTACGTTACCTGGAAGGGGCAGGTGTCCAATTTGATGGTTGCGGTGTTGCCTGAACCCCCCTATCCGGTAATCTTGGGGCAAGACTGGTCCAAAATTAGCAGCGGTAGGATGAACACCGCTCCCAGAGCCTCCTTGGGTCTAGCCATGAGGGGACGAGGTACCCTTCCCGCGATCTCCACGCCATGCACAGGGGCCAGCCAAGATGGCGCAGGCGTGTCGGGAGTGGATTCCCGTGCGACATCCTCTGACCCGGAAGTATCCGCCGGGAAGGGACAAGCCGGGGACACTTCCGCCAGACCCGTCTCATGATCCGTTAAGCAACCTGGATCATCAATTTGGTCACGCCTCGTCTTTAAAAGAGAACAGTGGAATGATGATTCCCTGCGGTTTGCCCGGAATGCAGTTGTTCTTCCTGGTAGCACAAATGCCGATGGTTCCATGCCACGCGAGCCCTTCTTTGTATTAGAAAATGATCTGTTGTATCGGGTGGCAACTCACGAGGGTGAGGTGCGGAAACTGTTGTTAGTGCCACGTACCTTCCGGCGGGAGGTGTGTGAACTAGCACACGCTCACCTCTTAGGCGCCCATCTTGGGGCCGAAAAAACATTAGAGAGAGTTAAACTCCGCTTTTATTGGCCTGGGATCAATGAGGAGGTCCGACGTTTCTGTCAGTCCTGTCCGGAATGTCAGATTCGCCAGATTCCGAGGAGGGACCGCGCTCCTCTCGTCCCTATTCCTTTAATAGACGTCCCGTTTGATAGAATAGGGGTGGATTTAGTGGGACCCCTGGAACCCTCAAACCGTGGCTATAAATATATATTAGTCATGGTTGATTATGCGACCCGATATCCAGAGGCGGTTCCCCTGCGCTCCGCTACTACAAAAAATATCGCACGGGAATTGGTTAATTTATTTTCAAGAGTGGGTATTCCCAAAGAAGTCCTCACGGACCAGGGTACCCCATTCACTTCGGATACGTTCAAGGAAGTTGCCAGATTACTCAGGATAAAGCACCTGAAGACGTCTGTCTATCACCCCCAAACAGACGGGTTGGTTGAGCGCTTTAACCAGGCGCTCAAACAGATGCTCCGTAGGTAGTCAGCGCCGATGGCAGGAATTGGGACCAGCTCCTACCGCTCGTCCTTTTTGCCTACAGGGAGGTACCCCAAGCGTCCACGGGTTTCTCCCCTTTTGAATTATTGTATGGGCGACAACCCCGGGGACTTTTGGATATTCTAAAAGAGGGCTGGGAGGCCGAACCTCTGCCCTCCTCAAATGTGCTCGAGTATGTTGCGCAACTGCGTGACAAACTCGAAAAAATCAAACCAATCCTAAAAGACCACGTGACTCGTGCGCAGGCAGCTCAGGTCGGTGTTACAACCGTAACTCGATCCTCCGAGAGTTCCGTCCGGGGGATCGAGTGATGGTACTCGTTCCCACATCCCATTCTAAATTGTTAGCTCACTGGCAAGGCCCATACGAGGTTAAGGAGAGAAAAGGATTGGTCGACTATTTGGTTCTCCAACCTAATCGTCGACCGACCGAGAGGATCTACCATGTTAATTTATTAAAGCCTTGGAAAGACCGGGAAGAGTCTCCCAATGCTAGTAGGTCCCTCTCCTTATTCGCTGGCGGGAACGCCCTTAACCTCGGTAAAGAGCTTACCCCCTCACAACGGCAGGAGATTATTAAAACTGTCCACGCCATCCCTGAAGTGGTGAGCGAGACACCGGGCGAACCACACTGATTGCGCGACATAATCACGGAACCGGGATGATCGTTGGGAGAGGCCCTACCGACTCCCGAGGCAAAACAGCGAAGTGGAATTGGAGGTGCAACGGATGTTGGATATGGACATAATCGAGGAAAGTAACAGCCCTTGGTCTAGTCTAATTGTCCTTGTTTCCAAGCCTGACGCTCATGGAGGTTCTGTAATGACTTTAGGCGTCTGAATCAGATCTCCAAATTCGATGCTTACCCGATGCCCCGCATTGATGACCTTCTGGAGCGGCTAGGTGCCACCCGATACTTGACTACCCTTGACATGACAAAAGGGTATTGGCAGATTCCTTTAACGGCATCCGCGAAAGAAAAAACAGCCTTTAGCACCCCTAGCGGACATTGGCAGTACAAGGTCCTCCCATTTGGGCTGCACGGGGCACCGGCTACCTTTCAACGTCTGGTGGATAGAGTGTTGAAGCCCCACCAGTCCTATAGTGCCGCCTACCTCGATGACGTGGTCATCTATTCCGGCACCTGGGAGGAACATTTATTGCAGCTCTCAGCTGTCCTCGCGACCTTGGCTAAAGCCGGCCTCCGTATTAATCCTCGCAAATGTTTCTTTGGCTTACAGGAGGCCAAGTATTTAGGCTACCTAGTGGGGCGAGGACAGGTGAGACCACAATGCTCCAAAGTTAAAGACATCCTGGAATGGCCCGTCCAGTACCAAGAAACAGGTGCAGGCTTTCTTGGGGCTGGCTGGGTATTACCGCCGGTTCGTACCCCATTTCTCCGAAAGAGCAGCACCCTTGACTAATTTAACAAAGAAAGGTGCTCCCCTCCACGTGGTATGGACCGATGTGGCAGAACATGCATTCAGTGACTTAAAGAAGGCCCTAACGTCGGCACCTGTGTTACGGACTCGGATTTTGGAGCTCCTTTTATCCTCCAGACCGATGCTTGGACACAGGCTTGGGTGCCGTGTTGAGCCAAAGTATCGATGGTGTTGAACACCCCGTAATGTATCTGAGCCGGAAACTGCTGGACCGGGAGACCTGGTATGCGGCGGTGGAGAGGGAAGCCCTGGCCATAAAGTGGGCTGTGACTTATCTCAGGTACTACCTGTTGGGTCGCGAGTTCACTCTGGTGACTGACCACGCCGCGTTGCAGTGGATGTCCTTACATAAAGAGTCGAACCCGCGGGTCACCAGGTGGTTTCTGGACTTGCAGCCTTATAAGTTCACGGTCACTTATCGCCGTGGCGGCCTTCAGGCCAACGCCGATGCTCTCTCCGTATCCACGACCTCTCGGTTGGTCCGCCCGTCCTGGCGGTTTCGGGCTGAGGAGGGTCTTGTCCGCATCGCGAGTAGGAGATCGCGGACGGATCTTAAAACACAACGAAGGATGTTCGCCGGCGGGGAATGGCGGGTACTAACCTTGTTTCTTTGTTTTCAGACCCAAAGACACTCCGCCATAAGACCTGCCGCAGATACGTCTACTTCCGCCCTCCCTCCGCCATCTTTGATGACGTCATTGTCTCCCATCATCCATCACTTCTTCCCAGCATTCCCGCACTTCCGGCTCCTCCCATATAAAAATGGCCGCGACGCCTAAGATGGCGTCGCGCATGAATTGTTTATGTATGACCGACTGTTTAATTTTGAAAATTCTGGAGTGTCGACAATGTAAGGGGCCGGAAAACCCCAAAACTTTTTGTTGTCTCCTATTGAATTTGTTACATTGGCGTAGCCGGCAGGATCGTTGTCTGAGAGAAATGTCGGAAGGACAAGACCTGAATGCTGTATTCAGGGGATGGCGCCAACTTCGCGGCACTGCAGCAAGCCCAGGCGCGACCAACCGGGAGTTGGAATTAACAAGGGCCCAGCTGGCCGAAGCCCGGAGAGCGATAGCAGAACGTCTGCGCCACGCACCGCCACTCCTGGTACCTATGACGGAGTCCGATGATGTGGAGTCCTACCTAGGGATCTTTGAAAGGACGGCCACCGGAACGAGTGGCAGCGGTCCGAGTGGGCGTCCATCTTGGCGCCCTACCTGAAGGGTCCCGCGCAGCGCGCTTATTACGACCTCCCCGAGGAGGAGGCCGCCAAATACGACGTCCTTAAGAAGGAGATACTGGCCCGTTACGGCATAACGCACAAGCGCGTGGGAACCGACAGGGACGGGTGGCCCACCCCGAGCCCCCTCGACGCGCTGCGGAAGCGCCGCAGAAGTTCAAAGAAAAGCCGGCCTCCCCGCGCTGTTACAAGTGTGGAGAGACCGGTCATCTACTGCCAACCTGCCCCCTCAACACTTCAATGAACTGTGAAGAATGCTGTCATTTTGGATATGCAGTGTCACGCATGCGCGAGTAGGAGATCGCGGACGGATCTTAAAACACAACGAAGGATGTTACGGCGGGAATGGCGGGTACTAACCTTGTTTCTTTGTTTTCAGACCCAAAGACACTCCGCCATAAGACCTGCCCGCAGTACGTCTACTTCCGCCCTCCCTCCGCCATCTTTGATGACGTCATTGTCTCCCATCATCCATCACTTCTTCCCAGCATTCCCGCACTTCCGGCTCCTCCCATATAAAAATGGCCGCGACGCCTAAGATGGCGCGCGCATGAATTGTTTATGTATGACCGACTGTTTCATTTTGAAAATTCTGGAGTGTCGACAATATAAGGGGCCGGAAAACCCCAAACCTTTTTGTTGTCTCCTATTGAATTTGTTACAGCAGATTGTAAGTAAATAATTTGAATTATACAAGGATACACAAAACAAAAGTCGTACCACCTTGAACTTCTGAGCAGCATCATGCAGGACAGCCACTTTTCATGGTAATTATATAATTAACAAAGTTAAATTGGCCGTATCATTAAAAACCCTGCCATAGACCAACACTGCAGCTCTGGTTATTGAAGAACATGGAAGGCAGAAGTGTTCTACTTTACCTAAGATGAAAGGAAACATCGTAACAATGGCCCTTTTCACATCTAAGTATGTGGTTGTGTGCATTCACACTGAAGCACACCCTGATTAACGGTACAAACCAATAACAAGCTTGCTTATGGAGTAATAATTAAGAGCATCCTCTAATTTTGTGTTGTTACAGGCATTGGGAAATACTTCAGTCTGTTCCTCTGCAGCCTCAACGCCACCCATTTCACTGTATCAGCAATCAGCGTTACTCTGTTCAGCGTCAAAGAGACCAAACACTTGCCGGGGTCTCCTATTCATTTGTTTCCTGTGAAAGTCTCCAAACTCTTTCTTGAATCTTCTTGAGGTTTTGTCGGAGGATGCCTTCTCCTGCCTTGCCAGATGGGCTGCTGCCACTCAACCATCTTGGCCCACTCGACCGGTGAAGCGGTCACAGACTGCTGCTGCATTTCTACCTTGCCCATGAAAGTTGATCTTCCAGCTGTTAAAGTATTTTACCTCAAACCCTGTAATGGGCAGTAAGTGATTGCTAACACCATAACATGTTTTTAAAATTTATTTTTAGGGAGGCCTTCATAATTTTGCATATTACACTTTTAGCATGATCCAAAGGGTTAATTAGGGAATTCCAGACCCCCTGTATTCTGCACCCATTTTAGCAACAAGTGAAGAAATACTGTTATAGTTAGTGAAACTTACTTACTTTTTTCTACACTCAAATTTTGTCTGACCATGTTTTTTCCTCAGAGCTTTCAGACTTTAGAGAATTAAAATGTATATTTTCTTCCATCAATATTTTTGTTTAATTCTTGTTAATTTCATTTTTTTATGTTTTGAAAAATACTGTGACACTCTTTGTTTTAATGGACTCCACCATTTTGTTGAGTCATTGCTATGATGAGATGACCCATTAGTAGAAGGCATAGTCATGGAAGTCACATGTGATGATGTCTCCAGCCTGACCATATAAAGGTCAGTATTGTTGATAACATTTTGTCCAAGATTGTGGATACAAAAAAACACGATTTCTTTGTTAACTGTTGGCTTAGGGATTTGATTTATTGCTTTAATTGATTTTGGATAATGTTTAGGATTAGGTGATTTTGGTTATAAAATGCAATAAAATACAACTAATTTTTTTTTGTATAGCACTCTTCACTGAGTACAGATGCAAAGCACTGTGAACAATTGCAAGTAAAGATTATACTAATTACTAAAAAAGGAACTGTCCCACATCTAAATGCAGATTTGTTAAAACACACAGAGAACAAGGTAGAAACTGATTAAATTAAATTTGTGAATTTCCCCTTGGGATTAATAAAGTATCTATCTATCTATCTATCTATCTATCTATCTATCTATCTATCTATCTATCTATCTATCTATCTAAACATAAATGGAAACCAATGTGACCGGTGGGGACGCCAGCTGGATGGAAGGACTGGGGGAGAGAACATATACAAGTCACTACTTTCTCCGTGACGCTAGAGGGCAGCCCTCTTGGGTGGCTATGGCACCACGGCTTCCTGCACTGCATTCTGGGAGTTGGAGTTTGGCACAGTCCTGTTGGGGTCAGTGGGGGCCACCAAGGGGAGCTGCAGAGCCCCACATGGGACTTTCACCACACCAGGGAGTAAGCCGCCTCACTACATTAAAGGAGCCAGAGTTAGGAGGAAGAGGAACAAAGCTTGCCAAGAAAAGTGAAGGAGGAAGGAGACAAAGTACTGTGTGTATGGACTGTATCTTACTGGGCTGTGTACTGACCACTGGAGGTGGGAAACGAGTGAAAAGTGTTTCCCACTGTAATAATAAAGGTTTGTATTGTGTTGCACTTCAGTCAGTGTCAGTCTGTGTCAGGGTTGGGGCACCTGGAGTCCCCCTGGTTTGCACACCAACCATATTTGCCTATTAATTGATTGATGAACTATGGCCAGTTGACAACAGAGGAGATTAAAATTGTAAAAGAAAAGGTCAAATGAGGATTTAACTGATTTCTTACAATGCGAGTGTGTTCTTCTCCTGGTCCCTGACTTTGGGTCCTGCCTTATTATTGCATTCTTTGGCAGAACACATTCTAACTAAAAGAGTAGACAGGATCATGACTGACCATAGATGCTAACTGGAATGTGTCAGCCATTTTAGCGTTCTTGTTCTGTTTTTGCTACGATATTTTAACAAATGTTATTTTCTATGGCAGTTTTCTACAGTATGCACCATACCTAAGTGGTTTACAAGTACAGAGCTGTTATTTCATGGGTTAGAGTGGAAGGGACAAAGTTGTATGCTCCCAGCAAAAAGCTTGATGAGGCAAATGAGAAAGGGAGGCGGTGCTGATCACCCAGGTTTGTGGTGATGGTGTTTTCTAGAATGTACCACATGAACAATCTTTAGAGCAAGCACGAAACAGTTTTGTGAACATATGGCTTAACTGTAAGGTAGTATGAATTAGTGAAATATGTTACCAGAAAAAAGTCCTGGACAAACTTCACAGCTAGGCAAGCACTTGGAAATTGCAGTTTAATGTAGAAAAGCGCAAAAGGAACATCAATTCTAAATACAAGATGGGAGACTGTTATATAGGTAGGAATCTCTGAAAAGAATTTAGGGTATATGTTCACGCAACATCGTGATCAACTAAGCAATGTACAGAGCAATTAAAAAGGCAAATAAAATGTTAGGTTATATCATAAAAACTGTTGAATTTAAGTCAGGGACATTCTGCTCAAGCTATATAATGCACTCGTAAGAGTACATCTGGGGTATTTTGTGTAGTTCTCGTCACCACAGTACAAAAAAGACACAGCAGCACTTGAAGCCGTGCAGAAGAGAGCAACCCAGGACTCAAGGACATGTCCTTCTCTGACAGACTCAGAGAATTAAACTTGTTAAGTGTCAAGCAGTGCTGACGGAATGGGAACCTAATCCAGGTATTTAAAATCCTCAAAGACATTGATAAAGTAGATCCATCAATATTCTTTCAGCTTAAGTGTGAATCACATATTCGAGGACATTATTGGAAATTAAAGGAAGTGCATTAAAGACTGAAGCCAGGAAGCACTTCTTTTTGTAAAGAGTAGTGGACTCTGGATAAACTACTGAGACATGGAGTTGAAGCAGAAACCTTGACAGCCTTTAAGAAGAATCAGGATGAGATATTGGAACAGCTGAGTTTCTTATGTGAGCTCTTGTTTCTTCATACAATATTTATGATTTTATTTGACATTTGTTAATGTTCAACTTCTGTCACGTTCTAAATGTGTAGCTCAGTGTCAGTGTCATGTGTATTGTATTGTATCTGGGTTCTGCTCAGGCAGTGCTTCCCTCTTGGGCCGCAGAAAATCTTTGGTGACTCAGCAGAGAGGTCCTCACTACAGAATCAGATGTCTAAGGAGTGGAGTTGGATGAACTGCCAATCCACCTACCAGGCTCTCTGTTCTATCATGTCTAATAGAAGCACCTTTACATTTATTTCATATGCAAAACATAGTCAATCAGCTACGTACATGAAAGTATCAAGCAACTGCTGTGGAAGTCACATCTGGGTTATTGATTTGACTTTATCCCTGAAGTGAAACACAGCAGGACTTGGATCAGGCCCAGCGCCATTGTCCAGATTTTTGGTTCTGCAGTGTTCAGTTTTCTAATTGACAGTGAGAGTGTATGTTTTTGCAGTGGGCTACAATTGTAGAATCACCCCCCATGACTAGATGCAACTGTGTATAAAGATTATCTTGAGCTATTAATGTCCAGTTCCAAATATGATTGATAGATAGATAGATAGATAGATAGATAGATAGATAGATAGATAGATAGATAGATAGATAGATAGATAGATAGATTTTATTTGTTCCCAAGGGGAAATTAAAACTTTACAGATTGATGAGTTCTTGAATATTCAATAAAGAATGATAACAAAGAAATCTGATGTTTCTTAAGTCGTTCATAATAACACTCTGATAGTCTGTTAGAGGGAGAGAATAGCCTCCTCCTCCTCCTGTCCATAGTTGTTAAGCCTCTCAGCAACAACATGTATTTTTTGTATTAGGATCATTAACAGTTTAAGCACCTTGTATAGCTTCTCACCATCCTAGTGTCTTCATCACTACACTGCACTGCACGCATTTTATACATAAACAAGTAACATTACTGAAGAGGGGCTATGAAACATATGTAGTGCTGTGAGAAATCATTTTATGCCTCAGGAATTTGCATTTCCGTTGGTTTGTGTTCTGCAAAGTACCTTGTTTCTGCTTTATCTGTTAGATTAAATCACCTAAATCAGGGTCAGATTTCCATATGTTCATAAATGTTAATAGATTCAGCTTTGTGGGCGGATGGAATATTATCAGTAGAGTGTGAAATTAGTCATTGTATGTAAAAAGAAGTGCTGCTTATTTATATAAAAAACTCTATTTCCTCCATAGTTGTATCAGGCATGATGTAACTCCAAAATGTTTAATAAACAAAACTTTACACCCAATAAAGAACCCACCCTTCCTGATCACACTGACTTAGATATATACAGTGGTGTGAAAAACTATTTGCCCCCTTCCTGATTTCTTATTCTTTTGCATGTTTGTCACACAAAATGCTTCTGATCATCAAACACATTTAACCATTAGTCAAATATAACACAAGTAAACACAAAATGCAGTTTTTAAATGATGGTTTTTATTATTTAGGGAGAAAAAAAAATCCAAACCTACATGGCCCTGTGTGAAAAGTAATTGCCCCTTGTTAAAAATAACCTAACTGTGGTGTATCACACCTGAGTTCAATTTCGTAGCCACCCCAGGCCTGATTACTGCCACACCTGTTTCAATCAAGAAATCACTTCAATAGGAGCTGCCTGACACAGAGAAGTAGACCAAAAGCACCTCAAAAGCTAGACATCATGCCAAGATCTAAAGAAATTCAGGAACAAATGAGAACAGAAGTAATTGAGATCTATCAGTCTGGTAGTTATAAAGCCATTTCTAAAGATTTGGAACTCCAGCGAACCACAGTGAGAGCCATTATCCACAAATGGCAAAAACATGGAACAGTGGTGAACCTTCCGAGGAGTGGCCGGCCGACCAAAATTACCCCAAGAGCGCAGAGACGACTCATCCGAGAGGTCACAAAAGACCCCAGGACAACGTCTAAAGAACTGCAGGCCTCACTTGCCTCAATTAAGGTCAGGGTTCACGACTCCACCATAAGAAAGAGACTGGGCAAAAACGGCCTGCATGGCAGATTTCCAAGACGAAACCACTGTTAAGCAAAAAGAACATTAGGGCTCGTCTCAATTTTGCTAAGAAACATCTCAATGATTGCCAAGACTTTTGGGAAAATACCTTGTGGACTGATGAGACAAAAGTTGAACTTTTTGGAAGGCAAATGTCCCGTTACATCTGGCGTAAAAGGAACACAGCATTTCAGAAAAAGAACATTATACCAACAGTAAAATATGGTGGTGGTAGTGTGATGGTCTGGGGTTGTTTTGCTGCTTCAGGACCTGGAAGGCTTGCTGCGATAGATGGAACCATGAATTCTACTGTCTACCAAAAATCCTGAAGGAGAATGTCCGCCATCTGTTTGTCAACTCAAGCTGAAGTGATCTTGGGTGCTGCAACAGGACAATGACCCAAAACACACCAGCAAATCCACCTCTGAATGGCTGAAGAAAAACAAAATGAAGACTTTGGAGTGGCCTAGTCAAAGTCCTGACCTGAATCCAATTGAGATGCTATGGCATGACCTTAAAAAGGCGGTTCATGCTAGAAAACCCTCAAATAACGCTGAATTACAACAATTCTGCAAAGATGAGTGGGCAAAATTCCTCCAGAGTGCTGTAAAAGACTCATTGCAAGTTATCGCAAACGCTTAATTGCAGTTATTGCTGCTAAGGGTGGCCCAACCAGTTATTAGGTTCAGGGGGCAATTACTTTTTCACACAGAGCCATGTAGGTTTGGATTTTTTCTCCCTAAATAATAAAACCATCATTTA